>NC_092507.1:90216613-90819113 GCF_047511675.1 Marmota flaviventris
ATACCAGAAACATGTTAAGCATTTTTAGTTCATACTTTTAATATTTCACTGGATAGTAAACAGTACACAAATCACTTCATTCAGCAGAGACAGCAATGCTCCTTAATAGTGCCATGTCTCTCCAACTAGACTGTGGGCTTCTAAAGTCTAGGCATCTATTATAATTCTAATACCTCTTAGAGGTAAAATGAGTGCATGATCAATGGCTCCAAACTTAACTAAAAGGCATGTGAAAGAACAAACTGAAAAAGTCTGAGGAAAAATGAGTCCAATGGCTCTCTTTGATAAGATTATCATACCGCATGGGGAAACAACTTGTAACAATGTAAACAAATGTGTAAATGTATAAGTATGATGTATAAAGATATCTAACATAGGAGATATAATAATGTTAAGGCTATATGTCTCAAGTGGATTTTTCTTTTGGCTAAACGATCCATGTACATGGCTTCAGAATACTTTTGGACTTACCTTTGAAAATGTGTATATACAGTCACTTTACAAACCACATTTTCACTTCTCTGTGAAACTGCACATATGATATTGCATTTGGAACACAACTCAGTGAGCAAGACATTATGTGCAGGAAGTATCAATATATTAATAGTAACTATGTGTGTGAATTCACTTATAATCCTATAATGTAGATAATAACCTGATATGTTTGTGGTAATAAAGCAGAACTGTGAAGTGTTAAAATGATACTCTTAAGCAGTGTCTAAAATTATTGCAAAAAGTAAGTGATTACCTAAATGGTTAACCTTTAATTCAAGAAGGTTTTTCAAAATAAATGATTCACCAACTTGATTTGTATACACACTAAAGTTTGGAAGATAGTTTTCTAGTCTAGTTTAGAACAATGATTCACAAACTGTTATGAAACAGTTATCTGTATGGCTAATTAAAATACGGCTGGCAGGTGAAAACTTTGTATTTTTACTAATATCCCAAGTGCAGCTGCTGCTACTGGGCCAAAACAAACATTTTGAGAACCATTGCACTAGACAGATGGGTGAGGTAATTCTAGTGTATATAAAGAAACTGAATTAAGGAAGGAAGGAAGAAAGAGAAAGAGAGAAAAGGAGGAAAAAAGACAAAGAAAGAGAAAACCACTGAACAGGACTATGTTCCCATTAATATTTAAATATGAAAATAAAGCATTTCAATTAACTTTGGGAAAATATTTAATGATGGCATTCAAAACAGTATTATAATCAACAAAATTTTATAATAAGAATATAATTCAATAAATGTTACCATTACATTTTCTAAAAAAATGTATTCTAGAGAGAAAAATAATAAAAACATATAAATCTCAATGTGATGTAAGTGTATCAGATGTTGGAAGAATTTTTGGAAGTGATAATTGAAGATGGATGTAAAATTCCATTTGCAAGATGTAATTTGCTAGTGGAAGATAATAGGAAAATTGCAACACACCAAATTTTTAATGTTTAATGATTAAGAGTATTTATTGTACAATATTTAAATAATAAATATTGTAGAAAAGTAATTGACAAAATAATATTCATATTACTTAAAAACAATGCAAAATAAGAGATGTTCAAATTATATTAAAATTCTTTGAATTCATAAATGGAAAACATTCTTTTACATTTTATTTTCAATTTTGCTTTTATAGGGATTTAATCAACATCTACATCTCATAATTATTTAAATTGCAACTCTCAAAAATGTGAAGATATTATAAAATAAAGAAAGAAAGGGAAATTATGACACTTACAGGAGGGCCTTTTGGTCCAGGAAATCCAACTGGACCCTGAGGTCCTTGAGGACCCTGAAAGTAAAGAGTATAGAAAGCTTAATGATATGCCTGGAAAGAGAAACCTCCATGCCTTATGGCTTATTTGTACAGATAAAATACAGAACAACATGTAACTTCTTCACAGTAGTGACAAAACTATGGTACTATGATATGATAACTAGTACTAATAGAAAAGCAAAATAATTTTTTACTACTTAAAATTGCACATCATAGGAGCACTGTACGTATTTAGAGTTCATATAAAAAGCTAATAGAACAATAGTTAGCAATAAGTTCCACAGATTTTTTTATCTTTGAATGTTGGCTATAAACATTCATAAAAGGAAAATTTCAATTCAATGCCATACTTCTCCAAAGGAAAAATATGTTTAAAAGTGACTCCATAAATTTTCTGGCTCTAGTTAGTTACAAATAAAAGGGAAAATAAGGGGCTGAGGCTGTGGCTCAGTGGCAGAGCGCTTGCTTAGCATGTATGTGGCACTGGGTTCGATTCTCAGCACCACATATAAATAAATGAATAAAATAAAGGTCCATGCATCTAAAAAATATTTTAAAAAGGGCAAAAAAGTATCTCAAAATAATCATAAAAGATATCTTCAATATTTGTAGATAAAATTTATTTATTTTTGAGGGATGTTACTATCTCATTTTACTCATGTATAAATTTCTTTGGTAGAAAGATAAAAAGAACTTTATTGTATAAGTATTTTCATTAACATTCAGTCTAAATATGCTTTTATAATATTATTCTAGGCTTGATGTTTAATTAACAATATTATTCAACTTTCTTATTTACATATCTTTAAAATGCATGAAGTAGACTCTATTATGATGATTGTGTTGGTGGCAAAAAAAAAAAAATGGTAAAAGTTAATTCTGTGTATGCCAGAATGTAATAATTGTATTCATAAAAAGAAGATATGTAAAATTAAAGATAATATAAATAAAATTTAATAAGTAATACAGTTTTAATAAGATTTATCTACATTCTAAAAGTTTATTAGTGTTGGTCTTTAATAGAATTTTTTTTTTTAAAGTATCAGTTTAGACTTCTCAGGAAAAATTTCATTACTACTCTTCAGGCAATGCTAGTTCTGCAATAAGCATAAGCTTTTACTATTACCAGCATCTCATCCCGAAATGAAAAGGATTCATCAAATTTATATAGTTAAAAAAATATACAACATGAAATTAATAAAATACTGAGGAAATATGTGTAATTTATAAGTTTTTGTACTATCCTTAAACTATGAAAATATGATTCTTAAATATACATCATAAAAAACTTAAGAAAAAAAAATATAGCATTTAAATAAAAAATTTTTAAATAGTATTTTAAGGCTTTACAGTACTCTCTATTCCCCTAACTTCTTCAGACATATTTGCTTTTTAAAATTTTAATACTTTTAAAATAAAATTTGATTTTAAATTTAAGAAACATTTTAAAAATCACTATTTCAATGAAAAGTTTAAAAAATTGAGCTTGCTTTATAAATTCCACAAAACATTATTCACATATTTTCCTTATATTAGTCAAATATAGTAGTATCCCCTTTTCTAATTTTACTTTCCACAGTGTAAGTTACTGGTGATCAATTATGATCTGAAAATATGAAAGTGAAAATACTAGAAATAAACAATTCATTGGTTTAAAATTATGTATTATTTTACACATAGTAAAATTTCATCTCCTTTGGTTCAGTCCACCTGGAACATAAAGAATCCCTTATTCAGGGCATTTACACTGTAAATACTACACACCTATTAGTCATTCAGTAGCCATTTGAATTATCAATCAACTGTCATAGTATTGCAATGGCTGTGTTCAATTTAATCTTATTTTACTAAATAAGGTCCTCAAAGCACAAGTATAAGGATGATGGTAATTTTGTTACAGTATGTTATAATCTATTTTATTATTATTGTTAATAGCTTACTCTGCTTAATTGATAAACTTTATCATACATATGTAGAAAGTATAGGGGGGAAAACATAGTTTATATAGGGTTTGGCACTATCTCCAATTTCAAATACCTTAGAGTCCTGAAGGTAACCATGACAGGTACAGGTAAAGAGGGACTACTATCGTTTCTGGGTAAGATAAAAAATGTTTAAAGAATCAGGCTAAAGATTGTGTTTGTACCCAAGTATGAAGACTGTATAATATATCTAGTGTCTAGTTAAATTTTATTATTAGACAAATAATGAATAGTTTTTCATATCCCCTAAATATTACAAATATGCCAAAATTACTCACTTTTTAAGTAGAATTCAAATGTAATTAGGTTTGTTGGTTCTGTTATATTTTGTTTTGTTTTGCTAAATCTGGTAACCTCAGACCCAATTAAATATATTTAACTTTTTTTTTAATATTTATTTTTTAGTTGTAGTTGGACACAACACCTTTGTTTTATTTATTTATTTTTATGTGGTGCTGAGGATTGAACCCAGGGCCTCGCATGCGCTAGGTGAGCACTCTACTGCTGAGCCACACCCCCAGCCTGAAAATGAATCTTTCTAGATTCATATTTAAAACAGACAAAATTACCCTTTGCTTTGATCCTCAAAATGTATTTTTCCCACTCTCAGAGTGTTTTTACATTTACAAGTATTCATACTGTTGGATCTAACCACTATGTCCAAATTAAAATGTGAAAGCATTGAAAGCATATTTATAAGCTGGGGACCTGTCTCATTTGCACATATGAGGACCTGGGTTTGATCCCCAGCACCATGAAAAGCAAACAAAAAGCAAAAAAAAAAGAAAACAAAAAGCATATTTACTTATAAAGAAACATGTTGATTGTTCAATTCTGGAATGCATAAATAAAGCACTAAAAGAGAATATAGTCTGTTCTTTAAAAACAAAGATCAGTGTGCTACAATTTGTTAAACTATTCTAATTTGTTTAGTGATTTGGCCAGTTTAGTTAATCTAATGTGTTGAATAACTGTAATCATCAAATACATCAAATATGTCCATTATTAACTCAAAAGGTGCAGGATGAATGGACTTGATTTGGGAATAATTCATCAAGAATGAGAAATGTTAGGAAAGTTTAATTTAATTAAATATGAGCCAAAATCAGAAAGTAACTAATTAAATATTTATTCTTACATCATATGTACTCACATTTTTGTCATATATAAAAACTAAGTTTCTTTTTTGAAGTAGCAAAACTACTCTTTCTCAGTTTTCCTTTTATAAAACACCTATCATAAGTTTCAAATAATAATCAATAAAAAATACTAACATGACTATATAATATCAAAAGCTATTACAGATACTAAGAAATAATTCTAATATCTTTGACTATAATACAGAGGATAGCATTAAAAAAAAATCTGACTCATGCAAAACAGCATTTTGCCAAAAAAGCCAAACAAAGGGCACGCTTGCTCATCTGTATTTTGCTTTATTTTATATCAATTGAAAATCAATTTACTAAATAGTTTTTCTATTTACTGGAATAGATGTTTTGTCTTGAGTTAAATTTATATTGATTGTGGCTTAATGGCCACTGGTAGCTTGCATTCTACCAGCATAATTTTGCTGCCAGCTCCACAGACAAATTGAGTATTAATATGGAAAACAAGACAAGTGGATGAGAGGGCATAGGTGTTTTAAGCACATTTTAAATAAAAAATTTACATTGGCTTCAGTTTAAGAGTAATATCTTAGGCCAATTACATTATTTCTCTCATTTCTTTAATAAAATTAGATGCATATAACTCATAAAGCTTTTATATTGGCAGGGCGAAGTAAATTAAAGAATATGATTGTTTTTTAACTCAAACAAAATTTTTGTGGATGAATGGATACAGATACTTTTTTCCAGAAGTGTAAACACTTGCAGAAGCACTCATTTTCATCTTATTTTAGGTGACAGAATCATACGTACTCTTTCACCTGGAGGACCAGGAGGGCCATCACCTCCCGAAGTGCCCTAGAAGCAAAAAAAAAAAAAAAAGAGAGAGAAAGAGAGAAGAGAAAAGAAAAATCAGTTTTGATTCCTTGTTATGGCATCCTCCAGAAAAGGAAATTGCAACAAAGATCATTTGAAACAAGTGCCAACAATACCTTTGGGCCCGGTTTCCCAGTGGGACCTCTTGCACCTCTGGAACCTCGAGGACCCTGCATATGAGAGCACAACATGAAACTGATCTAATTCCAAGCAAATCCAAAGGCACAGAAACATTATATTGAAAAATTGAATCACAAATGAAAATCACTGTTTTAAATAAAAGCACTCACCGTTGGACCACGCTGACCCCTCGGGCCTGGTTTGCCAGCAACTCCCTGCCAAAGACAGTTCAAACCGTTTCCATGTGCTGTATACCACAGTAAATTATGAGGTCTGGTGCTGAAATATGGTTTCTCATGCAAGGACACTGACATTAGCTAGTTCAGGATAAAACAATTAAATATCGTACCCGTGCACCTTTCTCCCCATTGGCACCTGGAAACCCAGGAAATCCAGTGGAACCCTAAAATAATAAAAAATAATAAACAATTAATATGATAACTAAAACTAGCAGGCCAAAAGATGTGATTATTTTGGAAAACAGAAATTCTGACACAGCTGGTAATACTTAAATAAAAATATAATTAAAATCATATATAAGTTTAAAGGGACCACATGAGCTCCACTTATGTATTTGAAATTGAACTTACAATGACATCTGAAATCCTGGAAGCATTGAAAGCATGAATTAATAAAACATGTTTTAGTATTTAACTTCAAAAGTCAAATAATTAATAAAAAATTATAACTCCTATTACAAAACAGCAGTCCAATTTTGTGTAAAATGTATTTTTAACTTAATAGTCTACATTCTTGCTTTGACTCTAAAGAAAAATCCTATTTTCATAAGCATGACTAGTCAAACATTAAAACAGAGGCTTTATGAAGATGTTTTTCCTGAATTAACATTATTGTATCCATATGTATATCATTTCAGCTGAATATTTGTGTACTTTTAGAACTTGATAAGTCATATAGGCTGGCCACCTTTCCTCCATGTTTTCTACTTGACCCTTGAATGTGATTACCAAACAAAGCAAGGTACTGAACAATTAAATACTATGCTTAGTATTCCAAAGATAAAAATTCAAGGTTTCTGTCTGCCACGCACCAGTTAAGTAAGTTGCATACATTACTTATCCTGTTTGAGTATGATTTTTTTTTTTTGCAAAATGAGGCCAGTAATACATATTTTACAGGTATTTTGAAAGTGAAGGGAGATTGGAATAAAGGAATGCTGAGTAACAATAATAATTAATAATAACAACATATAATACAATGATTATTTTTAAATGCAATAAATACACTGAAACATTATTTCATTTAGGCCACACATGGCCACATTTTACAGATGAAATATAATATAATCTCCAATATTAAAATTCCTCCTTTTGACCTTGTGTATAATCCCAAATTTTTCATCTTGTCAGATATTTCTTTAATCAAGACTGAGACCAGTCTCCTCATAATTGAATAAGGAAATACAGATCAAGGTTCAAATCATTTTATTTACTATAAGTCCCTGGAGATGGCTGGAGGTTTTCTAAATATTTGCCTTTCCTGTTTAGACCACTGTATAATTAGGTTCAATAATGTGTAAAGTCTCTAGCAGATAGGAAATATAACTAAATCTCCTTTGACTTAAACAAATTTTGTGGTTTTTGGATTCAACTGACTTGCATTGACCTACACTAAAACAATTATTCTCCAACTGATAAGTGGTCCCTCTGTCTGAGAATAATCTAATTATTGCTGAAAATATGAATTGGCAAGTCACACTCCATACCTACAGAAATTAAAACACACAATCTGATAGAAGGTTCAAGAATCTGCTCATTCAACAACCTATTCAGATGGTATATACTTTAATGTTTGAGAATTCTTGGAAGCTGTTTCTTAAACATGTACAGTAAGAACAGGCAAGTATAAAATATTACCTATATGCAGAAACAAGATAACTATTTAGCTTTATTCCCAATTTGAAAGTGATGAATATTACATTCTTAGCAAGTAGGCTGAATTCTACTAATTTCTTCCACAAGTGCTATTAAAGTAAATCAGGAAAATTGTATGTAAAGACCTAAGGTAGTTGATGATTAAAATAATAACCCAAAGTATTATGACCCACTTTTCAACATATTCTGATTCATGACTTTAGAGTCAACTTCTGTTCAACCTAAAGACAATTGTTAGACATGAAATTTCCACATACTAGCGGGAAAGTCTCTACTAATTATATTTTGTGAAGGGCTTTTGTAGCTTCTTTCCTTTTTCTACAGAGAATCAGATAAAGGTGCATCTGATAGAGTTTTACGGTATGGCTATTTCAGGAATTTGACAAGAAAATATAAAAATTTATTTTCATTAAATTTTACCCGGGAACAAATATTTAGTTCTGTCTTGACTTGACCAGATAACTAATCATATTTATAAATACTAATTTAAGCAAATTGTTCCCATAGATCAATTTTATTTTCAATACATTTAATTTTTTACATGGTTTCTGCTCTAGGAAGTCAGTGGGAAATAAACACAAAGAGTCCAATCCACAAGTTGAGCAGTTTATAATATATGGGGATAGTATCTTTCTTTTCCTGTGTAAGGAATTATCAACAAAATACAGACTCTGTGAAAAGGCATAACCTGCTTTTAGATAGAAGAAACAAAAAACAAAAGAGACGACAATGTCAAAGACTAATGGTGAAATTATATCAGTTAATAAAAGTGAAACTTTCAAAATTATTTTAAATGCCATTTGAATTGTTAAAGCACACTATCCAGAAAGAGATTTTACAGTTTGAAATAGCTATCATCTTAAAATACGATGGTGTGACTTTTGAATTCCCATTATGGTTTATATTGCTACAAAGACACTGTATAAATTAAAGTGTCTAATTATAGTCCCTAAATTGCTTCAAAGAGATGAGCAATCAAATTTCACTCTTAATATAATAAAGACTTAATTCCATTCAAAATTCATTGGCTTCCACATAGAAAAAAAAAGTGAGGCTATCTTTGATCTTTCATGCACCCATAACTTTTGCTTTAGAAATGAGAAACCCAAAAGTTCTTTGATCATAGAAAAAAAATTTAGTTATGCAGAAAAGAAATATAAAAAATAAAGACCAATATTTCAGACATTTAAGTTAGCGAATTAGAAATACGTTTGATTCCTCTAGGAAGAAATATTTCTATTTAGTCATTCTGTTGCATTTTTCTAGTAAAAAGAATTCAAAGAATACTAAGCAAAGAAATGACTTAGAAGAAACAAAAATAATCAGAATTTCAGATACACTCATAAAATTGTGTTCATTCAAGTAATGTTATGACAGTTTTCTAAGTATTCAAGTCAAAACAAAACAACACCACAATTGTAATTCAGCCCAGTAAATAGATCAAGAATTCATGAAGCCTAAGGCCGTTTATTCTGCAGTGAATAGTTTCTTACAATATTTGTGAAAAAATGTTGACATTTGAAAGAAAGGTAACTGTCAGAGCAATATATTAGAGATAATATTTAAAAGGTCAAAATACTTGTTAAAAATAACTATTCAAAATTTCAGTGTATTAGAAAACATTTAAATGATACTTGTATTATTTTTAAATCACAAATTTTATGAATCTTATTTTAGAAGAGCTCAAAATATTATATGTTTCTTATGAAAAATTATAAGAAAAATCATGACAAGCCTAAAATAGTGTCATCACTAGACAATGAGTTATACAATTTCATGTAGTCTACCTTTCACTGGGGGAGGGACATTTCTGTCTCACCCTAGTTATCTGTGAAATGATTAATAAATATATGTTAATTGTATAATAGAATATTATACAATCAGGATTCACCTTTTCTACTCTATGTATTATGTGTGAATGGGTCAAACTGTGCTATATATAGGGAAATAGATTAATATAGAGAATTTCATCTACGTATACAGTATATAATGAACCCTCCAATATTAATAATCAACATTTACAAACTATCTTAATATACCTCGTCAATGAATCAACTACAGTCTTCACTAAATTGTATGGTTAGCTGGGGAAAAATGAGTACTGGAGATTAAAACACAATTTTAAAACCATCTTTTTTTTTCATAAAATATGTATATTTCAAACACTCAAAAATGGGATTCAGGGGCTGGGGTTGTGGCTCAGCAGTAAAGTGCTCACCTAGCACATGCAAGGCGCTGGGTTTGATCCTCGGTACCACATAAAAATAAATAAATAAATAAGATAAAAGTATTGTGTCCAACCACGATTAAAAACAATTTTTTAAATGGGATTCATGTGATATAATGGGGTTAATAGTGACCCTTCCCCCAAAATAGATACATCCAAGTCCAAAGCTCTGAAACCTGTGAATTCTGCTTTATTTTGAAGAAGGAGGAGGAGGAGGAGGAGAAAAATAAAAATGTCTGGTCTCCCTCAAATGAAATTAAGGATCTTGAAAGGAGATCGTCCTGAATTATCCAGGTGGTTCTTAATTCCAGTGACAGTATCCTTATAAGACACCAAGGAAAAGAAATAGACAATCAGGAAAAAAGACCATGTAAAGATAGGGCAGAGACTGGAGAAATACTGTCAAAAGCCAAAGGACACCCAGAACCACTAGGTGTAGGGTGAGGCCAGGACGCAGTCTCTCCTAAGTCTTGGTAAGGAATGCAGCCCTGCACATATCTTGACTTCCAACTTCTGGCCTCCACAATGGAGAGAAAGTACATTTCCTTGGTTGTAGGTCGAAGTTTGTGAGATTTGTTACAAGTGCCTTGGGAAATAAATACTGATGAAAATGAAGTCAACAGGGTAGGTGAAAGATGTATACCAACCCTATAAAAGACGGAAATCAAGTGGCAATTCAAGCCTGCAGAACAACAGAAATGAAATCAAAAGCTGTCATCCATCAGATGTCATCCACTTGATGACTTTGAAATATTCTAATGTTCTTCCTTGGAAGAGACTTTATTCCAAACACAAGGAAGTAGCCTATTATGCCTTCCTTCCATGATGCTATGTCCTGGAATCCTTCAATCCATGTTCCCATAGGCTCTATAAGATCCATGAACTCTGGAGACCACATACCCCCTGATTGTCACTTGTGGAATTATATTTTATGTTCCCATCTCCTCTACACTATCAACTGTAAAATAATCATGGATGATTAATTTTAAGAGATTTTATAACATGTTGATAAACTATAAAACTCAAGCTAATTATTTTACCTTAGGACCTTGTCTTCCTGGATATCCTGGTAACCCTGGAACTCCAAGCTTCCCCTAAAGTTAAAAAATTAAATAAATAAATAAGTAAAATTAAACTTCAGTGAAAATTTTAATAATTTTTCTAAATACTAGAGTCATATATTTGTACACCTCAAAGGAAGATCAGCAAGTGTTTACACTATTTTATCTACATAACATTTCTTCGTTTCCATTGGAAAAGGAAATTGTTGCTTTTGGCATGTTTCTAATGCTTTAATGTTGCATAATTTAACATCTCCTGAGTAAGGGATAAGACTTTCTTTGGGGACATAAAATCCTAGCTAAAGAAAGCTTTTCCATTTTGTAAACTCCAAGGCATAACAAAAAAAAAATAAGCTTTTTCAACATTAAATACTCATTCAAGATAGTTCATGGAGTTGGAAGTACATTCAGATCTTATTGCTCTAACAGAAGCAAATCTTTTCAGTAAATTATTTCTTTTTTCGCAGTCTAAATATAAAGCAAGTGATGAGTTATTTAACTTTTTCTCAGTAGGTAAACTATGAATAACTGTATTAAAAGATATTGTGAATTAAATTTTGAGCAATTTTTAAATTTATTCAAATATTGGATAAAGCTGGTTAATAAACTTGTTACACATTGAGGGTGATAACTAATAATGATGAATGTTGTGGAGTGTTACTTCTTCTCAGTGGGCACCCACGAATAACTATTTCGTACTAGTACAAGGCGGTTATGGTCAACCTGTAATTGCTAAAATAAAGTATAAACTATAAAGAATTATAACAATTGAAACCAATAATAAGAGGCTTCAAAAGTCATTCTAAAATGTTAGCCCCTAAAATTACTTAATAAATAAATCATTAGTAAGAAAATATAAGTAGAGGGATAAATAAATGAATAAAATGTAAAATTTTACTGTATATCATTTTCTGTAATAAGATGCTTATAAAGGCATACATAATGTATAAAATATTATACACTGATGTCTTAAACATTAGCAAGCTTGAAGTATCATTTCCAGTGTACACTTAAAAAAATAAAAATGGAAATAAACCATTTTTATTGCATTGTACATGCAATATTAAAAGATGAGAAGAACTTCATGAACAAAATTAACATTTTACTGGATAAAGCAAGGCAAGAAATTAAGAACATAGTTGATGACCTCATTATTATAGATTGAACTAAAGAGTTGATGGAGTTATGATTAACATTGCATAGATAAGCAGTCTTCAGATGGAAAATATGCAAACAAGCCCTAAGAAGCATACTTATAATGATGTCCCCTTGGATACATTATGTTTCATAGCTTGTTTTACTCCATTGATTTCAAGGTTAATGAAATTCTCTAATTATGATCACAAAACTATCTATGTTCTACGCTAATTACTACATTAGAATGTATACTCTTACTCATTTTAAAATTATTTAAAAATAAATGCAGACAGTATGTGTTTCTTTTTTCAATATGGTGATAGACAACTTCAGTAAATGCATATAGACATAAGGAAATGTTAAAAATGAAGGATTTTGAGGTAGCAGAAACTGCTGTTGCCTCAGACACACAAGACAGAGTCCGGTGGAGGAGAGATCAAAGTCTCAGGTTAATCCTTAAACTGTGGGCAACTCAGCACTTAAGTAGAAAGGCATAACAGTGCAGTGAGGCTTCGTCTTTCCCTTATCTTTTCTTTACACTGCCCAAACACAATACTGTTCATCAATTCAGACATGGCAAATTTTTCAAAATGCCAAACAGTAGAATTGTCATATCAGATGATTGCCAATGACATGGCAATTTTTTTTTTTATTTAAATAGCCACAATCCCCACATAATACCTATGTAACCTATTTTACTTCTGGACAGGATGGTTTGGAGGTGAAAATACTAGCGTTTTCGCAAATAGCATGGAACTTCTTTATCTTATAGAAAAACAGCATGCTTATTACAGAAAATATAGACATATGTATGCATAAAACCAGAGAAATCATTTTAATTTCACCATAAGAATCTAATTATATTTTGCTTTAGTGCACATAATGGGATAATACTTATCATAGATATTTCTAGCTATTTTTTTCCTTTTCAATTTAATTTCATGGAATATTTTGAAAAGTTAATTATTCACTAAATGGTCCTGAGATATAATTTTAATGTTGCTTCGTGTTACATTTAAATGTAAATGCAGTGATTGTAAATATTTGTGGCATACACATATAGCCCCATCACTGTTTCTCAAAACAATGAATATTAGTATTTTCCAAGAATACTTCAAACTACAAGTGATAACTTGTGTCATCTTTAAATTAAATTTTTTTGAAAATAAATATTTTAAAAAATATTTATTCTATGAAAATACATGGTTAAAAACACTGTATATTTTGGTTTGAGAGACAAAAATGATTCTACTTGATCCAAAACAATAATCAGAGAACACCTTTTATTAACTCTTTCATCCTTTACTCATTCTCAATTTCTCAGCATCGAATGTGGAAGAGTTGACCCTATATGGCTAAGGAAAGCAGAGGGACCAAAAAAATACGCATAAGTGAAAAATGATAAATGTGTTCTTCTCATGATTATAATCTGGGTAGTATATGGATCAACTTGAAATGTAATAGATTCCTTTAGCTTCCTGACATCAGTGATGAAAAGTATTTAAAATGTCAATGAAGCATCTTCCACAGGGGACCTGTGCATTTAGAGTTTCACCAACCTTTTCTCCTGCTTGACCAGAAGGACCTGGGTCTCCAGTGGGACCTGCACGACCTTTGGGGCCTTCAGGACCATCTTCTCCTCTTGGGCCTATTTGGCCAACTTCTCCCTGAAATATAGAGAAATAACATTTTGTAACTTAAAACATGTGGAACCTAACAGGCAGAGATGCTAACCTATCAGAAAATCAGATTCTTTAATTTTTGGTTTGTTTATTCATGTTTTATATTTGACAAGGAAGCTTGCAAGGGTTAGACTTCATTATTTGCTCCATTTCTAAATAAACAACTAAATATAACTTCACATACTGAAAATCTGCAGAAGCTAGATGCTACCATATATGATGTTAACTTGCTTTTGAGACATCTGTGATAGAGAATGACAGAGATGGTGGTGGAGTTAGATATGACAGAGACAAAGAAAGAGACACAGGCAGGGAGAGATTGAGAGAGAGAAAAAAGAATAAATAAGAAAGCTATTTTGGAAATCATCATTTGAAACCCAGAAAAACTATCTTCTTTCTAGACTTCATTTTTATTTTTAAAGAATTAGGAACTGGGATACAAAGTTAATGTTTCCCATCCCGAACAAAGGTTTTTATGTGAATTTGAAGGAAACCAAAGTCTTCTACGGTATGTTTTTCCACTCAGAGGTATTAGGTACATTATCATATAAGTTATTAAAAAAATTTCCAATAAAGCATCTAATTTGCTTTAGGTGAATGATATTATTTTTGTTGTTGTTGCATTTTAGAGCTTATGTTCAGAGAAAAATTTTATTCTTAGAACCTGAAATTCAAAACTACTGAAAATTTATGAAAGTTGCAGACAAGTAGTTTCTAGGCAGCACAGTTTACCACAGAAGAATTAAATTTGGAACAAGCCTGTCAGATTACTTAAAGTAATTTGATAATTGTATTCTAAAACTGTGTCTATATGTCTGTTATATCTCAATAAACTGTGTCTGTTATCTCAATAAATCCATTGTGAGTTGAAAATATCCTGTCAAGAAGCATTTAATACACCTAAGCTATGAAAATTCACAGCTAATCCTAGCCTACCTTAAAAGTGTTCAGAAACTTTACAGTAGTCTACAGTTGACTGAATCATCTAACAAAGTCTGTTTCATAATACAGTGTTGAGTATCTCATGCAATTTACTGAATACTATATTGAGAGTGAAAAATAGACTGTATGTTTGCAATATTATAAATTCAAAAAATTACAAAGTCAAAAATTTTAAGTCAGGGATTGTATATACATATACACAAAGTATATATTATACAGATAGCCCCCAACTTACAATGGTTCAAAACACAATTCTTTTACTTTACCATGGGGAAAAAGCAAAGTACATTCAATAGAAACCATACTTCATATTTGGGATTTTCATCTATTCCCAGGCTGTCATGTATGGTTTGATATTCTCTCAAGTTGTTTGGCTACTGTAAAGAGGCTCAGCTCTCAGTCAAATATATGACCAGCAAGATAACAACTGATACTCCACATTATATTGTGCTGCTAAGCTGATCAGAGATGTTTGACCTACTGCTAAGTAGGTCAGACATTTGAAATGTATTTTCAATTCATAATATTTTCAACATATGATGAGTTTATTGGGACATATAGTTAGTAGATAACTTTGTGTATGGAAAAGTGTGCACCTGTGTGTTTTTATAGGCGAAATGAAAATTTAAGATAATGTCTAGAAAACAAATGGTACTATTCTATCTCCAAGAAACATAAAATGCATGATATTTAAGGAAAAACCCAAGTGAGAAAAATCTTAATAGAAACATTTTACTTATTCTGCACTTGTTATTTTTCAAGATTAGAATGCATGTATAATATGTAATTTTATGTATTAGTATAAATTTTCTTTTTACTCACTCTGTCACCTTTAAGACCCATGTCACCTTTGAATCCTGGAAAGCCGTCTTCACCCTAAGAAATACATGGAATAAACAAAAGTTTAGTCTGACGAGTATAAGAATCTAAAATATGGTTATCTTAAATGAGTGCTAATTATTAGGTGAAATTATCCTGGGAATTATGAATTCTAAATGTGAAATCTCCTTCTTCCCTACTCCATCTCTGTTCCTATTCCCTTAATCCCAGAATCTTCCAATCTTTCTTCAAATATTGGCTATGAATTAAGGAATTTTTCATAAATGTGTCCATTATGTCTTCTGTAGCTCATGACAGAAGTAATTCTGTAATAAAATATATCTTATGCTATTTACATAAAGGAAGTAATTATCATTTAACATGGTTTACAAAGTCTTATCCTATCAAATAAAAAGTTTTACCATTAATTTGCTAATTTTTATCAAAGAATTTTACATTGTGCATTTAAGATCCTATGATTTGGTTGGATGCCTTCTAACTTAATTTGTTCTCTATATTATACTCTCTTCAGGTGAAAATAGGAAGGAGAAAGTATATCATTTGTGTATACAGATTACTTATTGTGGCACTGTACGCACAGAGCAAAGGTGCTGAAAACTGGGCATCCTGTAGCCGTGGAGACATTGGGGCTATGGGACTATTTCCTGCTGTTCCTACTCAAATCTGGAAGCTTCATGAAACTTTACTATCTTTTAATTTCAATAAAAAATAATTTTCTTGAAGATGATTATTCATGTATTCAACAACATTAAGAGAGCAATTCCTATGTTGAAAAGCACTGTGGGATATTTTGAAGTTTTTATTTTAACCAAAACACAGAAGGGAGAACATTTGTAGCTATTTTGGTATAAATGAAGTAGAATGGGAAAGAGAAAAAGAAAAGATGATGTTGAAGATGATGATGATGATGGTGATGGTGGTGGTGGTGGTGGTATTCTGGTGGTGCTGGTGTTTTTGAGGTAAGATGTGAAGGACAGAAGGTATGCTACGTAGTTTGGCATTTTATTTGATAGTAAAAATGGATATAGGTTTTAGAGTTGGAGGAAAGGACTCGTTAGTGTGGTTATGAGAACAAAGTTAGGAAGGACAAACACATATATCTCCGTATCCTACTGGCAAAATAACCTCTCTGAAACACAGAATTGATCATATTATTTTTCATTTTTATATTCCTCAATGTTTTCAAATGAGTAATGATAAATATAAGCTGCCCTCTTCCACACCTTGATCTAGTTCTTGTCCATTTATTCAGACTTTTGTCTTGAATCTCCCCTCTATCTCCACCCAAATCTTTGGATTACATTCTAGAAAAACTAAATTATTTTATTTTCATTGATAACACACCTGCAAAACCTTTCCTTTCTCTGTACATCTGGCAATATTTTACTCTCTTCACAACGCAGCTCATGATTCTGTCATGAAGTATTCCCTGACCTCAAACATTTCCTCCTGAAATTAACCTGTCCATTCAGTGTGTCCCAGCTACATTTCTTATTGCACCAACATGACTTCCTGTTTTGAGTAGATCACAAATCACTTTTCCATTAAATACTAGAGGTAGGAATCATATCTAAATAACCACTGAGTTTCTGGTATCTAATATATTTTGACTTTTGAAACCATGATACTCTGTAAGGATTTACCAAAGGAACATTTGGAAATTATCCATGCCCCAATGGGAATTTGGCAAGGTATGGTAATGTTTAGAAAATACCAAATAGCACGCAATTTGAGCATGAGACCAAAAACCAGAAAAAGCGATCCAAACCACTATCTTGTCTAACTCTGACAGGAATAGAAGTTTTCCTCAGGAGAAAAGAATAAGGTTTTCACATTTTGTGGTGAAGTGACCTTGTAAGGAGCAGAATTATGTTTATACTGAATGCAACTGGAGCAATGGCTGAAGTGTAAGAGTTGAAAATGACCACTTAACTTCCATTAGCTGTTGTCTTCACTACCTTCTCCCTGGAGAGAAGTTGCGTCAGAGGAAATAACACCTGCCAAGTTTAGTTTAAGAAATATTGAACTCTACGTCCAAGAATCAGTAACTGACACTAGGATTGTTTCAGGCAGACTTGTTTGTTTGTTTGTTTGTTTACTTAGAGCTAGAACCCAGTGAATGGGATTCAACTTCAATCAAACTTTGTTGTCAGTATGCATAATTAAGGAAAAGAAATATATGACTCAAATTCATTAGGCAAATTTTTAAACAAATGGCATAACACATTACTGATATTTCCAGTCCTAAAATTGTCAGATCTGAAGTAATCTTCAAAAAAAAAATGTATGGTTTTGGAAGATGAGTACCATAAGAATTCACCAATACCACTTGGTCTATTGGGCTGTGTTACTAGAAGTTTTAAGGAAAATGTCCAAGACAAAAAAAAAAGCAAACAACAACAGAATTTTAATGCTATGCTAGTTAAGGTATATACTTGCTATTTAAGCTTTTGATAATAATTCATATCATATAGTAAAGAAAAAATATCTAATGGTATAATTGTCTAATTTATTCTTTATGTCTAATGGGACATATGGTGGATTGTTTTACATATACAGAGAAAAAAATAAATAATGTATCTTAAAAATTTATCAGGACTTAATGATTTCTCATAGAGTTTGAAAATAAAAAGATTCTTTTTTTATTAGTTTCTTTTTTTTTAAATTTTTTATTGTTGGTTGTTCAAAACATTACATAGTTCTTGACATATCATATTTCACACTTTGATTCAAGTGGGTTATGAACTCCCATTTTTACCCCATATACAGATTGCAGAACCATTAAATTTTTTTCTATTGTTTTCTCATGTTGTTCACGTGTTTTCCCATTTAGGGTATGGATCTAGGGCAGCACAAATTCTATCCTGTAACCTATAGTGTCCCTGAAGGTTTCTAACACCTCGCTTTTAATGGTGAGACCAATTAAAACATTATACAGCCTTAAACTTAATAGCTCCCACTCAGGCATCTATTGCTTTCTCATATTAAACCAAAATGATGAGTTCAATAACTATCTATAGTACAAACAGAAAAATTTCTAAAATGGTTTACAATTTCAAATGGTGGATGAGAGAATGGAAGTAGGGTAGAACTTGATGTTTGTGAGGGAGGAAGAGAGAAGCTAGCAGCAAAAACTTACAGGAAGAGTGAAAGAAGAGCCGACAAATTTGCTGTTGATTGGAGAAAAGTTGGAAAGAAAACAGACAAGTGAGGGGAAGAATAAATAAAAACAAAGAGAAAAAATTAAAGATATAAGAATACAACAAAAATGCAAAACACCATCCATATATCATCATCCTCCACACACTGATGCATTGACAACACCCTGTTCCAAATATGGTAGAGATGTCAGCAAGTAGAAAAATCAAATCAAATCAAATGAATCTCAATGTAAAGTTAAACTGTCTCCATCAGTATTGAAAGTTTCTCACTTTGTGATGTAGAGTCCCAAATCTGTCAAAGATTATTTGAAATGTAAAGGAAATGGCACTGTTTCTGATATCTCATGGGATGACCAGGTCCAGATCAGTCCTCCTAGCTTATTCAACAAATGGTGCTGCCAAAACTGGAAATCCATATGGAGCAAAATGAAATTAAACCTCTGTCTCTCACCCTGCACAAATATCAACTCAAAGTGGATCAAAGTAGAATAGAGACCCTGAGCCTAATAGAAGAAAAAGTAGGCCCAAATCTTCCCCATGCCAGCCTAGGATCTGACTTCCCTAACAAGACCCCTAAAGCACAAGAAGTAAAGTCAAGAATCAATAAATAGGATAGATTTAAATTAAAAAGCTTCTTCTCAGTAAAACAAACAATCAATAATGCGAGGAGAGAGCCTACACTTCGGGAGAATATCTTTACCATATGTGCCTCCAACAAAGCATTAATCTCTGGGATACATAAAGAACTCAAAAAACTTAACACCAAAAAACCCAAATAACCCAATCAATAAATGGGCTAAGGAGCTGAACAGACACTTCACAGAATAAAGATATACAATCAATTAACAAATATATGAAAATATGTTCAACATCTCTAGCAATTAGATGAATGCAAATCAAAACTAAACTAAGATTTCATCTTACTCCAGTCAGAATGGTGATCATCAAGAATACAGGCAACAATAAATGTTGGTGAGGATGTGGGGGAAAAGGTACATTCATACATTGCTGTTGGGACTACATATTGGTACAACCACTATGGAAAGCAATATGAAGATTTCTCAGAAAACTTGGAATGGACCCACCATTTGACCCAACTATCCTTCTCCTCGGTCTATACCCAAAGCCCTTAAAATCAGCATACTACAGTGATGCAGTCATGTCCATGTTTTAGCAGTTCAATTCACAATAGCTAAATTATGGAACCAATGTAGATGTGCTTCAATAGATGAATAGATAAAGAAAATGTGGTATGTATATATTCAATGGAATATTGCTCAGCTTTAAAGAAAAATGAAATTATGGCATTTGTCAGTAAATGGATGCAGTTGGAGAATATCATGCTAAGCAAAATAAACCAATCCCAAAAAAGCAAAGGCCTTATGTTTTCTCCAATATGCAGAAGCTAATTCACTATAGGAATGGGGAAGAGAAGAACAGATTTACCTTAGATAAGGTAGAGAAAAGTGAAGGAAGGAGAGAGGAGGTGATATGGGGATAGGAAGGATAGTTGAATGAAACAGACATTATTGATTTATGTATATATGTGACTGCATAACCAATGTGATTCTACAACATGTACACTCAGAACAATGAGAAATTATATCCCATCTATGTGATATAGCAAAGTATATAAATGCAGTCATCTATAACTAATTAAAACAAATTTTTAAATTTAATTAAAAATTCCATTAAGATTTACATTTTAGATTTTTTAGGACAATCTTATTTTAGAGATTTAAAATGAGGCTCAGTTAGAGTAATCTTTCAGTTTACCCATCTATTTAGTATGGAAACTGAATCAGAATCCATCACTTTTGACTCTAAACTTACAATTTTAATTACTTTCCTCTATATACATTTATTTCTTCTGAAATGATATGTTACTCAAAACAACCAAAAATCTCAAGATATTTCCTACATACAAGCAATATGTCTCCTTTGTGGATTTTTCCTCCTATGTTTCTTGTTATCTATAGTTTTATTTACCTTGGTACTTTGCAATTATCCCTCTTTCCAGCAAGGTCACAAAGTCCCAAGTGGAGACAACACTTTTTAAAATGGACATCCTCCAAATAATTGCAAGTTAACCCTGTCTGAACCATCACTCTTTCTACCACCAGCTTAGCAAGACATTGCACAGACCATCAGTGCTGATCAAGATGACCTGGCATCACCATCCAAGTCATAGAGCTCATTCAAACTGCACATTTGTCATAGAACAATACTGACAATGTAGTGGTACCCTTTATTACATCTCAGTAGTTTGTTTTTTCTAGAAAAAAATGGATTTTAATGTGTATGAGAAATAGATCTCTCCTTGCTATCTGTTGCTCCTGCTGCTACCTATGGGTCTTTTCATAGTATTTTGACTTTAAAAATAAATGATTGCCCTTGGAATCCGTATTAAATGTTATATTAAGATATTATACTGCAAGACTCCGTGTTGTTTTTAATTTTTTATGTAATTTAGTAGTAAGAATTAATCCAATATTGATTCTAGTTAATGCCATTTCCTTTACATTTCAAAATAATCTTTGACTTGGGACTCTACATTCATATTAAACATTTACTTGAAAAAACCCCAAACTGGTCTATATGCCATATTAGAGATGCCATATTCACATACAGTCTAACATACATCCTCTCATCTACCTCTCTCTGGTTTTAATTTAATTTCCCCCTTGCTAACACTTTTCTTTGTGTGTAGTGGCATCACATGGGAAGCCTCCCCTTCTCCCAGTTGTTTTATAATATATTTTAGTTTATGAATTTGGGGATTATTAGTAGAATAAAAAGGAATAAGCAACTGTCATGCATACAACTGGATATTGCCCAAACCCTGTGGCAAACTCTGATTTACAAAGTTAAATACATGTAAGAAAAAAAGGGATAATCTGAACAGTACTAAGCACACTCTCCTTAGGCTACAAGTTTTGTTTTGTTTAAGAGTCCAGGATATGGTATGCAAAATTAGACTCACATTGTCTAATATGTAAAAAATTGCTCAGTATATTTGAAACACATGAAACACATGTTGAAGAAACATAAATTTTATATACTATATACACAAAAATTAAAATCACTTAACAATTAAATTTTACCTTTTCACCTTTAGATCCCTTGAGACCTCTGACGCCATCTGCTCCCTACAGAATAAATTAGAAATATTAAATTAATAACATGTTTTACATTGTAATGAAATAATGTGAAACCAACTTAACATTTACCTTTACTCCTCGGGGACCAGGGTAGCCAATAGGACCTTGGGGACCAGGGGGACCCTAAAAAAAGATTCATTCCAATTTAAATGTATGATACTTTCACAATGCTATGCAAATTCACATACTATAATTTTACCAAATAACCTACAAAAATATGGTATTCTTCTACTATTGATATTTGGTAAAGATTTCTTGGATAGGTTATCATTTTTTTTCTAGAGTTAAATGTGTAAAACAAGCCATGTGATTAGCACTACCCACTTAAACTCACTATATTGCATATTCATGCTAAAAATCATACACCTCTTGTGATTTGGATAAGGTTTGAGTTTTCCCCAAAGGTTCATGTGCTAGAAACTAGGTCTCCTGAGTGGTAATGTTGAGAGGAATAGAACCTTTAAGAAGAAGTATCTAGTGAGAGGTGGTTAGTTTCTTGGGAGTTATTAATGTAGTTCTGCTATTGGAAAAATTGATGTAATTCTCACAGACTATGCTGGTTTCTGTGAGAGCAGGTGGCTATAAAATAGAAAGCCTGGCCCTTGAATCTCTCTTGCTTTATTTATCAACATTTAATTTCTCCATCTCATAAGCAGTCTCACCATGATGTCATCTATTTTTTTAGGAAGCAGCCAAGAGGCCCTCACCAGAGACCAAATTTATGGGATCAATGGATCTTGATCCCTCAAACTGTGAGCTAAACAATATATTTTTTGAAATATTTTACCCACCCTCAAGTATTTCCTACAGCAACACAAAACAGACCAATACCAGAATTGTCCAATATATGTACACAAAATAATGTAAAGAATTAGATAATAAAAAATTTTTAACCTGAAAAAGTTCATTGTGCTCACTGTCTACTGTAGACAATTATAAATTTACCAACAAAATCAATCATTTCTAATAACATTTTGTATAAAACTGTAACATTCCCATGATGAATAATGTGATCAAAATTATGTATTTCCCTTAGTTGGCTTTGCTTGTCTAGTACATGTAAAGGAAACAATATATAATCTATAATTTGCCGTTTTGCAGTAATGCTGAAAATTTTAATGCCATTTTAACAACAATTTAAAACTAGCAACTCTAAAGAAAAATGATCCTATCCCTGCTGCTATAATCTGAACAGTACTAAGCACACTTACTTAGCTTATTGAAAAAGCTTTCATTTAGATATTTTGATAATCATTACACTTAAAATTTAATATCCTCTTGGTTAAAAGTTACCAAAAATAAATATAAAATTGGAGTTACATATACAGTTTAATGATATTCAGTGATTTTTGTTCAATTTAATTATTAGTATGATAATTTATTGCATTCATACTATATATGCAAACATGTATCTATTCCTGATTATGGAAATATATTTTTAAAAAGAAATAATACAGTCCATTTTATAAACATAAAAAATTAAAAGTTATCCATCCAAGCCATGCCTGTTTATTATATCAAAAATAATTATAGAGATTTGATTTATATTAAAATGTTAGGAAATTGTTTTCAGAAATTAAAAGTATATTCATAGACAGAGATTAAATACTTTTGATAGTTTCTAATATTCTCCTGTCCCTTTGTGAGCTCAGAAAAAAAATATATACTATAGAGTTGAACAAATCAAGGTATTTCTTTTTTTCTTGAACATAAGTTGATAGGACACTTAAAAGAATACTTAATAACCTACCAAAGCACCCTTTTCTCCAGACTGGCCTTCTTTTCCAGGGTGACCCTATATATAGAAAAGATACATACCAACAAGGTACAATATTAGTGACAGTTGATAATACTATGAAATTCCTCCTTTTTGTTCAACTATTGAGTTGATATTCTATTTCTTAGAAAATGTTGAGCTTTTTTGTGTCAGTATTTGTATTTTTAAATAACATAGGAAGTGGTAGCATTTAGAAAGAATCAGTAGCTTATATGTATTTCATGAAATATGGAATGCTTTTAAGAAAGATTTGAAAAAGCATGTATAACAATATATTGCTCATTAACAATTTAAAACCAATCTTAATTAGAGTCTTACAGATATTTTAATCTGCCTTATATTTTGCATATCAGTCAAGTGATGGTATGTACATATTCATAAGCAGAGAAAAGCATGTAAATAGAAAATCTGAAAATAGAGCAAAATAATGAACATTAACACTATTAATAATCAAGTTATTCAGATTCAGTAAGTAAAAATCTACAGCTACATGACAATCATACTTAATGAGAAGTAGAAGCAAGACAAAATCATATATCCTGACATTTACAAATCACAGTAAGTAGCCTGTAGAGTAAGAAATGCATAAATAATACATTTTTAAAGTAACAAGGTAGATATTGCATGTTTACATTATTTATTACTATGTTTGGAGAAATAATAAATATTGATACATTTCCAGAGAAGGAATAAATCCCAAAGGTCTGAGGATATTATCTGAGGAAAATTATGAAATGTTTTAGAGTTTCATGTTAATTTTTGGACAAAAGTTAAAAAGAAAGAGTGGATGAGTAAGTGCTTTGCAGAAAAAGAAGTGAGCACAAGGAAAGATACATCACAGAAAATTTAAAGAATGTCAAGGAAAAACATGAGTGGATCTATCTTTCTGGAGCTAATGCTTCTTAAGGAAGTAGAAAAGTTGGTGGATTCTGGAAGGTTCTGGTCTACAGCGCCAATATGAGTTTATCTAGAGGCCACTGTGAGCTCATTAAAGATTTTGCAATTCAGAAGTGACATGATAAAATGGTGTTTTGAAAAGATCAATGTTTAATTACTGGCTCAATTTACTTTTATTATGGACTACATATAATCATTTCTGAAACACATGTAAAATCTACTTTTGAAGATAATATATAGAAAATGTAATGACCAGGTAAATAATACTTACAGGTGGCCCATCAGCACCAGGAAGTCCAGCTAGACCTGGTTTTCCTTGTGGTCCCTAATCAAACAGTGAAAGGGAATATTTTATTTAAAAAATAATAATGAAAAGCTCTGACTATGTACATAGCAATATAGTACTATTCTTGAGACAATGGTTTCTAATTACAAATAATAAACATTTACATAACTTTCTAACATTTTATGTGGAAAAAATGGTATAAATGAAAACCAAATTTACCATATGTAAAAACATGCTAGTTGTAACCATACATAATAATCTTAAATGAGTCCTTTTTAAACATAACAAATTAGTTTATAAATGCCTCAACAAATTGGAGCTTAGAGAATAAAAGTGAAATTACAACTTAAAAATCCATTGACTTAGGGCAATGACAAGATGTTAACAAATGATAATTCAAACACAGTCATGAGCCCCATAACATTTTGCTTAATAATGGACTACTTACTCAATGGTGGACCCATAATGATTATAATGGAGTAGAAACAATCTCACCTAGGGATGTCATAGCCATCTTAAGGTCCTAGTGCATTTCATTACTCACATATTTGTGGTAACATCAAATAAGAATATAATGCTTACAGTTGTATAAAGGTGTTGTACATTTAATTACATGCAGTACATAATTTGAGATAATAATAAATTAATTATATTACTGGCTTATGTATTTACTATATCATACTTTTATCATTATTTTAGAGTGTAATCCTTCTATCTATAAAAAAAATTACTTTAAAACAGTATGCTGCACCATACTGGTGGATGTCTCACCCATCTATTCACCACATCTTGATAGCAATAAGAGGCCACATCAAGTGACTCACCTATGTCATATGGTTTCATGTGAGTACATGCCATGATGTTAACATAGGAATGCAATGACCTAATGATTGATTTCTCAAACTGTATCTTGTTGTTAAGTGACATATAACTATAACTTCAGAGTATGGTGAAATGCACTAATTATAAAGAAATTTTTAGAAATATGTTAATGTGTGAAAAATATTCATAGGACATGAAGGAAAACAAATCTATTTTTATGTAAAAGTACATAACTTAATTTGCAATTAACAAATAATAAAATATTAAGTATTTGTTCAACAGATCACTCTAATTCATGTTAACCATGGAGGGTTTCAAATTTTATTTAACATGACCTTTGCTAAGTTTGAAACATGGTAAGCATCACCACTGAAGGAAGAGAAAAGTAGGCACTGATCTAAGATTATTGACTTTTTGGTCCACCCATTAGTCAGGACTTACAACCAATTGAAAAGGCAGGGATACTTCAGCAAGCCTAAATTCTGGACAGTTTAGAGATTTCTCATTCTCAGACAGTGCTTAAAATAAGCCTTGTGTTCATATTGACTACAGAAAAGCATCACTTAAATCAGTAAGAAGTAAAAAAAAAAAATGTAACTTTCAAATTAAAAAGATATAATTTGTAACTAAAATTAATTGCTTTTCTTTTAAAGGATTTAAAACTTTCAATCTCCTTCACCAATCCATAAGTCATATCCAGTCAAGTCATTTAACATTATATAATAATTATTACAAAAAAACTAAATATTTAATGGCAGCATTTTGTGTATCACGTAAATTACCTTTTACTTTCAAGATACTGGTCTTTAGAACAAAATGTAACTACCAAACACAGTACAAGTTCATTAATTATTGTTATCTGGAGATGTGTTATTTGTATGACAACAACTCGGTGAACAATACTTGGATCTTTTTTGTTGATATATATTTGAAGGTAAACAAGAAATATTAAAACTCTTGCACTATAAGATGATTTTTTAATAAAATTGAAATCAATCCATCTTTTTTACATTGGAAGTTCAGTGACAGCAGAGTGCTTTGTCTGCTTTTAAACTGCTTGATATTTCCCTGGAGAAGCAGGAATAAAAATAAATAAATGTTATCTAGTTTAGATTTTAATAAAATAGTTAAAATTTATGGAGTGCATCTATGCACTGTGTTGAGCAATTTATATGCATTATCCTCTTTGTCTCAATGAACCTCATGAAATATTATTATCTGTTAATGTGTGACAAACTTGCAATCTGAATGATTCCAAGTCCACATCCATGTCTTCAAAATCCCTTCCATTAATGGATATTTATTTGTGTCATGCTATTTTGTACTGAGCTCAAAGCAATTAACATATGAGTGATATGAATTCTAAACTCATAAATCACAGGGAATATTCAGTATATATGTCAGAAAAAATATAGCTGTCTTATCTATTTTAACTCAGTAACTTAAACTTTTAGATATTTTGTCACAAATATAATAAAAGCTATAATAACCTAAGATGAAATATATAATGGTTCTTGGATATTAAAAATATCACATTAATTAAATTATTTGTAAATTACTATTATCTTATGAAACAATTAAAAATCACTATTCATTAATGGTTTGGGAAACAAAGTTCTTGAGCCAGATCATGGTATATCATAAAGAAAGATAAAGCCAGATCATGGTATAAAGTAAAATAATATGTTTAACTTTTTAATATACATGCAATACAAAAACTATGTCATGACTGCAATTTAACTAAAATTATTCCCTCATGTTCTTCAGTTCCTTTCTCCTTTTGATGGAAAAAGATTGTCATTAAATTTACAAGTTGGATATGTTCAGAACAGAGAGAGTAGCAGCATATAGTTAAGATAGCTCTCGTCTTAATACTAAAAAATGCAGTAAAAAATCTTATCTTGTATTTTGTATTTGGCTCAACAAAGGGAATTCAGATATGGTAATGTTTCTTAAAAGCAAATTCCTTTTAATAATTCAGGTTATACATGACAAAGTTATGGTTAAAAAATTAATAGGTGCATGCATCAAGTACAATCTATAACAAATATAACGTTTATTACAATGAGGTAATATAAACCTTAAGAGTGGCCTGAATTACAATTGTCGATCTAAAGTAAAGGTTTAAAATCACCTTCAGAATCTAAAGTTTTGAATTCATAGGACATTTTTGCAATAACATTCCTATTCTGCAACCATATTGAAAAAAATCTACAGAAAAAACTACTTCAATACTGCAACCATATAGAAAACAATCTACAGAAAAAAAAACACTTAAATGAGCAATTAAATTTGATGTATGTTAATTTTTAAAACTCAGTAAGGAAAGTAAATCAATTACAGTATAATCCAGAGATTTGAGTAGATATTTTAACAGAGAAGTTACAGAAAAACAGCCAATAAGCACATAACAATATGCTTAACACCACTATTGATTAAGGGAATACATATTAACCCACAATGAAATACTATGTGACACTAACAAGAATGACCAAAACTAAAAGAGACAATATAAGTATTGGCGAGGATGTGGAGGAACTCTTATCCATACATATTTTAGTGGAAACTACACCAAAAAATGGTGCAACTACTTTGGAAAGTAGTTTAGAAGCTTCCTAAAATGATAAACATAAATTTACCAGGTAACTAGAACTCCTAGGTATCTACCAAAAAGAAATGAAAACATGCCTATGCAGACACTTGCATGCAAAGAGCCACATAATACCATTTTATGGATAAAAGCTAAAAGGCATAAGCTACCCATATGATCAACAACTACTGAATAAGAAAGCAGAACATAGGAATATAATACTGTGTGGCAATAAAAAGAATCAAAATACTGATATGTGCCACTACATTAAACATCAAAAACATTATACCAAATCACAGAAGTTAGACATACAGGTCATATACTATATTAACCATATGTTTAAATCCATATATCATATTCATATACATATTTTATTAATATGGAATCTTCAGAAAAAGCAAATCTATACAAAGTAAAGTAGTTGTCTAGTTGTTGGTATGGATATGGATTGCAAATTGACATAAGGAATCTTTCTAGAGTTGTGTAAATATTCTAACATTAGCTTGTGGCACCGCTGTATAAATTAATTTAAAATCATTTACTATACACCTGAAACAAGTGAATTTTATGGTATATAAATAATACCTCAACAAAGGTTTTATTTTTTTAAATTGGTATGTTCATAGAAATACACAACAGTAATAAAAAATTCTCATATCTAGCTAACTATTGTGCTATAACTATGGTGAACAGGATAGAGTACTCAGGGAATCTTGTAGAGAAGATCATGGGAATATCAGACATCTCTTTAATTAAAGACTAATTTTTGTTTTGATCCAGTCATTGAGTTATTAACAAGGACATCATTTGCCAGTTATACGTGAAAAATAATAGCAGCAACAGGTTCACAATTTTCCTTAATCAGATCATATTACAAACCCTTTGTTGCAAACAAACCCAATCACATTTTTCAAGTAATGAGGCAAAAAAAAAAAAAGAGGATCAACATAAATAGAAAACATTCATTCATGGTAGTAGGTTTCTGACATTAACAGAGCTGAGAGTGTCACATTTGGAAGCTGTCTAAATGGTAGCTAGGCAAAATTTTGTCATTCACAGTTTAAAGATGAATGAATTCTGTCCACACTGTATTCTCATGATTTAACTTCAGATTAATTCCTCATGTTCTGTGCTGTAAGGATATCTTATCAGGAACAAAAGGCCAGCCTTACAGCTGCCTAAGGCTGTTAACACAAATTGTTCATCAGAGATTACTAGAATAACAAAATAACTTACTTTTTCACCGGGAGGACCAATTGGACCTTGTGGACCAGGAAGACCCTATTTCAAAAGAATTTATTTCATGTCAGGAATCACATCACAAGAACATATTATTAAAATAGTAAATTATTAGCTCTCCAATACACATGAAATGAGTTGAGAATCAGTGTGTATGTAGACACACACACATTCTCTGCATTCTCTGGAGAGTTTGAGAACATTATGAGGAGTTTTACACAAGCTACTCTTTTTGCAAAGAGACTGTAAAGTGATCCTATTCAGAACTCTCCTGCAGGTGTGGCTATTGATCCTGGCATTCTGCGAATGCTGAATGACTCATTTTTCTCTTGGAAGAAAAGGGCCTGTGCAAGTTTATTTAAATTTTTTAAAAAATTAAAAATAAGAATTATTTTCTAGTATTCACATTTTAAAGTTTTAGCCTTACATAGAAAGTTTTGAAGGTGTCTATTTCCTTGTGAAAAGAGACTATTTTACCCCATTGTCTTAAAGGAACTATAATAGCATAGACTCACTTGTGGTCCTGGATTCCCTTGCTGACCTGGAGGTCCAGGCTCCCCTTGGGGACCCTGTAATAGGAAAATACAAAGTCCTTAATAAGGCATTTTTGCAAGATAATGCTTTGGAGGGTTTTTTTTTGCCTCAGCTTGAAAAGTAGTCCACAAATCAGTTTTCCCTTAAGATCATCTGTAAAATAGTGAAACTACTACTGATAGTAGTAGTTAAAATATTTAACACAATGGTGTAATAAATGTTTATTTTAAATTTAGCAGCAAAATTCCTTAATGCCCAGATTCCAGAGATGAGTTTATTGATATTTGCTACATACCATGTTCCCTTTTGGTCCTGGGGGTCCATCTACACCTGCAATACCCTTCAATAAAGAAAAAAAAAAAAAAAAAAAAAAAAAAAAAAAAAAAAAAATATATATATATATATATATATATATATATATATATATACAGAGTTGTTTAAAAAATCTCAATGCTAAAACAGAAATTCAAAAGGCTACTATAATAACATGACACATGCTAACCAAGGGTGACAAAGATTCTTTTTAGAATTAAATAAAAGTAGGTATTTAAGAATTAGTGAAAATGAGGCTGGGCCTACTGTCTTCCATCCATTTCCACCTTCGAGATAATCTAGCATAATTTTCTATTGTGTGCTCATGAGTTATCACAAAATCCATAAGACTGATAAGTTAAATGAAAAAAGGAGGGAAGGGAATGACCCCAAGAGGCAACATATATTATTATACATATGATATATATATATACTATATAATATATATTATTATATAATATGTAACAGTATATAACATGTTTTAATATCTTAAAACAGAATATAAAAGGTAGCTAACTCTTGATTGATTAAGAAGAGATCTTACACCCTCCCAAGTTTGAAGAGTTTATCAACATGCTTTCTCTAGGAAATCCAGAATGTTTTTCAAGCAGTACATACAGGCTGCCCTGGAGGTCCTGGAGTTCCCCTTGGTCCCAGCAAACCTCGTGGGCCCTAAGGAGAGAAGAAAAGAAAACATGTCCTCATGAGAGATGCCCTCAGAATAGGCCTCGTCCCTTGAAAAAATTCCAATATATTTAGAGTAAAAATATTTGCACATCTTCTCTAAATACACTGAAAGTGATATTTAACTACTATTGTTATGTAATGTAAGTATCTAGTTTTTATACTGACCTAAAAGCCAGAAACTATAACAGTGAATCTTTAGTACAGAAACTGTATGCATTCAATTATAAAAATTTGCATAAGAATCACTTAGGGAATTTTTAAAAGAAACAAATAATTTAATACTTTTATAAGGCACTTTTGTATCATTTTTGGATTTGAATGGCAACACTGAATCTTATTATGCATCAGATAAACTAAAAATAACAGTGCCCTGATTCTCATTTACTTCACTTAGGTAAGAGAACATTCATTAAAAGGAACAAATAGGGGGCTAAGGTTTGTAGCTTAGTGACAGGGCACTTGCCTAGCATGTGTGAGGCACTGAGTTTGATCCTCAACATGACATATAAATTAATTAATTAAATAAATGTTCATCAACAACTAAAAAATATTTATATATATTAGGACCTCGGTCTATACCCAAAGGACTTAAAAACAGCATACTACAGGGACAGAGTGACATCAATGTTTATAGCAGCACAATTCACAATAGCTAAACTGTGGAACCAACATAGATGCCCTTTAATTGATGAATGGATTAAAAAATGTGGCATATCTACACAATGGAATATTATTCAGCAATAAAAGAGAATAAAAATCATGTCATTTGCAGGTAAACGGACGACATTGAAGAAGATGATGCTAAGTGAAGTTAGCCAATCCCAAAAAACCAAATGCCAAATGTTTTCTTTTATATAAGGAGGCTGATTCATAGTGGGATACAGAGGGAGCATGGGAGGAATGGACGAACTCTAGATATGGCAGAAGGTTGGAGGGAAGGGAAGGGGCATGGGGTTATTAATGATGGTGGAATGTGATGGACATTATTATCCAAAGTACAGGTATGAAGACATGAATTGGTGTGAATATACTAGTATGCAACCGGAGATATGAAAAAATGTGCTTCATATGTAATAAGAATTGTAATGTATTCCACTGTCATATATAAGAATTGTAATGCATTCCACTGTTATACATAAATAAAAAATAAAATATAAAAGAATTTTAAAAAAATAAAAAATAAAGGAACAGACAGGCAGATAGCTATATATGCAAATTATAGAAACTATTTTCTTGATAGAACATTTCTTAAATTATAGCTATTTAAACTTTGATTTCTCCTCATCTTCTCTCTCCCCATCCTAAAATCCTTGCCTTCCTTTTCCTTCTATTAGAATAGAGAGTACAATAATTTACTACTTCTCCTATATGCTTGACAATAATTGATTTTTGATTTGACAGGTTCTACAATGGAGCAGATTAAGACTAAGAGTAGGAGTACTTTCTCTAGACCAGGTGGTTTATTTGTCATTGTTGTTTGGTCAGCTAGCTTTGAGTAAACCTTCCAGTTCAGTTTCCCCATTATTAATGCTTGGTGGAGAAAAAAAATGACATAATGCTTATTATATTTGCCATATACTAAGTCCCTCGTTTTTTTTGTTTCTTCTGGAAACAAAATTCATTTATTCTAAATATATAAATAGATTATGAAATTATTGATGATACTTAAAAGAAACAAAACAGCAATAAGAACTTGGTAGGGTTTTGGTTAACAATAGTTACATTCCACATGTTTTTCTCTCCAGTATCTAAGATTTTCTTTTAAAACAAAACGGGTGCTAAATGTATCTTTTTTTTTGGTTTGTTTGTTTTTTTAACATGATAATTGCCTCCTTAGCTTAAGCAGGACCACAACATTTTCCTGAATTTATCATTGCCTTTACATATATAACATATGTTATTATTTCCCCCAAAACAGGAAAATGATTATTTAAAAATGAAGAAAAAAAAATCCTTACAGCTTCACCTGGAAGACCCCTGGGTCCTATTTCTCCATCTTCTCCCTGACATGGACAAAATGGAGGGCAATGATATTAGAAAATGCATCATTTCAATGCTACTTTGTTCATTCTTACATATTACTTTGAAACATGTCTTAAAGAAATGAAGTCTTAGTATACCCTCATTCCATCATCACCAGGAGGACCTGGAGGACCTTGGGGACCTCTTTCACCCTAATAAATAAAGACAAACATGATTAGCATATGACATAAGCCATGAGTTCATAGTCTGTCCCACATCTCCCTAACCAGCTAACCAGCTAACTAATACATAGGACAGGGTGAACATACACTGTGTTTGTATTCCTCAGAACAAGTTGCAGAAAATTCACAAATTGAAACTTCTATCTGGTTTTACATATTAGTATGCTAGGGAAAAGGTTCCCTCAATTATCAATGCAAAAAGGCTCAAATACAATAAATACCTAAAATGATTTTCAGATATTTTATTATTACAAGCTAAGCATGGAGGAAATTATTTTGTAAGATTGTCTTAAATATGGCTACACTTTCAGGATTTTAATTTAATATTTTCTACCTCTAAAAACATATTAAGTCACATAACTCAATTAAACTAAAAGAGTCTTAGATCCCTTTTAAAATCAAATATCAATTTATCTTGACATGTACTAGCATATACTAGGCATATTGCTAAAATTCTTAAGGTTCTCTTTTCTTTTGTCTTTCTTCATTTTCTTTTCCTGTTTACCTAATTGCTGCTTTACCTTTCTTTATTCTTCATTCTGGTGAAGAAAGTATCTAAAGCTTATTATTATTTTTTAAGGAACTGTCTCTTCATTTAATTTCCCACTAAAACTATCCATTGGATTGCTTAGTGGTTTATTTACCCATAGCAAATTATAGGGTCTCCCATTGAAGTGAAAGCTCAGAGCATCACAAAGAAATAATACAGTCAGTATATTATGGTATTAATGACAGACTGCCTACAGATATCTTCCTTTGAGTGTGTATTTACAGACAAAATGTAGGAAGGAAAGTGAGGCAATAATTAAGATATTAGATGAAAAATTAAATCTCTACCCTTTCCCTTTTATTAATGTGATCTTATCCATACTCTTGAACATTCAGATCATGCCTCAATTTGTTTCCATGAAAAGAATGTTTTAGTATGTAAAAACAATTGCATTGATGTCACATGCATAATTGTATCTTTCTCCCTTTATCTATTAGATGTAATAATTGTAATTATCAAATATTTAAGTTCATTTTTATCTGATTTGCCCAAGTGCATGAATACTAAAACATAGTGTAACTTTCCATTTATAGCTCGATGATAAAGTATTAGATGTATCTTACCCTATGACCTTTGTCACCTGGCAGACCTGGAAGTCCATCAAAGCCTCGATCTCCCTGTAAATGATAATCATTCTCATTGTCACATCCCTAGTAGAGACCTGTACTCTAATTTGATGTCAACTATTATTTCATATCCAGGTATTTTATTTTAAAATAAAAAATTTTCCAGGGTAAATCAATATAGAAGATTTGAATATGGAAATATATGCACTCCTGACCTTTGCCCCAGGCTCTCCTGGCATTCCTCTTCCTCCATCAGCACCTGGGCGACCCTGATAATGTCAAAAACAGCATTAAGCAAAAGGGACTCCTACTAACAGAAAGTAAAAGAAAACAAACTAATCATTACAGATAAATCTCAAAACACACAATAAAAATCAGCCATACCCTTTTCCCAGGTTTTCCAGTTGGACCAGGAGGACCTTGGACACCTCTCGGGCCCTATGTCAAAACATCAAAGTTAAATCATGTGGTAGAATTCTTAGTTAATAAACTCAATAACTTCAAGAGAGATGATTTTAGAAACTGGTATCTTCTTAGCTTGATCTCAGTAATTTAAACACAAGGAAATTATTTCTATGTAAAAATTCAGATAAAGCAGAAGAAAATCAATTTTTCCAAATGGCTTCTTACAAAAACCAAGTCCTATTACTACTAAATATAAATGTAGACATGTGATTACATTTAAACAAAACAAAAACAAAAAACACCTATAATAGAATATTTTAAACCTACAAGTACCCTTAATCACTTGTTTTATTCTCAAAATCATGGGTTTCTCATTTCCTTTGACTGAACACACTTTTCACCATCCTCCCTACTTATCTTTACTTCCCAACCACCCACCTTTTTCATCTGTCTTTTCAGGTTTGGATCATCTCTCCTAGATATTTAGTCTTTCATTGTAGTTTATCATGTTGGATTGTTTTAAGGACAGAATCACCGATTAGATTCCTACTTGCCAAAGATTCCAGCTAAATTTGTTTCAATTATATACTGTGGTAGCTTAGCACAGTATCTGGTACATGTTCCTTCAATCATCTACAAAATGCTGGTGGACTATCTATTAACAGGCATATTAAATATCAGAAACTCTCTTTTACATAGTAGCAGTACAATAAGGAGAAGGATATGTTGTAATGTAAATTACTACACAGCTATAAGAGATCAAATGGAGTTTCAGAATGAATATTATCTTGGTCTTTAAATTAACTATATACTTTTCAACATTAATTCAAACAATTTTTATGTAATGAATGTAGCCAAAAAATGAAATTCACATTCAAAATTAAAAACATTTTTTATGATTGCTACAAAATGTTGATTCTAGAAATATAAAGTTAAAATTGTGTAGTCAGTAGAGGTTAAAAAATATAGCTTTAGCCGGGTGTGGTGGTACCTGCCTATAATCCCAGAAGCTCCAGAGGCTAAGGCAGGGGGATACTGTGTTCAAAGCCAGCCTCAACAAAAGCGAGGCACTAAGCAATTCAGTGGGACTCTGTCTCTAAATAAAATACAAAATAGGGCTGGGGTTGTGGCCCAGTGGCTGAGTGCCCCAGTTCAATCCCTGGTACTCACTCCCAAAAAATATAGCTTAAAAAAAAAAAAAAACTGTTCAAGATTCTACCCTGAACCTAGTTGGAAGACAAAGTACAATAATAAAAAGACACATATTGCTAATTTTAAATGAAAATGGTCCTCGCACATCACTAATCTCTCTTTGGACTTAAGAGAATCAGAAAAACTGTGAAATCCACAAACACCGCTATAGCATGTTTTCAGATTCATCTGTTTTTAAAGAGATGAGTTTAAAAAGAAGAAATTTCACAAATTTTTCAAAAGAATACAATCCCTAGATTTTCATGTAGTACATTTTAATATTTCCATGCAATTTCAAGTTAAGCTGCAAATGTTTTCCATTCTTTTATGGCAATATTAACTAAGCCTAAAAAGGAAGGCTGTCACATCTTGAGTCAGCCAAATATCCTTATCAATTTTCTTTGGATTTTTTTCCTCATTTTAAAATAAACTGGTATGTCCACACAATGGAATACTTACTGGTTAGCAACAAAAGGAATGCATTATTGATGAATTCAACTGTGATGAATCTCAAAGGCATTATGCTGTGTCAAAGAAGCCAATCTCAAAATGTTACCTAAAGTACAATTTCATTTTTGTGATATTTTAAAAGTATAAAACTACACTGATGAAGAACAGATCAGTGGTTGGGACTGGGGGAGAATACACCTATAAAGGGGTGATACCAAGAAATGGTTTGAAGTTATAGAATATTATCTGTTCTAATGATTGTGAGGCAGGTTACAAAGAATGCATTTTAAATCAGTTGTTCCTTGTAATATTTTTAAATAAAATTAATTTTAAAAGAGGGAAAAATTATTGAGCAGACAATCACTTGAGAGATCCTGCAGCCCAATGTAAATCTATATTCACTGAATAGATCAGGAAGCATCTACATTTAAAAATTAATATATTAAAAATAAACATCATCTTTTGTTTTTCTGTTTTTGAGAATATTTGCATAATCTAACAGCTCTACTTAATATCATTAAAGAAAAATTAATACTTTGAATTCTGTTCCACTTAAATACTAAGATCTTTTTAAAATTTTTAGCTTATATGGCTTGAATTTTTCTTAAGTTCCTTACTTCTATGAAGGTTTTGAAGTGAGCTTCCTTTAAATGTATTAAATATCTTTTGTGAGACAATGTGCTAAATTTACTCTCCACAGTAAACATAGGTATGAGGCACCACCAATACAAGTACTACTGCAACTGTTCTGCTCTGCTCTATAGCATCACTAGCCAATTTAGAATTCTAAAGTTCTATTACTTTCAAGCCTGCTCTCACCCACAATTTAAATATGTTTCCACCTACAATTTAAATATATTACCACCCACAATTTAAACATGCTTTAAATTAACTGCTATTGACAGTTTATTGTTCACTTCTAAGGTAACATGACCATAAAGGTAAGGTAAGTAGATTCTTTACTCCTAACAGCAGAAACTTCAACATCTTACTAGATAAAATAAAGTCAATAATAAAATAAGTGAAAAGAACAAATTATCATTATTATTATTTATTATTTATTATTTTTTACCTGAGGACCTGGGTCACCACTCTCACCTTTGGCCCCAGCTGAACCAGGCCCACCCTGTCAAGAAAAATTGAAGGCATAATCATTTAAGTTAGCAATTCTCTGATCACTTACATCCCACTATTTTCACGTGAAATGAATGTTATCCTGAATATACCTTGTCAAACTAGTTGATGTCATTAATTAAAACATTAAACTCTTCAAGCCCTTTCCCTGAAGGGCATCTCTTGTCAGCATGTTGATTTTATTTCAGTGAGTGAACTGTATATAAAGGTCTGCATTTCACTTGTAACTACACCAAAGCCAACCTCATAAAATGGCATTGGGAGTTTCTGGAATGTGTACACCCTCAAGAACACTTAGAAAGATACATAGGCATTATTTATCACTACGTGGTAGAGTAGTACTAGTGCAAAAATTTTTACTGAATAAAGTATGCATTGAATCCTTTTATGCAATAAGGATTTGGCAAAGTGTTACTGCTTTTATAGCCAGATATTTCTTAAACACTGAATTTCACAGTCATAAAATGCCAAGGACAGATGCTATTGCTATCATTATAATTGTGCTGAAATAATGTCAAAGCATTTTTTTTCCCAGATTGGTTTATTTTTTCCTATGGGAATAACTCATTATAACAAACACTTTGTACAAATGTTTACATAATTTTAAAAGTGCAATAAAAACCTGGCACATTAACAGAAACCCTTAACCTGTTTTATGAATGAGTTGCAAGTTTTCAAAATACACATTAAGCCATTCTTATTCCCTAAAAACATTAGATTATTAAAAATAAACATGGTGATTATAATTAGGTTCATGATAAGAAGTTTACATTGTATGTTTTTAAAGTTTATGATTTATTTATATCAATATACATTTTGTTCAACCACGGGGTACATCAAAATAAAGATTAAAATTACACTAACTAAAGATCTTAGCTATCTAGAGCCTCCTGGTGGCTCCAAAGTAAAATAACTACTGATATGATTCCCAAGAAATATGGACAGTACTCTAACATGAATTTTCTCATCTTGAAAGTTAGAAGAATGATGACTTTCAAGCATCTGATTAAAAATTCTTGTAACTGAATTTCTTCTAGAGAAAAACTGGGATTCCACCTTAATACTGAATTGAACACAATTATAGAAATGAACTTATTTTTAATTAATAAGCTGTATTATATACTCTGTGTATACACACTCCCTACTCAACACACTATAATTATTTTGCTCAAACACTTATTCCAAACATCACAAAATAATTGATAATAATAGAATAGGGGAAAGGCATATTTTTTATGTTTCCTGTATAGATAGATACATAGATAGATAAGTAAATTGATTGATAGTTTTTTTTTTATAATGGACACAATACCTTTATTTTATTTGTTTTTATTTTTATGTGGTGCTGGGGACCAAACCCAGTGTCTCACACATGGTAGGCAAGCGCTCTACCACTGAGCCACAACCCCGGTCCCTGTTTTCTGTATATTTTGTGGCACGGATCTCCATTTGTCCATAAAATGACTCAACAAACACAATTGTATAAAATAATGTTCCATCCAAAGAATGTACATATTTGTGTTGAAATATTAATACAGATTTTGTTTTCTAAATCTTAATGAGGAAACTATTTTTACATTGTAGAATTAGTAGAAATCTGAAAGCCTTAAATAATTTGATGTTTTTTAACAAAGTGTACTAGAAAAGAAACACTGAAAAGACATAATATGATTGTTTTCTATCCCACAATTTTTCAGGAAGCTAAAACTTTCCGTAACAAAGAGATAAACTACATAAAAATGCATTGATCTTGACACTGACATTGAAAACGTATTCACGATTGTCAATGTTTTCTCTTTGCCAACCTGTTGTGATGAAATGGCTGAGCCTTAATGACTGGGCAAGGACTGCCAATATAACCTGCTTCTATTGCTTCTGCTCCTCTGTCTTTACCTGCTACAAATCCACTTGTTTGTGTTTGTCATGAAATTCCTTTGTATGATATAAATTTAGAGAGTCTAGACTGTAAATTACAAAGCATAAGGCAGAGTTTTCCAAACATGCTTGGCCATAAGAATCAACCTGTGGCACTCATGAAAAATACCATTCACCAGTTCCAGCTCTCAAACTACATCACCACAGTCCCAAGTTCCAGGACTCAGTGATTTTTATTTTTAATAAAACGTCCTGGTATTTCTTCTGCCCCAAAATTATACAAAACACTAACATGCCTTTTTGTAGTTATATGAACTTGTCAATAACAAGCAATTAAAGTTAGCTCTATTTCCTCCATATTTTATTTGACATAGAGTCTTCCATGGGGCTGGGGTTTTGGTTCAGCGATAGAGTGCTTGCCTAGCATATGGGGGTTGCTGGATTCGATCCTCAGCTAAATAAAATAAAATAAAGGTATTATGTTCAACTATAATTAAAACAAAATATTTTGTAAAAAAGAATCTTCCATATTCCTTCTTACATTTTGAAAAATTCAACAGTAAAAATGCAACAATTTGAATTCTATCAATTATATTATCATAACAACCATGATGTTACTCATGAGCTCATACCATTGAATGTATAGTCCTTCAAAATAAAGTATTATAAAATTTCAAGGTTGAATTAAAAATGTTTTTTTTTAAAGATGGAAACAATATCAAGCACAATATGTTCACTAGTCAGAGGTATGAACAAGCCTGACAGAAGATGCAAGGAACTACTAATATGGAAATTTTAACATGCATTATCTTTTTTGAGTAACCTACCACAGGACCTGGTCTTCCAGTTAGCCCCATTGGGCCAGGAGGGCCTCTCAGAGCGATCTAGAAAGTAAAATATATCAAGTTTAGCCATATTAAATAACATCTGTTATTTGCAGAAGCTACCTTCAAGTAACACATGACTTAAACACATATCATAAGCTACATTCTAGAAAGTGTGCCAGTGTACTGAAGAAATGCAAGTTTCTTGAAAGATAAAAGACTTAACTATCAGACATTTTAAAAAGTGCTAAAACAAAATTTCATAGCATGTTTTGAAAGAATTTAATCAATAATACAAGTTAAAATAGATTTAAGAAGAACAAGTCTAATATCTGACAATTTTCTACTTTGAAGTACACTTCAAAATAATGTATAGGTTATTACTCTTAAATATGTACATACAAATCACATTGAAAATATTTTAGAAGTACTTTATTTGAAGTACTTTAAAATATTTCTAGCAGTATTTTAGGAAAAATTATGATAAAGTGGGGCAGCACAAAGCAGAATTGGACAGAAAGTGTTATGTAATACATCTTTTAATGAATCTAAAATTTAATACTATATAATATATATTTATTATGTATAATCAGAAGCATAAATCACTGATCACATGCACTATTGTTACATTGCACATGAGTAGTGTGATATTAACACACTTGAAAATCTGGAAGACATAGAGTACAACAGGTAAAAATTTTATAGATGTTAAATTAGTATGATGTGCTATTTTTGAATGTTAGTGGATACAAAAGGTGAGTGCTTAGATTTATCAAAACTCATCAAAAGTAAAACTGTGGGGGCTGGGGTTGTGGCTCAAGCGGTAACATGCTCGTCTGGCATGTGCGGGGCGCTAGGTTCGATCCTCAGCACCACATAAAATAAAGATGTTGTGTCCACTGAAAACCGAAAAATAAATAAATATTAAAAAATTCTCTCTCTCTCTCTCTTTAAAAAAAAAGTAAAACTGTGATGGAAATAAATGAAAAATCAGGTTAGAATAGTGCATGAGATGAAACTAATAGGATCTCCAAAATTCCACTGTTACTTCACCATGAGAATTTTGACAATACACATCTTAATCCTTGAGATTAAATATCTAAAAATTTGGAATTATAATGCTTGCTGCCTGTGTTTCAAGCCTATATAAATAAGATGAAGAATTCAATTGCCTCAAAACAGTTAAGTTCAAATAATTACCTTATATTTTTTTCAAAACAGTGTAACTTATAAATCATAGGAATCATCAATTATCACAAATATTTTTAGATATATCATAAAATATTGGAGCATGGCATAATACATCTATATCTTTAAACATGATATAAGTACATAATGAATTTTTTTCAGATTAATAGACTTAAGAAATAAATACATAAACAAATATTGAGAGTAAATTACAACTTTCACTTAATGTTTTCAGGTGTTTTACACAGATATAAATTCATGATGTCAAATAAAATGTTATTATAGAAGGGGTTTATATTGGTTAAAAAAATGAACCATATCCATACCAACCATGAATCCTGTATGTTCTTCTTTTCTTAAAAAGAAAACCAATATTATGAATAAAACTATTAAAGTGTTATATGATTTCTGGTTCCTCCCTGATTCATTCTTTTGATTTTCTCATGCATATTTTAATTATAGTGCAGCTAATTAAAAACATATGTGTGATTATCTGTTTTATAAATCTAAAGAATAGTAGAAGCTTTCAATTGACTGGGATTATAAAGGATAAATATTGAATAGGTTTTATAAAAAACTATAAGTTATAAATATTACAGCTGAAAATACGTACTTGAAATTTCTTTTCATATACAAGGTATCTGAAGAAACATAACTTTTTGGATTATTTGAGATATTTTAAATAATCCAGAGGTTAGGAGGGACAAATTTCTTTCAAACATTATTAATCTAGTGATCCATCAATCACTAGATAAAAATTGGATGTGAAAGATAGGGAGTACTAGGTATTAGTTCATCAGTTTTATTAAGAGACTAGAAATTTTCAGTGTTATGGTAGGAGACAGTCAGAATTATATATGGAAATAAAGCAAGAGTCCATTGTTTAATATCAATTAATAAATATCACAATGAGAAAAAAATATATCTTTAGCACTCTTTCCTTGTAAATTCCATAAACTTTCCAGAAGTCTTCTGTTCATAGTGGTAGCATCTTCCATAGGCATACACACACACAAATTTGACACAGCATCTGGTAATGGGAATATATGTCTATCTTTTCTTACCCGAGCCTGCTGAAGAATAGCCTGAGCCTGAGCTTCCTGAGGAGAGATGGCTGGTCCTTTAGAACTATCACCACCATAACGGAACTAGGCAGAGATAGCATAAAGAAGTTGAAAACTGGCCTTTGTCACATATGATAAACTAGGTGTCCTAACCAATAGACAAAAAACATTTACTTAAAATGGAGTAATTTTACCCCACATCCAAATTAACTCCACAATGTACCATAAGACCCAGTTTTTTAAATTTTTTTAAAATCCTGCTTCTACTTCTTATGGAAGCTCTCTACACATTTTATCAGTTGTAAAAGAGTAAAAGAGTGTACAAACTCCTTACCAATCTCAAAATCTATAATCTCTGACATGAATCATCATGATGTTTAGATCTACAAATATGCTTCCCATACTATTCATTCATTTGTAAAAATGTCATACCTACATAATTTCAGTTACAAATATAAACCTATGTATGTTTCATTGATCAAAACTTTTTGAATTTCCATGAATATACAGAAAAAAAATTTTGAGATATATTAATTTTGCTTATTCATTCCTCAGCAATTATACAAGAAAACTATCCTAACTAGTATTCCTTCATAAAATCATAAAGCTCTGTTTACTTTTAATTCAAAACACAATGTGAGATAATTTTTCACTCTAAATAATTTTTTATCAAAATTTTATTACATTTAAATCAATAAATCTAGGGCATTTTTTCCCATAGCATTAAGGTATAGTATTTGGAAAAGAATCTTGTGGTAAAGCATAATTTTTGAGCAATGAATAATGACATTATAGATAAATCTTCTTTAAAAAGTTTTAACTAGGGCTGGGGATGTGGCTCAGTAGTGGAGCGCTCGCCTAACACATGTGAGGCGCTGGGTTTGACCCTTAGCACCACATAAAAATAAATAAGCAAAATAAATGTACTGTGTCCAACTACAATTAAAATAAATATATATAAAAAGGTGTAACTATAGTCTTTATCGTGATAAATATTATATTAATATTATGTTAAGTAAAATATGAAATATTTGTTAATGATAAACCACATTATTAAAAATATTAAGAAAAACTTTGTTCCTAAAAGTGTAACAAATAATGAAAATTTTACTGTTGACACTGATATTTACCAGGATTTTATGTAGTAAAATTTCCCTTAACTTCCAAAGGCTGTTTGATTAATTATGTGTGCCTTATAGAATGATTTTACTTGACTGCATTCCAAATAGAATTTTTCAGAAACAAGTTGACCAGATATCAAGGTGTCTTTATAAAAATAAAAAGACACATACCGGTAACATTAACATGGTACCAGGAGGACCAGGTAGACCATCAGCACCTGGTAATCCAGGACGTCCTGGTGGACCCTAGGAAAAGAAATGAAGCAATCAAAAGAATGTAATCAATCATATATACAAAATATATTTGTATATTAGATGCAAGTTATATGTCCATAAGATTGCAATAGAACAAGATTTATTTCTACATAGCCAAGTCATATTTAGCAGAAAAGGGGGTAAGTTCTAATACAATATATTTGTCTTCTTTAAATTGTACACATCTTTGATCCTCTATTGTTTTTAAAAGAACAAAAGAAAAAGAAAAGCACACACACATATACACTACACAAAAACAGTGTCTACTCAAGAATGAGTAAAAGACAGACAAGATAATTTACAAGAAGAGTCTGGAGAGACAGTACAAATGATCTACTATGTAATAGAACCCAGAAGTTGATTGATCTTCAGACTAGAATTCAAGTTGGTTACCTCCTTCTAATAGCATTCAAATAAATGCCTATGGTAATGTCTGCAATACAAATTTGAAGAACTGAAACTAATGTGGAGAGCTCATGGAGATGTGAGAATTGACTAAAAATAAAATCTGCTTACTAATGATACCAATTTTACCAGAAATAAACATTATTTAGCCTCACTCTTAAACAATAGTTTAAAAGGTTAATTAAATGTTACAGGACATTGAATTCTTAGACTTCTTACCCTCCCAACCCTCCTACCCTCAGGAAGAATAACATTTTGAAGTTAGAGAATTTAACATTTTAATGTTAATGAATATATTTTAATTCCTTTAATCTGTGGTTATATGCTTTTTTAACGAGAGGACTCTTTACTTACCCTATCACCAGGGTCACCAGGAGGTCCAGAGGGGCCCTGTAGACCTGGAGGACCCATTAGACCCTACAAAGAAACAAACCACGGTCTGAGTCAAATTCCTGAGCCCTTAGTATTCAGGAAAAGTCATCCTTCTAAATCAAAGAACAGCTCATTTATATTTCATAAATATATACTTGTCTCCCAAACAATTGCCCTATTTAGGTTCTTGTGAAAAGACAACATATAGGAACCACTTTGTAGCTAGCACACTGCTCCTCTATGAAGCAGCTCTTGGGTGGAGGCAAACGTCCCAAGGAAAACAGGAAAGGAGAACATGCCAATGTAAAGTCCCTGAGATTGAAGTTGGTTCCCAGTTCTTCCTGAAGAAATGGCACACTCACAAGATTAGACCTCAAATATGTGATAGCTAACTTGAAAATGTAGAAATCCCTTTTTACATTTAGCTTGTAGGAATTTTCATATTCTCTTTTGTAAATCTTTGAAAGCATAAGTATTTTATATTATTTTCAGTAAATGAGAATATAATTAATTCCACACACACACATTAAAAAAAAAAAAAAGATTTGTTACGAGGTCTATTCAGTTCAACTACCTTAAAATAATGACACAATGAGTGATATCAGCCTTATAAGGAAATGACAATGGAATCTCATAATTATTCCTTCTAGAAGTACAGATAGACAGCTACAATCTTCCTAGAATTCTCACCCATGCACTGAAATATAATTATATCTCCCTAATAAAAAGAATGACCTTTTCCTAAATTTTTATAATTTTCAGGTAAAAAGATGAAAATTGGTTATAAGATGCAGAGACATTTAAGCAAAAAAATATTCAAAACAAAATTTAATTCAAGTGTTCTTTAGAGAATAACACTTGGATAGCTAAATCAGAAGGTAGTTCAAGTTCACCAGACCCTCCAAACAAATGTTTGCCCCTAGGATTCAATATTCAAATTAGTAAAAAAAAATCTATTAATAAAATACAAATCTTATATTCAATCATTGAAAAAAATCATATGTCATTTACTTACTGCAGGTCCTGCTGGCCCTGGTGGTCCTTCAACTAGCATACCCTGTAAAAAAAATGATAGAAAATCTTTGACCAGGGAAGTGAAACCCCCAACTAAGTGAATGTAAGACAACACTAAACCATTCCCCATTCCTATTAAATGAAATCAATTACAAACACTTTTGCATAGGAAAAGAAAGAAAAGTAAATTTTCAAAAGAGTATTCTTGTATCATTGCATCACACATTTGGATCTGATAAAATAAGCTCTACGTCCAATAATATATTTCTAATATTGTCATTACAGAAATTAGAGGAAATAATCATAAGATTGGGAATCATAAAAACTAAAGTCATGTTATAACTCCACCACCAAATCATTTGAAACCTCAGAAAAATCACTTAAACACTTCAGATTTTGGTCTTCTTAGCTGTAAAATAAATTCACCCACTTTCAAATTTTGAAATTTCATTTACATAATATTTTGGTTTATTGAAATTGCATTTATTAGAAAAAGCATTACTGATGGACTTTTAGCAAATTATAACCATTTGGACATCAGGATTTTCAATGATAATATATGAACATATATAATAATTTAAGATGATGGCGGTTCATACTATAAACTACAACAATTACACCAACCTTTAAAATGTACTTACAGGTTCAACCACTGCTGGTTCTCCCTTCTGCCCTTTTTCTCCGTATGCACCATGGCCATTTATCTATTGAGTGAAAAATTTAAGACACCCAAAATGTCTTCATGTTAATGAAGCTTTTTCAATATTTTTAAAAAGGAATTCAATCACTTAGAGGAATTTAAACCAACCTATTAAAGTATGTGCTTTTTAAAACAGCAATTTATTAAAGGCTTCAATACTGCAAATAAACCTCAACACTAATTCTTAAAATGAGATCTTAAAACATAGTATAGAAAGAAAAAAAATCTGTAGTTTTCAATTATAGTTCTAAGACACTAAGAAATGTCAGTACTTTAATATAATAGACTAAAAATCAGAAATCAAACTTTCTAGTCCAAAAAGTAATTACTGTATTTTAATCTTGTCAATGATGAGAAATTTTATGTACAATTTTATCAAACTATATTTTTAAAGAAGATTCCAGTAGAGTGGCCTGAGATACAACTACTGAAGATTCCAATTAGGAAGAATCTATCAAGGTGGCCTAAGAGTGGTAAGTATCCACAATTGATATATAAACTCAACCTGTACTTTGAACCAGAAAACACATTAAAATGAACATGAAAACACTCCAAAAATAAGTTAGACAATGACAAAGAGCCTACTGCTGACTTACACTTGTTTCTGTGATATCAGTTTCTGCTGGTACACCTGGACCAAATTCTTCAATAGGGGGGCTTGTTGGTTTATCTTCATATTCTTTATATTCATAAAAATATTCGCCTAAATCTCCATCTACCAGAAGATCAGAGTCCCTGCCGTCTATTTCTTTGTTTTCATATAGTGTGTCCTCGAAATTTTTCCTCTGGGGATCATAATCCTCTCCAGTTATATATTCTTCTGTGAAAACGTCTTCAACAGGATTTGGCTATTAATTTAAGTTACAAGGAATTGGAGAACATAAAGTTTATTGTTAGTGAAGCAAGGTAAGCATTTGTAATTACAGCTTGATGGCAGACAATGAAAGATTTTTATCACTGCTTAAGCAAGATTTGAAGGCTTGGAAAGGTAGCCTCTCAGTATAATTGAAAGAAATACATTTGTACATTGGTATGTACAAAGGCATATTGCTTTCAAAGCACTACTTTTCCCAATAACCTGCAAATATTCACATGGATCCACCATGTATATTTGCTTCCATTGAAAAAAAATTGTGTTAGTCAAGTTGATATTTACTTTATAATTTAAGATTTGAACAATAAAACATTCATATAGCTAAAACTATGCTTAATTTTCAAAGCTCACAGGACATCATTATGAAATAAAATTGCTACAATAAGTCATATAAGCTTGATATTAAATCCCATAGATAAAATATTAATGCCAATTTAATTGTGATTTATCATTGCAATAATTATGCAAAATTGTGTGTATGAAGAGAAATAGTAGTACACTAAACAGTTCATTAAAGTAAATAAAATGTAAATTATAGTCCTCAAAGTAAAAAAAAAGTTATTGTATAATCTCATTTAGAGTATAAATTAAACACTAAAAATCAATTTCATATCAATGACAGTTCCTCAGTGATACAGAAAATAAACTTTGTAGAATGTACTTTTTCTCATAAATAATGCTTTATATAGCATAAATGCAAATCATATATTTTATATGAATACTATGCCTTCTCGTGATTCTGATGAAGTCCAAATATATAATTCATCTTGTGATATTTTCTCTTTTAAATAACTTATCTATGGTATAGTGAATGATATAATTAGAGTAATAGTAAATAAATTAATAGTATACAAAATCTTGTAAAAAATATGTGGATAAGTGATTAATTTAGCAATTGTTATCAATAATAAAATAGCCGATAATCAAAACATTTTTGTACTCTTCAATAAGTACTTGCATTGTCTACAGAGGTTGCGTGTTATCTAGGATCAGAACACAGAATATTGTAAGTTCATAACCCTGGACTAAAGAGCTGGATGAATTTCAAGAAGGTAAAGAAGCATCTTTAATCAAGGCATCCTCTGCTGGAAAATGATGAAATGGAATTAGGTGAAACTTAAAATCCACTCACACCCTAAATATTTATTATTCAAAATTTTGTGTTTAGAGGTAATATTCTTTTGTCTCATAGGGACATGTTTTATATAAATTTCAAATAATTAAATTATTCACACATTCCTTATACTCATTTTTGATAAAATTCAAAGGAATGTATGCCAGATATTTAACAAAGTTAAACTAAATTGTATACTGATTTTTTTTCATAATCAAAATGCATTTGCAATATGGAATTCAGGATGACTGATTTGTAACCTACCCAAATTTAAAACATTTTTTATAAAATCCTGGAATGACTAAGATATATCATCTAATCATAATTAATATCACAATCTCAAGAAATTTGAAAATACAAGTATCTATTAAAATCCGCTGAGACTACATTTTTTCAAAATGCTTCCTGTCATTAAAATTCATGATTATGAGGCCAGGTTCAGGAGGCTGAAGTAGGAGGATTATGAGTTCAAAACCAGCCTCCACAAAAGAGATGCACTAAGCAACTGAGTGAGACCCTGTGTCTAAATAAAACAAAAAATAGGGGTGGGGATATGACTCAGTGGTTGAAGTGGTTGAAAAAAAAATCATGATTATTGGTCAGATGAAATAAAATTCCAATTGCATCAAGCGATGATACAATTTTCACTTCTACAGAAAGATCATGCTGTGACTAGTCTTTGTCACAACGTGTTGAGAAACTTGCTCAACACTAGAAACAATCAAGATCATAGCAGCCAATTCAGTTTGACCATTTTAGCGTTTGCATGAAGCAAAGAATCATGCAAAACCTGAATTGACAATGACTTCAAATGATCGGATTTTATTAATGTAAATCAATGCTATTGCTTCTGTTGCCTTAGTAAAAGAATAAAAACTTGGAATATTCAGAGATTATGGATTCTCCCAGAGCAAAGTATATCAAAATATATAACACATTTTAGCTGTTGGCTTGTGATTTAATGCTGTCTATGTGTATTACCTCATTAGTTCCAGATACACGTCTAGGAGCTTCTGTCTGGTAACTTTCCATTGTTCCATAGTTATATTCTTGAAAATCATCAATAACATTTGCCTAAAAAATTCAAAAGAAAAACAATCAGTAAATGTAAAATCATCTCAAGTATGTAAAAATCGTGAGGGGTACAATATTAGCCAAATGAATATTTATCTAGTTGGGTTAAGACTATGACTCATGATCAGAGATCTTCCAGCTTATCTAGGAGAGATCTTGATTGCTTTTTCTTTGCTACCTTTACCCCTAGTTTGGCTTTTGCTGCTGCTTGATAACTTTTCTTCTTCTTGGTTTTGGGGGGTGTAAACTTTTTGAGTTTTTCCTTTGAGTTAGTGGCCACTGTCCTCATCTTCATTTTGAAATTGGATTTCTTTTTCTGTAAAAATGTGATGAAAGATGGAATGGAAACATAAATAAAGAAAGACGGAAAATAAAAAGTGGGGATGAAAGAAAGAATAAGCAAAAGCCACACGGGCAGCATCCCTGCAGGACAACGACTGTCAAATAAAATCTGTTATTATTCCACAGAAAATAGGTGAATAAAAGGTCCATGGTAAGTCTGGGAAACAGTTGACATAAGCAACCAGAGGAGGATGAAGAGCAGACACCACATACACAGACGCCTCTTTGTTTTTACCTCTGTTTGTGCTATTGTCTCCTCAGTTACAGTGGGGCTCTCTGTTACACTTCCAGCCTCCTTATACTCTGTCTCCCCGTACTCATACTCATATTCCATTATATCCTCAGGTGCATACTACATTGCAAAGGAAAAAAATAGCAGGCAATTTTGTTAGTTGCAAGTAATACTAACAAAGCGGGAATCATCTTCTTAACTTTTACTTAGAGTAAATGTTAAGAAATAGGGAAACACTGTTACTTAAAAGTAATTTTGTTTCACATGGAAGTATTATTATATCATCTTAAACACAGTATAATAACAGGAGAGATAAAGCAGAGTGTGTAAGAGCAGAATCGTGGTTAGGATTATGGGAAAACTAAAAGTTTTGAATAATTCAAACTTTTAATTATTGAGTATGAATCCAAACATAGCATTTATGTTCTTGGATATACCTGTGAATTATTTAGGTTAGTTTTGATTTGTAAAAATTGTTATACAAGGTTCCAGTATGAGAATTTCACAATAATTGATAGGTAATTTTTTTAAAAAAACATACTTAAAAAAATATGAGTAGTCTTCCCGAGTATGAAAGGACTTTCAAATCTATTATAAGATGGGGAAGGAAGAAGGAAAAGGAATCAAGGGACATGAGATGAATCTATATTATTTTCAGAAGACTGTAATCAATGAAATAATGAATTCTACAATTTATTTGGAAATCTCTAACTTCATAGACTTAACTAAAATCAAAGCATTTATAAAGTATTACAAGTTTTGGAATTAGATATGTTTATGATTAATACATTATTTCAGTCTCTGAAATTACTGCTTTCTTTAGCTATAGAAAAAAGAGAATAACATTTAAGTCAATAAATTGAAATTGAAAAATTGCATTTTGTTCCACATTATTCTTTTTTAAAGAATTTGATTGGAGAGGGATCATTTTTTTAATAGAGGGAGATGAAAGAAAACCATTATTGATGGTGTGGAAAATAATGTATTCATTTCCAAAACTAAAATTAAAATTTTTTATCAAGAATATAGATACTAGGAATCAATATTTTCTCATCAAAATAACTACAAATACATTAATCATATACTGCATAAAAATTAAGCAGGAAACTCAATGATCTAAACTTCTAAAGCATGTACACAGGAATACAAAAGGAAACTTACATGTAGTTCCCTAAGTACTGTATTTGGTAAAATTCTAGTAATGACCCAATTTGGCATCTCAATCAAATCTGCCAACAAAATAATGATTGACTAAAAATTTGAGAAAATTGTGATCAGAGTGCCCTCCAATAAGCTCTGTTTGACATAGCCTCAAAAATGAGTGCAAATTTCACACATATATAAAGAGACACATCAAAAGTGAGCCCATGTCAGTTTTGTACATTCAGCCATTAATGAAATACTCTCACTAGAGAAACGTTTCTAGATCCTTCGGCTACAGGTCATGTTGAAATATAAACAGGTGTTCCTTTTGTATTTTTTATGACTGTCAAAGTTCTTATTTGATAAAATAAATAAAAAGATTTTCAATTTTACCCCTGTAATAACAGCTTCATTTTCAATAACTAGATATCCTGGAGGCCATTCAATAAATGTCATTCTTATAAGAATTTGCATAAAATTAGGTAACTAGGAAAATGAATGTGGATCACATTTTAAATATCCGTGCTTTTTCATACTTTTGCAAGTAAGGTAAAATGCCAACTATTTCTAGAAAATTTTCTGTAAGCATTATTAGTAACCTTATTAACTAAAGCAATTAAGTACTAAATTTAGTTACATATTAAGTAGACATAATGGAGATTGAATATTATCTAATGAGTAGTTTGCTATAGTTATAGTCACATGTGTTAAAGTAAGAAATATTGAATATCTTTACTGATCACCAACTTAAAATAAAATATGGGAAAACTAAATATTTGCTAATCTATTTTATGCTTTAGTATTTTAAAATTAAACAAACTTTTCTGAATGACATACATCTATAATGAATTGAAAAAACCAAAATCAGTAAAGATCTAAGACCCAATTTCAAACATGGGCAATTTAAATGCATTTTAAACTGAGGTCTGCTATTCAGCGATATATATTTAAACCTCCACCAAATAACCAATTGATTTTATGTGATGTTTCTCTCTTGTAAGAAAAAATTTCTGCTAACCTTTCTAATCACTCCTCGGTTTGAACACCTTCTAGAGGAAGAACTCTCAGAATGGTTTTGAATAATGGAGGAAATAACATGTTCACTTCTTCAGATTTAAAGCAAAATTTAGTTAGTGGCTTCGGGCACTTCTGGTATGCATGAAGCCTTATTGCCTATTTTTGTGCGCACTTTAGAGGATATGTTGGAGATAGGTAGAAGAAAAAACTGGTTTTCATGAACAGAGGAATATGTGCAAGAAGATGTGCAGAGATGGGATGATTTCAACCTTGATTTGTTCATAGGTCAGCAGAAATTAGAATATGTGATGAGAAAGACTCCTTTTCTGAAAATGTCAAATTCTGTCCTTCACTTAATTTGGTAGAAAAATGTTGCTCTGAGTAAAAACCTGTGCATTTATTGAAACTAGCATGTATAATAAATATTCAGTGAAAAGATGATTTAGGTAATATATTTTGGGAAGCCATTTTATTATGTAAATTTCTTTATAAAGGGTGGTCTTTATTTCGCTTCATTTTTCTTTTTCATCTTTTAAAAAAGAGTATCACTCTTGCTTTTTACATAGAAGGCATTCTATGGTGTGTCATACATTAAGAAGATATGAATCAGGCGTGGTGGTGCACACCTGTAATCTCAGCAACTCAGGAGGCTGAGGTGGGAGGTGCAGGAGTTCAAAGGCAGCCTCAGCAAAAGCGAGGTGCTAAGCAACTCAGTGAGACACTGAAATAAATAAAATACAAAATAGGACTGGGGATGTGGCTCAATGGCTGAGTGCCCCTGAGTTCAATCCCTAGTAACCTCCAAAAAGAAGAAATCATATATAAATTTGATATCCAATGTCTTATAATCAAAAAGACAACTTAACCTGATAAGAATATCACAAACCATAATTTTCAATTAGCAATAATCGCGCCTCAGATAAACTTCATTGGCTACAATACTGCCACTGAGCAAATAATTTTAATATTAGTTACTTTTATATTTAAATGGCATTTAAATTTTAATATTAGTTGATTTTATATTTAAATGGCATCATGTTGGTTCAAATATAAGTTTGATGATATTACTAAACTGAAGTCTATCTACACTGTATATTTCTTTGTAATCACAATATGATGTGCTGAGCACGCAAACAATTAAATTTTAAGAATGTTATTTAGAGATACTAATTAGAAAAAACAAGTTGGAAAAAGCAGACGGGTTAGTTTCCAAAATAAATTGTCATATTTATTAATCCAAATAGAATAATATATATGCAATTTGAAAAAGTTATTAATGGAATATTAAAAAACACAAATTACAATATGTATTACTCATGCTTCATAGTGCACTTTATGTTCTCCATTTACTAATAATATTTTGCAAAGTTATTTTGCTTAGGTAGAATACCTAAGAATCACTCATTGTAATATTGTCATATTGTAATATAATGACATAATAATGGATATACTTCAAAATAAATATAAAGACTCCTTACTAATTTGATTTTACTAGTTTTTGTAATACTAGTATAGAATTATTATCTTATTATCAAAGTATCAATGTTAATATAGCATTACAGGAAAAAAAAGTGAAACTTGATTTGTAATTACATTCTTGTAATACAATGATTCAGGAGTCTCAAACAGGAGAATTGAAAATTGGAGGCCAGCCTGGGCAAGTTAGGGAGACCATGTTTCAATATAAAAAAAAAAAAAAATTAAAAGGGCTAGGGATGTAAAACAGTAGTAAAAGACCTTTGGGTTCAATCCCCAGTGCCAATATAAAAAATAAATGAGTAAATGTTTTCATTTTTTTATAATCCATATAGAAACTGGTAATAAAAGTTGTTTATTCCTGTCTTGTTCAACCAGATTTTCTTGCAGTTTCTATTATAGCTATGTGTCATGTTCCTCACCAAATGCTTCCAGTAAAAAGTAAATTTGACATCTCAACAACATAGAAAATATGCATTTCAACAACTAAAATAGAAAAAGGCAGGATCACTTCTCAATGAACTTAAGAAGATTGATAACAATTAACCTCATGTAAATTGACTCAACTTACCTGACATAATAGCAATAAAACATGGGAGCAAAACACCTGAAGGTAATATATTAAAAACGCATACCTTCCTTCTTCCAAAAATCAGAGCCATATCTCTTGCTAAAAAGAGTAAGACTTATCCTTCTTAAGAAAGAAGCATAAAATAAATCTTATCATTCTTGAACATATACAATAAATACTACAAATGTTAATATTAAGTCATCACATAATCTGTCAGATACAAAAGCATAAATCTAAAGGGTATTTCACCCATCACGTTGGAATTGACAGAAAATATATTTAGTGAATAGTAAGGCATTTAAAAACTATGAAAAGAAAAACAAACAAAATATCCAGTAATTTTTCTTTTTTCTCTCAGATTTGTTAAGAATACCCTTTTTGAAACAAAAAACACTGATATTAAGTCACGGAAAAAATTAGGGCAACAGATTCACTATCATTCCTTAAAAATAAACAAGTGTTGGAAAAACACATATTAAAGAGATTTTATTGTAAAATCTAACCTAAATTCACTTCAACAGTAGCAATAAATCAAAATATCTTAACCTTTTCTAACTAGTTAAAAAAATCAAAAGATACCTACAGTATATTTAAAAGGTTAAAAAATACTATTGAGTTAAAATAAGAACAGTTTTGTTGTTCTAAGACTTTCCCCCTTCTCAAATTAATGATTCTTATAAAAATATACTAAAAACAGTTCTAATTCCAATAAAAACATACATTCCTTACTTTGGGTCTTCTTTTTAAATTCCCTGTGTGAAAATGGGGTGGGGTGGGAAGAGCTACCTAATTTTTCAACAAAGCCTAAAAACTTTAAAATAGTTCTTAGGCCATTTTCCCATCTGCATGAACTGTCAAAGGCCTGAGGAAAGTCAAGTATACTACAAGATATACTACCTTTATCTTGAAGCTGTGTTAATTATTTAATGCTAAAGAGCAAAAATGAACTATTAGAAATTACACTCTCAAATGGAATACACTCATATATGCAATGTACAAGTGAAATAACTCTAGTTCTAATAAAATTAAGGAACAAAATGCATAAAGAGGGGAAAACTACCAAGTATCATTAAGTCACTTCTTCTTATACATATTACAAAACTATTGAGTATAATGTAAAATATAATTAAAATTAAATACGTGAGTAAAGTCCCCAAACTGAAGATGCCATGCATATCGGGGAAATGAGAGGACCTGGTGATCTTGTGCTCCTCACCTCATCTACCTGAGGTTCCTGCGCCTGAGCAGCCTTGGGTGCTGAAGAGTCACAGTCTGGACTATAATGCTCACAGTAGTCATATGCTGCCTTGGGGTCACCTGTGATTAAAAACTGCTGGATGTCCCCCTACAAAGAAACAGACATGGATATGGTCAGTAAATCCTAGTACACATATCGAGAGCAATACTTCTCTAAGATGATCTGTACTTTATTTGTAAATAACTGAAGTAGAAAATCACTTATATTTCAATGTGAAGAATTATAGGACTGAGAGAGAAACATATTTAACAAACTAGTTATAAATATTAAGGTGTTGTCCGCTTTTTTCTGGTTCAGAAGATCTATAGTAATTCACTAATTTGTTAAAATTCAATTTACTGCATTCACAGTTAACTCTTCAGAGTAAAGAACAAATAAAATATCAGTAAAAGTGAATGTGACTCCAATAATAAAAGCCACAAAAACTAAATTAGTTCATATTGAATTGTTATTGATAGACAAACTTACATGAGACTTTTAAAGTAAAACATACAAATCCGACAATTGTGTTAGGCTAGCAAAAGAAATTCTTGCAAAAAAAAAAAAATAGATAAGAAATGTAGTTTCCAGAAAAACCCAAAGTTTAAAAACAGAAGCATAGGTTTGGCACATTTGGAGTACACATGGAGTACCTATTCATACTTAAAAATCATATCAGAAATCTGTGTGTTTTCATAAATGGCAAATACTAGAAATATTTAATAACAGGATTTTCTACAGAATTTTTATTTTAGCAGTTCTTGGAGACTGTGAGTAAAGGAAAGATCTAAATATTGGGCTCTTGAAGCTATCTGAGTATTTTCACAGGGGTCTAATGTACTATGATATAAACCTAGTTTGATATAAACCTGTGGATCAGGATCAGATTAATTTCAGAATTATACTCAGGCAGAAGAGATTCAAATGTCCCTTTAGGTTTGAGCACAAAGTCTGATTTATAGATCTCCTGATTCCATTTTTAATAATTTCAAAATATTTGAGCATTCCCTACATTCTTATAAACTGGAGTTATTTAGAACCTGATGAAAAATATGAATCTTAAATTACAAAAGACAAAAACTGAGGACTAGGAGAGAATTTATAGCACTTTTATATTGCAATATTCACTTACACATACACAAATATTCATGAAAAAAGTATTCTACACAACATAGTGGACATAGTATTATGGCAGAAACATAAATTTGATGCAATTTCTTCTTAACATACTGATTTCATTTCATTTGTGGAAATATACCCAGTAGTAAGATTGCTGGCTCATATGGTAGTTCTACTTTTAAATTTTTTGAGGAACCTCCATTAATGTTTTCCATAAGAGTTGTACTATTTTACATTCCGACCAGTACTCCATAAGTGTTTCACTTTCTCCATATTCCTACCACCATGTGTTACTTTCTATTTAAAAACTGCCATTCTCATTGGGGTTAGATGATATTTCACTGTGGTTTTGATTCACATTTCTCTGATGATCAATAATGGTATAATTTTTTTAAAATACCCTTATTAGTCTTTCATATGTCTTCTTTAAGAAATGTCTATTCAGATATTTGGCCCATTTCATAACCCATTCATTTTTATTTTTGCTATTGAGTTATGTGTATTCTTTATATATTCAGGATACAAGCCCCTTTTAAGATGCATAGTTTGCATACATTTTCATCCATTCTCTAGGTTGTCTTTTCACTTGGTGGACTATTGCCTTTGTTATGCAGAAGCTTTTTAAGTTCAATGGAATCATGTTTGTTGGTTTTTGCTTTTTTTGTTGATGCTATTGAGATTTTATCCTCAAAATTCTTTCCAGACCTATATCAGAAAGCATTTTCTTCTAGTACTTCCAATGCTTTTTGAGATTTATATTTAAGTATTTCATTTGGAGTTGATTTTTGTGAGTGGTGAAGACTGAGGTCTAGTTTCATTTTTCTGAGTATGGACAGCCAGTTTCCCAGCATGATTTATTGAAGAGACTGTGCTTTCCTCAATATGTGTTATTGATTCCTTTGTTGAACACTGACTGTAAATGTGTGGTTTTATCTCTTGGTTTTCTATTCTGTTCCTTTGGCCTACATGTCTGTTTTTAGGCCAGTACCATGGTCTTTATTTTGAAGTGCATTTTGAAGTCAGGTAGTATGGTGATGCTTATAACATTGTTCTTTTCTTATAAGATTGCTTTTAATATGTTTTCCACCACTTTTTGCCCTCAGTGGTATCTGGTGAGAATCAGCTACTAATCTTAATGAGAATCCCATATATATTATCATCACTCCATGCTTGCACCTTTGAAAGTTCTTCTTTTATCTTTATTGAGTGACTGGTTTTGAAGTGTTTAGTTGTGGATTTCTACAAGTTTATCACACTTGGGGTTTGTTAGGAGTCTTAGATGTGAAGATTAACATGTTTCATCAATTCTGAGAAATTATCAGCTATCACTTCATTGAATTTGCCTTTTTTATAATTTATTTTAATAAGGCATTTATTTTAATAATGCATTTTGATTCTTTGTAAACAACTGCAGCACAACTTTTCATTTCTCTGGCTGTACACGATTATAGCATCACACCCTATGTGAACTCCTACATCTACCTAGGGGAATGATCTCCATCTCATTCCACCATCTTTCCTGTACCCCTGCACCCTCTCCACTCACCCTCCCCTTTGCCCAATCAAAGTTCCCCCATTATTCCCATGCCTCCACCTCACTCCCTATTTTGGATCAGCATCCACTTATCAGAGAGAATAATCAGCCTTTGTGTTTTTGGGATTGGCTTACTTCATTTAGAATGATATTCTCCAACTCCATCCATTTATTGAAAATGCCATGATTTTATTCTCTTTTAATGCTGAGTAATATTCCAATGTGTATATATACCAAGGTTTCCCTATAAATTCATCTACTGATGAGCATCTAGGTTGGTTCCACAGTTTAGCTACTATGAATTGTACTGCAATAAACATTGATGTGGCTGTGTCCCTGTACTATGCTGTTTTTAAGTCATTTGGTCTCAAGGAATGGGATAGCTGGGTCGAATGGTAGTTCCATTCCAAGTTTTTCAAGGAATTTCCATATTGCTTTCCAGATTGGTTGCCCAATTTGCAGTTCCACCAGCAATGTATGAGCATGCTTTTTTGCCCACATCCTTACCAACATTTATTTTTGTCTATATTCTTGATAACTGCCATTCTGACTGGCTTAAGATGAAATCTTAGAGTAGTTTTGATTTGTATTTCTCTAATTCCTAGAGATGTTGAACATTTTTTCATATATTTGTTGATCAAATGTGTATCTTCTGAGAAGTGTCTGTTCAGATCCTTAGTCCATTTATTGATTGCTTGATTTTTTGGTGTTAAGATTTTTGAGTTCTTTATATATCCTGGAGATTAGCACTCTGATGTGTGTGTGGAAAAAATTTGATCCCAAAACGTAGGCTCTCTGTTCATCTCATTGATTGCTCATTGCATGGAGTTCATTCATTGAATATGCCTTTGATACCTTCCTCTGCTCTTTCTAGGGCTTCTACCATGTCTATTTTGGTATCTCACAGGTCTCTGACTCTGTCAATGTCTTTGTCATGATTTTCATTTAATTTTCTTATACTAGATAATTCTCTGTTGTTTTATCTTCAAGTTCACTGATTCTTCTGCCAGTTCAAGTATTCCATTGAACTTCTCTAGTCATTTTTAAATTGGAGTTATTACACTTTCAACTCTGGAATTTCTGTTTAGTACATGTAAAAAATAATATCAATATTTATGGCTGTTCCTTTTTTGGTAAAACATTATTATCTTACATTAAGTTGTTTAGTCAAGGTTTCTTTTAATTTTTGAATGTATACATAATGTTGATTTAATGTCTTTGTTGTGAAAGTTCAGTATTTGTGGTTCTTCAAGGACAGTTCCTAATATTTGTTTTGCATAGTACATAATTTCCAGTTTCTTTGCCTTTCTCATAATTTTGAAAATTTGTTGTTGTTGTTGAATGTTTAAAAAGGTAACTCTGGAAATCAGATTTTGTGCTCTCATATCCTCAGCCCATTGTGGTTTCTATTTATAGTTGTTGTTGTTGATTATAAGTCTGTATTCTTAGTTTACTTGACTACTAGAGTCACTACTTAGTTAGGCTATGATCAGCTAATGATGGGCCAGATATTTTCCTAAATACTTTAAATCTATAATATCACAGTGTTAGAGTCTGTAAACAAGTCAAAATAACACCTGGCATTTTGCCAGGGGAATGTTAGAGCTCATAAACAAGTCTGGATGGTGCCTGGCAAAATGCCAGAGGTTTGAGAAGTAACAAAAGTGAGCCATTAAGTGTGGAGATTCCTTATTGGTTGACTGATGTATCTAGTTTATGCTAATTAGATAAGCTGTGTGGAATGTATAAATACTGCTCCTGTCCTGCAATAAACGGCTCCCACTCCTGCTGTATCAATTTACACAAGTTTTTCGTCACCCCCCCCCCCCTGTTATTTTGCTGCAGCCGGACTGCGGCATCACAGGAGGGTGATATTCTGTGCACTGGAGAACCCTTTACACATGCTAAAAATTTACAACTATGCCTTAGACCTCACTTCTTCAAGTGCCCTTTCAAGGGCAGCAACATGAGATATTAGGACCTCTTTAAGTCTTTCCTGGACATGTATACAGGTCTTCTAGGTAACCAGAAGAATGATGGAGCTTTCCAGAGTCCTTTATGGATTTCTCATTTCCAACCATTTTCTTTTAATGTTTTCCTCCTCCCATTTTTTTACTCCATCTTTTGACCTTTATATCAATGTTGCCAACTACTTGCTAAATATCATCTACAATGTTTCATTATCAATAGAAAATGTAGCAAAATTAAAAAGTGAAAAACATATCCACCAAAAATATCACTGACATGAAATATTATAATGTTTAAACATTCTTTTGATAAATCTTGTTAAACTCAGAAATTTCTCCACTGATCTCTAAGATTTTTTAATTTTATTAAAATTATTTAGTCATTTCATTCAATTATAATTAATTCGTTTGTCCCCTCAAAGTGTTTTAAAATTACATATAATATGGAAGCATATTCACATAATACCCAAATAAGAAAACACTTTAATTTCCAGTAAAACATGAAATAAAGCAAAAGCAACAAATATCCATACAGGAAACCACATGGTTTATAATGGTTATACTAGTAGCATTTCCAATCAGAAAATATTTTCATATGTCATCAGCAATATAGATGATTATTCAAATAAGACTGTTTCTGGGATTTTTTTTTTTTACTTTTTAAAATCAATATATCGGGGAATATAATAACATTAACAATGCCTGTTGATTCTAGACAGGTTCAAAACAATTGAATACAAAGTCTTAAAATGTCAATAGCATTTTCAAACACCAACTGATCAACTTAAAACATACAGATATACCTGTATTGTTATAAATGGACAATTACAAATAATAAAGAGAAATATGAATACATAGCTCTCCATTGTGCTGTTTAAGAAAATAATAATGAGGGGGGCTGGTAGAATGCTTGCTTGACATGGTTGAGACCCTGGGTTCTATCCCCAGCATCACAAAAGTTAAAAAGAAAGAAGTTAACAAAGAGACATCATTAAACACATTGAGTATGTTACTGAGAAAGGACATCACTGGTGGTTTCAATTAGAAACTCAATTTCCTAAACTTTTCCCAGCTTTGTCATTAACTGCTTGGAATTGTGAGGCCTTCATCTAGTTAAAACGAAAGCACTGGAAGATCATATCTAAGGTCCACTCAGTGCTAAAAATTCTAGAATTACATACCTAATGACATAGGAATTATAATGAACCAGGTAAAGCTATTGCTGAAACAGAAGCAAAACATTGCTTATTTTATAGAGATTGCATTTCTTAAAAGGTGTAGAGGAATATTGTTTTCCTAACTACTTACTATTCTATTTAAGGTATCTGACTTCATTGAGTGGAATGCTGCCAACTTTTCCACTATAAAATCTTATTTCAGGTGTTTCATAGTTAGTCATAAAATATAGGACTAGAAAGAAATTGGAAAATTCAGTAAAAAAAACAACAGCGCTCTTTTCCCAGAAGATAGTTTACAGTGTTTTATATTAATCTATCATTGATGAAATGTTGTGAGAAAGTCTATAAATAAACAAGAATGCTCTGACAGGTTGAATGAACTGTAAATATTTAGATTCGATAGTGGTTTGAAAACTTCACGACTAGAAAAGGGTGAAGTTACCAAGTAAAACTGGCAACTACAGCATAAATGGAAAAGGCATTCAAATTCTCTAATGATCTGCAAAGCCAAAATGAAGGTGGAGTCAATAACATTCCTCATAATTTACAGCTATGTCTAACTACAGTGTTTTCCTATGGACAGTAAAGATCAACAAGAAGAAAGTAAAGAGAATGTGAGAAAACAAAATAGCAAACGTGTAAACAGATGAGGTTCTTCTGAATGTCACATCATTGCAAAAACATCTCATCACATTTTCTGTCAATGCCAGTGACATAAATAATAGCATATACTTCTTTCAAAACCAAATAATACTGTATACATGTTAACAGGTCTTTATTTAGTTATTCATTTAGTTTTTCGTTTATTTTACTTCTATTTATTTTACATAAACATTTAGATAGTCTCTGTAACGCCTAACTACTTCTATTTTGTATAATACGAAGGTACTATAATACTCTATAAAATACACACGATAAACAAATCAGATTTTCGGTGTGTGTAAAAAATATGTTTATTAAGATGTATTACATAAAACTGGTCTAATATGTGTCAATGTTAAGAATTTTAATCTTCACATTCAACTCCTCGTCTTTCGTGGAACCAACTAGTGCTAGTTTGATATCAGTTCTAGACTGAACATCCACTGAATTGTACAGCACAAAAGTTGACTCTCCACAATAATCAGTGGAAAACCAGGCTCTGATAAACTGCCATATTCAGTTCCATCTAATAGAATAATGTGACATGTAGACAGATTATGTACTTTGAATATAATAGGATCACAAGAAAATCAAAGGAAATTAACATACAGCCACACAGCTAATGCAGGTGTTGGATCAATGGCAAACTATAACTGAAAAATTTTGGCCTCTCTTGAAGGTCAAGCTAGCAAATAGTGATTGTTTTTCCATAAGACTGTCATTTCCACTCTGAATACTGCAAAACGTAACCTTTTAATATTAATTTTATGGATACCTCTTATATTATAAGAGATCAACTTACTTTTGGTAAGATTATGAAGACTCCAAATAACTACTATGTATACCAATGAATTTTAGAAATGTTGAGAATTAAATGTTACACCCCCCCAATAGCAGAGTTAATCACACAGTTGTAATTTTGTTCTATACAGTGATCTACCTTCTAAATTATCTAGCTTCTAAATTTTGTGTCTCCATTAACTTGTAACCCATGTGTATCTAAATGAGAATAAACACTTATGAAATAATTATTTAAAATATCTTGATGGATTATTTGCAAATAACTAGAAGGAGGAGTGGGAAAGGGAAATAGCATTAAGCAGAATAAGCATTTTAATCTATTGAGGCACCAAACTGAATGCCAAATTCAGAGAAGAGCATATTGTTCTGCAAAGCTGGAAAGAAGGACCTATTGATGGTGATGATGGGGATTGAAGTAGGAAGTAAAAGGAATAAAGCCATAAATTTAGAAAAATTCTAAACAAGGAAACAATTTCAGGAAAATCTTTCCAATGAACTGAATCCTGAAAGTTATGGAATGTCATTCAAAGGCTTTGAACAATGGTATGAGTTGATCAATTGATCAATGTATATTAACAAAATCACTTTGACCAAAAAAAAAAAAAAAAAAGGAAGAGGATTTGGAAGCAGACAGTATGGAATCAGTCAGAAATATTTTTCAATAACTCTTAGAACTAAAACCAAGCCAAGCAGTGGCAAGAATGAAGCAGATAAGGGTACATATAGTGGAGATAATATGAAGAAATATCTGAGATTTGGAGACTGTATGCTGATGATGGAGTGAGATACAGATTGCAAGGATAAATGCAGGAATGTTATTGAAGGGTGTAGGGAAATTAGCTCTTGAATGAGTAATGGTACACTACCAAAAACAGTTACTAAATAAGAAACATAACAGGACCAGAAATGTAGCTCAGTGATAGGGAACTTGCCTAGTACACATTAAGCCCTGGATTTAATCCCTAGCAACACAAGCAAAAAAAAATAGCCTTCATCCATGTTCCTCCTCTACCTATAGATTGTCAGATAATATTAAAGCCAGGTTAAATTACAAGAATCAGTAAGAATCAGCAAAAACTTTCCCTTTACTCTGACAGCCACACCTCTTTCTGTAGCAATTTAACTTTCTGCATAGATAATGAAGTAACGGACAAGATGAACTTGCCTAGACTGTGCACTGGAACTAATATAGACTGAGATATTACAAGTGTCTTTATAACCGAGTAAAGAGCACTGAAAATAGCAAATGAACAAACAAAAATGAATATTTGTTTATTTACAACAAGAGGAACAACTAATTATGTCCACAGCCAGTATTAAGTAAATGTAGTAGAAATATTGTCTCATCTAATTTGGCAAATAGGAAGAATTCAAGTTTTACTCCAGATGGTGTCCGTTGTATCCCTCAGACAATTGGACGTAATAAAAATTAAACATGGTAAGAAAATATTTGTCTCCAAGTTTAAATGAAAAATTTGAAGGGAATGAGTTTTTAAGTACATTTACCAGTGATTTAATTAACTGTATAAATTAAATTATACTAGAATTTATATCAAGTTTATACATTATGCAGATGTTTTCAAATATATTTTCATTACACTAGTAAAAAATTTAAAAAACTCTTGTTTTATGATTCCATATTAATTTGTTATAGTCTAACACTACTTATGCATGTCAACAATGACAAAGAAAAAAAGTACAAAAATGTATCCCTATATTTGAATTACAGATATATAAATCAGAATACTTGTTTTTTTTGTAGTATTCAATATATTTTCAGCTTATATTAATATAAATAGTGACTTCGACAACATAATTTCCAACATGGTTTCCTCTTTAGAAAACTCTTAAAATTTAAATTGCAAATATGTAAAAATATTGACATGATTCTTAGATTATAACAGAAGCCTTCATATCAATGTTTTTTATATAACACTTAAAATGTGTTATCCAACTTTGACTCCCCTTCCAAAATAAATTCTTCTTATAGATATTAGAAAATACTTATTGTCCAAAACGTGTCGTTGAAAGTAATATTTAAAAACTAAAGGAGGATTTTAAAAGCAAATGGAAATCATTTTGCAACCTATTTTTTAAAAAAATTAACTTGAGAAAAAATTTTACTCATGTGAAAAGAAACATTATGTATCATGTACTATTTTTAACTTGTCTTTTAGCACCTGGACTTAAAAGATAAGTTCATGGAACTAATGTCAGCATAAAGGTCAATGCCCTTTGCAGTAGGCATGACTTTCCTTGCCTGTCATGAAAAATTAACAGCAGAATTTGACACTTACATTAAGTCAAAGTCATAGTCTTTGACTGGTTAGTGAATTGTAGACTTATTTTTAAAGTAATTGTTGACTTTTAAACATAAAGGGATATGACAGACTATTCTCATGATGCCATAAAGATTCCAACAATTGAACTGTCACATTCACTGCTCTAAGCAAGTATTCCAGATAGTTGGAAATCAATATTTTACATATCAGTTTTTATCTTTTTTTGCTGCCTATTTTTCAGTCTCTTATAAAAAAGATATTTGTCAGAAAAATTTTAAATGTTAGCAGTAGTGTATCAATACATCTACTATTCTAATTTTACATAAAATGATATTATCCAGAAAATAATAGGTTTGTTCAAATAGTACCTTATTTTTACTTTTTTGCACTCTTCTACTTTTTAACAATTATTTACAGATTTCTTTTAGTGAATTGAAACTTCATAAATCAAAATTTGCCATTTTTATAAAATTTTTCCAAGAGAATTTATAGAATATATATGCACACATATGCCATTCACACATATATATGTAGCTGACATATATTTTACCCACAATCTTAAAAACAAAAATGGTTTTTAAATGTCAAATCTGAAAACTTCACTATACACAACATAGTCACTGTGTACACCAAACAAGTAACATCTATTGAGCAGTCAAAAATGAGGGGCATGCTTAAACTTAAAGCCATAATTCTTTATTGAAATTGGAGTATTTGGGGGAAAAAAGCATATTTTTGTTGAAGACAAAGGAGACCTGGTATACAACATTGCTAATTTCAGGAGGTGCTGTGCCATCATTTTAAGACAAGCTACCTTGTTTCACAAAACAAATTATCTCTTTGTTTTTAATGTATTAGCACAAGTTAATAGAGATACATTTTAAAGAAAATAATTATATTTTTTCCAATAATTTCTAATTCTAATTTGTAGAAGTAATTTAATAGATTACTTTCAGAATCCTTCAATGTTTCCCAATGATCCATTTATCTATTTATCCAACAAATGTTTATAATGTCAGATATCATGCTGACACTATAGGTAGGACTCAAAGTTATGAGAAAAGAAGTGAATAGGAGATACTCCTCTCAAAGAGCTCATACCTGGTGAGATTATTTTACACAAAAGTAAAATTGTTAAGAAACATTTTTTTTTTTTGCTACTTATTAGGTACTAGTTATAAAGAAGAAAGAAACTTGGAGTTGATAATGCAACAACTTTTATCCAAGAAAATCAGAGGAATTCCCAAAAATGCATAGCATAAAAGGAATAATTTGTAAAATCCTGTCCAGTTTTTGTTTTAATGTAAGGATACTTAGTATTCTTGAATGACTCTCTAAATCGTACAATTAGTACTTTTTTCTCTTTTCCTATGCCCAAAGAATCTAACCCCTAGATTTAGTATCACCTGACTATTGGTTTATAGTACAGACAACGACAGCACCAGGAATTTGGAAGGTGAGAAGAGAAAGATCAGGCAGATTCCCCTGTACATTCTTGGCTTTTACAGAAGCTGGGAACCCTGACCATCAATGCCACTTTGGGAGCATAATTCTTCAGGACTGTAGCTGTCATTGAGTTCTTGCCATAGTTTGGATGTCCAATGTCTCCAAATACCCATATGTTAAAAGGTTGGCACCCAGGCTGCTGATTTCGGGAAGTGATAAAGCCTTTAGAAGGTGGAGCTAGTGAGGGGTACCAGGCATGCCTTGAAAGGAACGGCAGTACTCTGGGAATTCTTTCTCTCTCCACTCTGGTTTAGGTTGAGATTGTTTCCTTCTCTGTGTATGCTTCTGCTTTGATGTATTTCCATCTGCTCTTACCAATGGCCAAATCAATGGAGTCAGCTGATTTTGATTTTGAACTTCCCAAAATGTGATTTTTGTTGTAATAACACAAAGTTATCTAATGCATAAAATTGGCACCAAGGAGTGAGGTCAAGAGAAGCCTTTGGAACTGATAAATGAGAACATGTTGGAAGAGTTGGAGGAGAGTGCAAGAGAGAGCCTGGAATTCTGTACACGGAACATACCAGGTGATACTGGTCAGGACCTAGAAGGCCAAAATGCTGATTGAAATTTGAAACAGTAAAGACCAGGATGATGAGATTTCAGATGGAAGCAAGAATTCTATTGGGAGTTCGAGTACAGGTCTCTCTTGGGGCACCATGACAAAAAAAAAAAAAAATGGTTGCAGTGTGTTTGTGCCCTAAGACATGGATGCAAAACATAAAAGCAATTAACTAGTTTATTGGGCAGAGGAGATCTCAAAGTAGCAAAGTATTCAGGCGAAAGCATCTGTGTTATTGGCTGCTTTAGTCAAATTTATAATGACCAAAAGGAAGCAAGTTGGAAAGATTTAGAAGTTTTAGCCTCGTTAGAGAGTGGGAAAGAAAAAGCATGCTTGGGAGGTAAACCTGCAGACAAGCAGGGTGAAGAGATTACTAGTAATGTTAATCATTGGGGCAATAGAAAATACATCTTCAGAGAACTGTAAGCACCTTGAAGGCCACCACTCCCATCATGGGAATATTAGAGGCCTGAAAGTACAAAATTTGTTTAGAGACCTTCTAGGACAAAATGTTTCATGAAATAGTTGCTGGAGCCCCCTCCACGGCCAGGGTCATCTTGATATTCTGGCTAGCCTATGAGTTACACCATGGATATTGCAGCTGGGCCCAGAGGAAGCTTATGCTGGTGGCAGATCTTCATAATGTCCATATGATGCTTGTTTTGTAGGTGAGCAAAATTCAAGAGTTATGGGGTCATAGCAGCTTCCTCTAGTCCACTGGAGGACTGACAGGCTCCTGCAAGGTTGAGTCCTACAGAGGGCCTCTCATGGAGCAATCCCTACTAAAGTTGTGGGTGTGAAACTGAAGCAAAAATGGAAACACCAGGAATACAGAGAGCCAGCAACATGCCATAGTCCCTGGGGAAAGCTACAGACAGTGTGTAAAATCAGCATGATAGAGTCTTCATGTGGGCTGCAATCAGCACACCTCTAAAGGCAGGGTTGCCTGAGTCCTTGGAATCCTAACTCTCATGACAGTGTATCCAAGATGCCAGAGTTAAAATATTAAAATTTAACCTTTATCTTGTTGGATTTCAATCTTGTTTTGAGTCAGTTCTTCCTATTTCCCTTTTGGAATAGGAATGTTTACCCTATGTCTGTCCCACCATTGTATACTACAAGTATGTAAGCTGTTTTTGACTTTTACAAGAACTCACAGATGAAAGTTTGCCTTGAGACTCAGATGAGACTTTGGTTCTAAACTTTTTGAGCAAATGTTGGAACTGTTAAGACTTTGGAACTTAGGGAGATGAAATGAAAGCATTTTGTACAGCAAATGGAGACATATTATGGTTAAGGGCAAAATACTAAGCTTTGGATATTTAAATGCCCCACAAAGACTATACACTAAAGGCTTGGTTCCCATGTTGGCACTCTTAGGAGGTAGCAGAAGAGAGAGATTTAGGGAGATGAAGCCTAATGGGTAATATATAGATCATTGGGGATGTGCTCTCAAAGGAGATTGTAGGATCCCAGTCACTCTCCCCTTCTCTGCTTCAGTTTGAGATGTGACAATTTGCTCCTACATCCTTTCCTGTCATTATGTGTTACCATCTATTAACTAGAGGCCAACTAAATGGGTCCACACATTGGAGTGTGAACTTTCTAAACTGAGCTAAATAAAACTTTTCTCTTTATAAGTTAACCACTTCCAATATTTCAGTATGGTAATTCCAATATGACTAGTACTGCCCTATAACACCATTTCTGCCCTAAGGAAGGTAATGTTAACCACTAGGTTTCTCACCCTTCTTGCTTATAACTCTGCAACCATCTAAATAGAGTTCTATTTCCTTCTGAAGTTGGAGAAAGACCTTATTTTAAAGGCTCTAGAATAGTAATTGGAATCTGCCAATTATAAATACACAAACACATATACACACTAAATTTAAGGTTTCATATAATCAGTATGTGAGTCACTTGGCAGAAAAGTACAGGGTCTTTAGTAGAAGACAAAAGCAAAATATATAGTCTGGCTTCCTCTACTAAACCAGTCAATCTATTTTGTTCAGTTACATTCACAGGAACATAAACTTCATGAGAGCAGGCGTTTTATTCTCCGGTTTCCACAGTTCCTAGACTAGGCCTACACGCATTGGATTCTGAGTAAACATTCAATGAATGGATCTCCAAGCAAACAATTTATTCATCATTAACAAATTCTATTTCAAGGGCTGGGGTTTTAGTGTAGTGGTGGAGCGCTTGCCTGGCACATGCGAGGCACTGGGTTTGATCCTCAGCACCACATAAAAATAACTAAATAAAATAAAGATATTGTGTCCATCCACAACTGAAAAAAAAAAAAATTTAAAGATTCTATTTCTTTTTTTTTTTAATTTATTTTTTTATTGGTTGTTCAAAACATTATAAAGCTCTTGACATATCATATTTCATACATTAGATTCAAGTTGGTTATGAACTCCCAATTTTACCCCAAATACAGATTGCAGAATCACATCGGTTACACATCCACATTTATACATAATGCCCTATTAGTAACTGTTGTATTCTGCTACCTTTCCTATCCTCTACCATCCCCCCTCCCTCCCCTCCCATCTTCTCTCTCTACCCCATCCACTGTAATTCATTTCTCTCCTTGTTTATTTTCCCATTCCCCTCACAACCTCTTATATGTAATTTTGTATAACAATGAGGGTCTCCCTCCATTACCATGCAATTTCCCTTTTCTCTCCCTTTCCATCCCACCTCATGTATCTGTTTAATGTTAATCTTTTCTTCCTGCTCTTCCTCCCTGCTCTGTTCTTAGTTGCTCTCATTATATCAAAGAAGACATTTGGTATTTGTTTTTTAGGGATTGGCTAGCTTCACTAAGCATAATCTGCTCTAGTGCCATCCATTTCCCTGCAAATTCTATGATTTTGTCATTTTTTAGTGCTGCGTAATAAAAGCTGATAACAAGAATCAACAAATGGGACTTACTTAAACTGAAAAGTTTTCTCTCAGCAAGAGAAACAATAAAAGAGGTAATAGGGAGCCTACATCATGGGAACAAATTTTTACTCCTCACACTTCAGATAGTGCCCTAATATCCAGAGTATACAAAGAATTCAAAAAATTAAACAATAAGAAAACAAATAACCCAATCAACAAATGGGCCAAAGACCTGAACAGACACTTCTCAGAGGAGGGCATACAATCAATCAACAAGTACATGAAAAAATGCTCACCATCTCTAGCAGTCAGAGAAATGCAAATCAAAACCACCCTAAGATACCATCTCACTCCAGTAAGATTGGCAGCCATTATGAAGTCAAACAACAACAAGTGCTGGAGAGGATGTGGGGAAAAGGGTACTCTTGTACATTGCTGGTGGGACTGCAAACTGGTGCGGCCAATCTGGAAAGCAGTATGGAGATTCCTGGGAAAGCTGGGAATGGAACCACCATTTGACCCAGCTATTGCCCTTCTTGGACTATTCCCTGAAGACCTTAGAAGAGCGTACTACAGGGATACTGCTACATCGATGTTCATAGCAGCACAATTCACAATTGCTAGACTGTGGAACCAACCCAGATGCCCTTCAATAGATGAATGGATAAAGATTCTATTTCAATGTTAATTAAGAATAGTAGTACTTGTTCTGTATTTCCTCCAAAATTCTAAAACAATTTGTACACATTTGAGCAGCTTGTAAACATAAAATTTATGCAAACATAAGGTATTTTCATCGTGTATTTGAAGGCAATTAAAAGAGAATATTAACTTTTGAATAGCAGATTTCTAGACAATGCATGTGTCAGCACTATCAAGTTTAAGGAATGCTGCCATAGAATTCATTTATAATTGTTCCAAAAATAAGTTCAAAAGAAAATCAATTTCAGGAGTTTTAAAGTCATTATTCTATTAATCAAGTCAGGAAAAAGTATATAGAAAAAAAAAAAGAAAAATACATTTAGCTAAGCAAACTAACATATGCCACTATAAAAGCAACAATAAAATGCAATTCTATATTTTTCCAATAAATACTTATCCAGACACTAAAACTTCTGTTCATACTTGATATTAGAGCTTTATTGAAAAGTATAGTGGGTCTTGAAAGAGACACTGGTTGCACACCCAGCAAGAAGCCTGACATTAAATACCAAATATGGCATAAAATTCTTAAGAAGTGACTACCATTATGTGAAGATTAATTTCAAATCTGTGCTTCCTGCCTACTCAGACTTCTGAATTTGTCAAGACAGTAACTCTTCATCACAGGGTTTTCTTTCTAACATTCCACAGTTAATGATTCTTTCTCAACTATTTTGTGTGGTAAAGGAAAGCTGCCAAAATGCTTAGAATTTTAGTGTAATTGAAAAATGCATCAGAGATTGCATCTGAACCATAATTCAAAGGAAAGAATGAAAAAAAAAACCACATAATCACAGACAGGACTACTAGCCACAAAACCCTTATATTGCACAAAGTTCCAAACATGGCTTCAGAAACCAGTTTCATGAAAATGAGCAGTGTTCTATATTACTGCATATATATCTACTTCACAATTACCAAGTATTACAGAAAATGCCTACATTTGTGTAAAATACTTCCAATAAAAGGACACATTTTTGGTATACTTTCTAAATTATCAATGTTAAAAAAAAACAAGGTCCCTACTGAAGGATAAGTACTAATTATGGATCTACTCCACCAAAAGAAGAAGATAAAATAAAACAAAACAAACCCCCCCAAAAAAATGAAAAGAATGAGAAAAACAGACCTTGCCTACTGCTTCTATTATCTGTGGGTTATTTAGACTTAATAGAATTAATAAGTGATAGGAAGCATATTTATTTTCTCTTTCAATAAAAAAACTGTTACATCACCTGCAAGACTCCAGACTTTGGGGATACAGCAGAGAGTTCCTGCCTGGCTACAGCTTGTTTGCTAGAGGCACATACAAAGTTAGCAAAATATAGTGTATCAGAAAGTGGCAAATGTTATGAAGAGTATAAAGTACTAAATAAAAGAGATGTGTCAGTAAGTAAGGTGCTGACTCACTAATGAAGGCTCATGAAGACAGAGTTATCTGAAGAACTAAGGGAGTTAAAAAAAATGAAGCCATCTGAAGAAGAGTCTTCCAGGAACTAGTAGATGAATAGGCAAGAGCTATTCCAAGGCAGAAGCATGTTTGATATACTCAAGGAAGAGACAACTTGTGGCCCAGAGGGAGCAAAGGGTAAGAAACCACTGAACAAAGTTAGAGAGAAGTGCAGAGGGATGGTATGGATCACACAGGACCATGTAGACTTTTGAAAGAAATAGAACTTTAAATAAGAAGGGAAACCACCGAAAGGTTATGAGCAAAGGGTGACATTTCATTTACTCATTTGTCCTTTTCGTCAGGTGCTGTTGGACAGGAATAGGGTTGCTATTCCAGGCTTGCTGGTTGGAGAACAGACTAACAAATGGGAAAGACAGAAGCAGTGATGTCAATTAAAGGGTTTTTTCAATTATTCAAGAAACACATAATGCTGATATTTAATAAAATGCGATTATTTAATTAAAATATCAGCATTTAAATGATACTATATACCTGCTATGATTCTAAGAACTTTATATAGTTGTTATGAAGAGAAAAGAATTAGACCATGCCTTTAAAAGATCAAGTTCTAAAAACACCTACATAGTAATTTAAATAACTAATTATATTCTTAGTGTAATTCTTTGAGCTAATAATAATTTCTCTATGGTTACTATAAAATTCAGGAACTATAAAAAAGATGGTGAAATCGACTTTGTATAGAATAATCCTACAACTTTTTACTGCTATAAAGCTTTTTTAAAACAAAGTTTATAAATTTTAAAAAAGAGAGCTAAGTTCTTTCAACTTAGCCAAAATTGCAAACAGTTTGTTTCTGTAAATACTATCTATTTACTATGTGTGTGTCAGTGCTAGGAATACAAGGCATTAAGTTCTTCTCTCACTTAACCCCACATGTCCTAACATACTTTTACAAGATAATGTCTTATATTTAACTAACAGTCCCCAGGTCTTACCAGATCTAACCTACATTAGCATCCAGAAGTGAGACACTACTCTTCAATTCTCCCACTCCAAGTACCTCACACATGAATTCATATTAAATATTTCATATTTTCTTATTTTTGCCAAGTCCTCCCTCTTCTAGACTAATTACTTTGCTGCAGCCAAAAAATAAATAAATAAATAAATAAATAGATAAATAAATAAATAGATCGAGATGTTTAATTACTCAAAGATATTTTTCAGAGTCCACAGTTTAAAAGTTCAACCCCTCAGCTTGATGTAAAAGGTAAAGAAGTCCTTACACATCCAACCAGGTTATTCCCCCAATGCCCCCAAACCACACTGTCCTTCTCACAACAGCTATGCTCATTCCAAGCACTCATTGCTTACACATGTGTTCTCATCTTTACATGTCCTTTTATTTTTTATTATTGTGGATCCAGTTGTTACAACCTCCCTTGAACATTTTGATGTCTTTATTATGGAAGATAATAACATTTTGATTACTGTTTGTGTCTCTAGACCCCTTATTTGAGCACCAGATTTAGAAAATTTATTTATTCTGCTTCAATAAAAGAATCCATTAATTAAATATCAAACTTTCAAATGGCATATGCTAGCCTGCAGCTATCTACACCCTTCCTACTTCCTGATACCTCCAACAAAATGTTTTGGATCTTCATTGATTGTAAGCACTGTGCCAAACTTAGTGTCTAATGATGCTCTTGGAATATATCTAAATAAAGAGGATATAAATCCTGTTTTCAGGAAATTTTTAGTCTAGTGAGAAAGTTATACATTAATAGACATAAATAATTATGAAGCAATGTGGTGATGAAGATATGAAAACAAGAATGCAAATGCAAGATGGCTTATTCTTTTTCATAAAATTCTGCAGATTAATAGTTCAGCATAAAAAGGAAAAAAACAAAAAGCACACGTATGGCCTTTCCCCAGAGCAATCTATATAGAAAGGCAAATTTTATAAAAGAGACCACATAAAATGTGACACTTTATTATGCATTGTTGGTAGCAGAAAATCCAGTGATACACTAATCACAACTGTTGTATAATAAAGAACAGAAGCTTCTAGAAAAGACAACCGAGGAAATGTATTACAGATCATTGAAGGTTGGTCATAAATCATGCAGCACATTTTTGCGTGTTGTTCTACACCACACTTGTCAGACCAACTCAGTGTGCAGCAATAAGGAATGTAATTACACATCAAACAGGCAAAAACAGATGGTCCTTTCAGCGTTGTTTAAGGATAACCCTCAGAGAAAGATTAACCCTATTATGTATAGATGCCATTATTAGTCAAATTTAACTTAAATATCTCCTATAGATTATTAACACCAAATCAAGTAAAATCCAACAAATGGAAAACTTGATGAAAAATAAAATCTTATGTTTTATGAAAATACTTTTACAAGATAATGTCTTATAGATATATTTAACTATTTTTGCATGAAAGCCAAGAGGTCTCATTTAGAAAGAACTGCACACACATTTGGTTGTTTTATATTAAGGAAATCCAATATGTCTGTGAATCCAATGAGTCTTTAAAGCAGTATAGTTGCTGAAGCTTAATATAACCTGGGTGTGTGGTGTCTACTGAGAATCTAACATGAATTTGCATTGAATTTGTGTTTGTTACACTCACAGACTTGAACAGTTTTTTAACATCAACACTCTCAAATTTTACCTCATGTTGTTATCTATGATGTATTATTTCTCTTAGTTTGGTATATTATTTCCTGACATTTTGAAAATAAATAACTTTGATGCCTTAATACATTACACCAACATGAATCACAAAACTGATTCCCCACAATGCTTTCAACAATTTTTTTAAAAGCCAGAGCAACATTCCCAAATGCTCAAGTTAACCACAGATTTACAGACAAGAAGAAAACTAAACAACCATAATAAACTTAAAGCTTCCTTGTTTTGTTTTTATTTGCTGACTCCATGGTTCTCTGACAGAGTATGTAATAAAGTCCAATTCCAAACTGACATTTCATTTTTGCTTTCACATATTGAAGTCTACTATAAAATAATAAACTATAAACCTGAGTGTTTACAAAGACAAATATGAGTGCTATGATATCATATCTACTGTTTCACCTAATTCCAAAAATGGTCAATGAACGAAAATTTATTTTTTAAACAAAAGTAAAATACTCAATATTGCAATGCATGTATATAAATAACACTATTATCCCATTTTATGCAGGGTCTCTGTCCCTTGTGGCTTGTCCTTTACTCTCACAACATTGCACAAAATACTTTCAGGGGCTGCTTTCAGGGACCTCAAACCTGCTACATATTGTGGTGCCTCCTGAGCTTCCCTCTGAAATCTTGATGGAAGCTTTCATGACCCCACAACTCCTGTATTCTGCATGTCTGCAAGACCAAGATTATATGGATGATGCCAAGTTCTACACCAGTTCAATCAGTAGCCAGACTCCCTTGGCTTAAACTGACATGGTCTCTGAGTGCCTGGATGGCTGAACATGGGGAAAGAAATCCCAGGGAAATAATTACCTAGGCAATCCTCTGTGAGCAGAGTACTCTTGGGCTCTCTTCTCAAAGGAAAGTCTTTGATCTTGGGATGGTTGACGTTTTGCAGGTTTCTGAGATGCCCTAAAAATATCTTTTCTACTGTCCTACAACAACAGACTTGGCTTCTTTATAATGACACTAACTTTTGTAACAACCATACTTCTCTAGCCTACAGAACTAGAAGTTCTCCATTTCTGGCCAACCTGAAGTTTCACAGATCATTCTCCTCTGTTTGGGGCTTGCAATTCTCACAGTAAATTTAACTAAAAGCAGCCAGCAATGCCCATGCCACTGCCTGAATTCTTTGCTACATTGAAATTTCCTCTACCAGATTAATTTATCTATCACCTTTAAACTTAATCTCCTACAATGTCTCAGGACATGGATAAAATGTAAAGTTCTTTTCCAGAAATGAGCATGTCCTGTAAGCCAACTCCCATACAAGTTCTCACTTTCATGAAAATTTCCATGAGCACAGCCTTTACTATCTTCATACCTATGAGAATTCTGATCATCTGAGCTCCCACCAGAATCACCCCTTAAGTTATGCTTACAGTATTATAGGTTTTCTCTACCTTTTGCTCCAAATTTTCCCAACTGTCTCCTGAAAAGCAATACCAAAGGTTTCTAAACTACATGATCAGGTGGTGTCACAATAACAGCCCTACTACCTGATACCAATTTTTTATCAGTTAGTCAGCTTTCCTTTGATGTGACAAGATAGCCAAGAAATCAACTTATACGGAGGAAAAATTTACTTTATAATTTTAGATGTTCAAATCCAAGATAACTTGGTCTCATCACTTTGTGCCTATGGAGAAACAGTATAACAAGGTGGAAGCACATGGCAGAGTGGGCTGCTTATCTCATGGTGGCCTGGAAGCAAAGAGAGAGTATCCTATTTTTCTATTTTTTTTCCCAGTGATGCTGATTCAACTTAGAGCCTTGGGCTTGCTAGGCAAATGCTCTGTTACTGAGCCAGAACTCAGGCCTTGAGTTTTCCTTTTCTATTCAGTCTCTTTTCTCTTTGATTTTCAATTTTTGGAAGATTCCATTCTCAGATGCTTAAACTCTGAAATTTTTTCTATGCTTTGTTCAGTCCTTTAAGGTATCCATCAAAAACCTTTCATTTCTGCTACACTATTTTTACCTATAATTCTTACATTTGATTCTTATAATGATTGTCTCTCTGCTACACTTTTTCTTCCATGTTATCCACATTTTCCATTAAAGCTTTCAGCACAGTTTTTAGAAAATTTTTGGTATGTAAATTCCAACCTTCCAACCGTATTCTACACTGGTTTTGTTGCTAATTTGATACCTTTGAACTGTATGTTTTGCCTTTTAGTACGCCTTGTAATTTTCTGTTGAAGGATAGACATGATTTACTGGGTAAAAGGGGGCATTGTAAGTAAGCCTTTAGTTATGTGACAATAAAGTATTGGGGAGGGAAGCAATCTATAATGCTAGGATTCACTCTTTCTCTTCTGGTTAACCTGAACTCATGGAAAGATAATTTTATCAATGCTTCTCAATCCCACTCTTACCTCTTCATAGTTGGAGGGGGCTTGGTTTATGTATTTCCCTTTCCATGTGGAATGCTAGTGAGAACTTCGGTTGGGTATTTCCTTTCTTCACCAAAGACTAATGCTCACCGGTGTGGGTATTTCCCTTTTTTCAGTTAGCTTAAGCTCTGATGAAGCCTTAGGAGGTTATGTACTTATTAAATGGCTTCTGATGATGATGGATTCTGTGGCTCACACCTGCAATTCCAATGACTCAGAAGACTGAGGCAGTAAGACCATAGGTTCGAGGCCAGTCTAGGCAACTTAGTGAGGCCTGGTCTCAAAATACAAATGAAAAGTTCTGGGAATGTAGCTCAGTGGTAGAGCACCACTGGGTTCAATTCCCAATACTGGGGGAATAAAAGTTTCTCCTATGGATATGTTTTATTAAAAAGAACAGGGCATTTTTGTGTTTCAAAATGTTTCCATCCCCCTTCCAGAAGCCTGAGGGGATTTTTCTCTGATACTCATTGTGAAAACCTGATAAAGCCCCTCCAAGTAAAACTCTCAAAAGCATTTCCACCCCTACCTCACATGATTGAGCTGCTTTGGAGTCTTTAACTCAGACTTTCGGTTTTGTCTGCCCCACACGTTTTTGCATGTTAAGAAGTTTTACAATATTGGAGAAGCATGAAGATGGCAAAATAGAAGGCACCACTTCCTTGGTGGCTCCATGGTATAAACCAAGAAAGCAGAAGGCAGCTTTTCAACAAAGTAGGTGAGTGATCAAGAATTAGGGGGGACATACTGAAATCTAATAGTGGACGCTCAAAACATATCAGGGACTCAGGAGATCTTGTATGATAAAATAAGGAAGGAAGATCCCCAGCTCCACAGCTGCGAGAGCGGCTGGAGGTGCAAGTCAGAATAGTCCCTACATGAATGCCATAAAGCAAAAAAGGAATTAAAGGAACCATCATTCTCGGGAAGACTGAGGCATGTCAAGGTACAGAGATCTTAGAGATCAGAGATACTGCTCAAAAAAACAGTAAGCTATGCTACACAGTATCCATGTATAGGAGGGAAGCCACCACCTCTCTAGGTGGCATGCACAGAGGACAGTGAAAGGAACAATTTTGCAGTCATAGTGCAGGTGCTGACATCTAGGAGAGCCAATTATTGGCAGACCTGAGTCTGGCCTGAAAAATGAGCTGGACAAACCCACACTGCATGACAGAGAATGTACCTAAATGACCAAGAGAAAATCAAGTGTGGAGAGATGTATACACAAGGGGATACTGATCACAGAAACCTACCTTTTTTTCCCCTTTCTTTCCAATCTGGCTGCTTGCAGGACCAGCTGGGAGAGAAGTGCCATTCAAATGGGCAGGGGACAGAGATACTGAGTCAGAGACTGAATCAGAGACCAAGAATTGTGGGGTCCACAAGCAAAGCAGTGGACAAAGAAAAGCCTCCTATACCACAGGAGTGGAACCCAAAAGAGATTCCTGGGGTGCAGTGACAGAGAGTGGAACCCAAAGGAGATTCCTGGGGTGCAGTCTTCCAATATGGACCCACAATTGCTGGGCCTTTGATGAGCACTGACTTGAAATCTCTAGACCAATTGGCACCCAGCAAAGAAACTGAAGCATTCCTAAGCCTAAATCTCCCATCCAGGAGTTCTGCCTCCAGGACTAACCTTCCCACCATAGCAACCTCTCCCATCCAGAAGGTAGAGCTAGCATCATACTCCAAACAACCCCACCCAACTTCTGAAAAGGGAAGCTGAGAAACTTTTGAACTCCAACAGAAACAATTGTTCAATTTTTCATCAATATCCCTTTTTTTCCTCTCATATTTCTACCATTTTTGACATCAAGTATTTTTCATGCATCAGGTTACTGAGGACTGGAATATCTGAAGAGTATGTTACACATTTGTTGTGTATTCTTTCACTTTTAATTTTTTCTTTTTCTTTTAAAATTTCCATTTTAAAAAATTTGTACATTATATATATTTTTCCCCTAACTTATCTGTTTCCCTGCATTTTCTTTTTCTGTTTCTTCTTGCTGACAGCCAATCTCTATTAATTCCTCTTTTACTCTTTGTATAATTTTCTACTTTTATTTTCTCTCTTCTTTCCTCATAAATATCACATCATCCTACACCACATCTGTTCTCTCTTTGTCCACCATTTGAAATTGCAAACCCTTCTGAAAACTTACTGTTTATATTGTAGACAATAACTGAATAGAACATTTGTTTATTGCAACAAAACTGTATATGTCTTAATAGGATCTTTTTTATTTAAGGGTTTATATTGTTTGCATGGGTGTTGTTATTATTTGTCTCCCCTTAAAGGCAAGGAACTGGAAACCTTCAGACACAATCTAAGTCTATAAGGTAGAATCTGTACTGCCTCAGATCCACAGTACTAGATGGGCAGACACACAACATGAAAAACAAGGGGAAAAACCACCCCAAATAAACCAAGATACAAATAATAGAATCCATTGACAACACAGTAGATTAACTATCAGAGAAGGAGGTTAAAGTGTATACAGTTAAAATGATCTGCGATGTAAGGAGTGAAATCAGAGATAAATTTCAGGAGGTGAGAAATCACTTCAATAAAGAAATACAGGTTCTGAAAATAAATTAAAGCAGAAATCTTCAAAATTAAGAAATCAAAAACCAAATTAAAATTTTAATGCAAATCACCACCAACCGACTAGATCACTTGGAAGACAGACCTTCAGACAATGAACACAAAATATATAATTTTGAAAATAAAGATGACCCTGGAGAGAAGATGGTAAAAAACCATGAATAAAAATTCCAAGAATTATGGGATAATATGGAAAGATCAAATTTAAGATTTATCAGGATAGACGAAGTTGAGAAGATACAAACCAAAGTAATGTACAATCTTTTCAATGAAATCATACCAGAAAACTTTCTAAGCCTAGGGAATAAAATGGAAAATCAAATGCAAGAGGCGTACAGGACCACAAATGTACAAAAATACAACAGACCCACTCCAAGGCACATCATAACAAAAATGCCTAACATACAGAATAAGGATAGAATCTCAAAGGCTGAGAAAAAAATATCAGATTATGTGTAGGGGAAAACCAATTCAGATCTCAGCCTATTTCTCAACCCAGACCCAGATAGCTAGGAGGTCCTCAAATAACATATACTAAGTTCTGAAAGAAAATGGATGCCAACCAAGAAATTTGTATTTAGTAAAATTAAGCTTCAGATCTGAAGATGAAGTAAAAACTTTCCAAGATAAGCAGAAGTTAAAAGAATTCACAACTAGAAAGCCTGCACTACAGAATATTCTCAATAAAATATTCCATGAAGATGAAATGAAAGACAAGTGAAAACCAGCAAAGGGAAAAACTACTCTAAAGGAATAATCAATCAAAAGAGAACTCAATCAAATTAAAAACAGAAATCAACCAAAATGACTGTGAATACAAAAACATCTCAATAATAACCTTGAACATTAATGGTCTAAGCTCATCAATCAAAACACATAGACTGCAAATTAGATTTAAAAACAAGACCCAAAATATGCTATCTCCAAGAGACTCACTTCATAGGCAAAGACATCCACAGACTTAAGGTGAAAGGTTGGGAAAAAACATATCACTCACATGGATTGCGTAAACAATCAGGGATATCTATCCTCATATAAAATAAAGTGGACTTCAAGCCAAAGTTAATCAGAAGGAACAAAAAAAGGACATTTCATACCGCTGAAAGGAATTATACATCAACAAGATATAACAATCATAAATATTTATGCCGCAAACAATGCAGCATCTACATACATCAAACAACCCATTCTCCATTTCAAGAATCAAACAGACCACAACACAATAATACGTGATGATTTTAACACAGCTCTCTCAGGATAGACCCTGCAGAAAAAATATTGAACCAAGAAACAATAGAACTAAATAATTCAATTAATAATTTAGACTTAATGGAAATATTTAGAGTATTTCTTCCATCATGGAGTGAATACACTTTCTTCTCAATAGGACATGGATCCTTCTATAAAAAAAGACCATATCTTATGTCATAAAGCAACTCTTAGTAAATACAAAACAATAGCAATAATACCCTGCATTCTATCAGATAATAATGGAATAAAATTAGAAATCAACAATAAAATTAAAAATAGAAGCTACATAAACAACTAAATAATATGCTACTAAATGAAAAATGGAAATCAGAAGAAACCAAAGATGAAATTTAAAACAATACTTAGAGGTAAATGAGAATAGTAATACAACATATCAAAATCTCTGGGATACTGTCAAGGCAGGGCTAAGAGAAAAGTAATTGCATTGAGCTCATTCATTAAAAAATAGAAAGTCAACAAATAAGTGAACTAACATTATACCTCAAAGCCCTAGAAAAAGAACAACTCAAAACCAAAAGCAGTAGAAGATGATAAATAATTAAAATCAGAGCTGAAATCAATGAAATTGAAACAAAAGATACAATTCAAAAAATGGACACAATAAAAATTGGTTCTGTGAAAAAATAAATTGATAAACTCTTAACCATACTAGTGAAGAGAAAGAGAGAAAACTGAAATTACTAATATTCATGATGAAAAAGGAAATATGTTGATGGACACTACTGAAATACAGAAGATAATCAGAAACCATTGTGAAAATGTATACTTCAATAAAATAGAAAATCTTGAAGACACTGACAAGTTTCTAGAGACATTTGAGTTACCCAAACAAAGTTAAGAGGACATACACAATTTAAACAGATCAATCTCAAGCAATGAAATAGAAAACATCAACAAAAGTCTACAAAATAAGGAAGACCCAGGACCAGAAGAATTATCAGCCAAGTTCTTCAAGACCTTCAAAGATAAATTTACACCAATACTCCTCAAATTATTCCTTAAAATAGAAAAAGAATGAACCCTTCTAAACTCATTCTGAGACTAGTATCACCCTAATACCAAAACCAGACAAAGACACATTAAGGAAAGAAAACTTCAGAACAATACGCCTAATAAACATACAAGCAAAAATTCTCAATAAAATTCTGGAAAATCACATATAAAAACATATTCAAAGATAATGCACCACTATCTTTGGAGTTCATCCCAGGGATCCAAGGTTGGTTCAACATATGGATATACATAAATGGAATTCATCACATCAATAGACTTAAAGACAAGAATCAATGATCATCTAAATAGATGCAGGAAAAGCGTTTGACAAAAATAAGTACCCCTTCATGTTCAAAACACTAGAAAAACTAGGGATAGTTAGAACATACCTCAACATTGTAAAAGTTATATATACTAAACCCAAGGCATCATTGTAAATGGAGTAAAATTGAAAGCATTCCCTCTAAGAACAGGAAAAAAACAAGGATGCCTCTTTTCATAACTTTTATTCAACATCATCTTTAAAACTCTAGCCAGAGCAATTAGAGAGAAGAAAGAAATTAAAGGGATACAAATAAGAAAAGAAGAATTTAAATTGTCACTATTTGGTAATGACATGATTCTATATTTAGAAGATCAAAACCAAAAAAACTCCACCACAAAACATCTAGAAATAATAAATGAATTCAGCAGAGTAGCAGGGATATAAAATTAACACACATAAATCAAGTATGCCTATACATTAGTGATGAATCTACTCAAAAAGAAATTAGAAAAACTACCTCTGTCAAAATAGCATCAAAAAATAATAAAACATTTGGGAATCAATCTAACCAAAGACATGAAGGACCTCTACAATGAAAATTATATAACACTAAAGAAAGAAATTAAAGAATCTTAGTATATGGAAAGATTTCCCATGCTCTTGGCTAGGCAGAATTAACGGTGTCAAAATAGCCATACTACCAAAAGCATTATACACATTTAATGCAATTTCTATTTAAATCCCAATGACATACTTAAAAGAAATAGAAAAAGCAATCATGAAACCCATTTGTAAAAACAAAAGACCCAGAATAAACAAAGCAATCCTTAGCAAGAAAAGTAAAGCAGGAAGCATCACAATATAAGACATTAAATTATACTACTGAGCTACAGTAAGAAAAACAGCATGGTACTGGCACCAAAATAGACACATAGACAAATAGTAGAGAATGGAAAACAGAGACAAACCCACATAAATACAATTATCTCACCATAGACAAAGGCACCATAAACATATATTGAAGCAAAATACCCTCCTCATCAAATGGTGCTGGGAAAATTGGAAATCCGTATGTAGCAAAATGAAATTAAACCCTTATCTCTCACCCTGCACAAAACTCAAAGTAGATCAAGAACTTAGGCACTAGAACAGAGACCCTGCACTTAATAGAAGAAAAAATTAGGCCCAAATATCTACCATGTTCGCTTAGTAATTGACTTCCTTAACAAGACTCATAAAGTGCAATAAGTAAAATCTAGAATCGATAAATAGGATGGATTCAAACCAAAAGCTTCTTCACAGCAAAAGCAAATAATCAATAGCATGAAGAAAGAGACTACAGAATGGGAGAAAATATTTGCTAACTGTAACACAAATAGAACATTAATTTTCAGGATATATAAACAACTCAAAAAACTGAACACCAAAAACAAATAACACAATCAATAAATGGGCAAAGGAATTGAACAGACACTTCACAGAAAAAAAAAATACAATCGATCAACAAATATATGAAAAAAATGTTCAACCTCTCTAACAATTAGCAAAATGCAAATCAAAACTACTTTAAGATTTCAAATCACTCCAGTCAGAATGGCAATCATCAAGAACAGATGCAACAATAAATGTTGGTGAGGATGAAAGGGAAAAGATACACTCTATGTTGCTTATGCAACTGGAATTTGGTGCAACCACTATTGAAAGCAGTATGAGATTCCTCATAAAACTTGGAATGAAACCACCATTTGACCCAGTTACCCCACTCCTTGGCATATACCCAAAGGATTTAAAATCAACATACTACAGCGATGCAGCCACGTCAATGTTTATAGCAGCTCAATTCACAATAGCTAAACTATGGTACCACCCTAGGTGCCCATCAACAGATGAATGGATAAAGGAAATGTAGTATATATACACAATGGAATATAACTGAGACATAAAGAAGAATGAAATTATGGCATTTGCCAGTAAATGGATGGAGATGGAGAATATCATGCTAAGCAAAGTAAGCCAATCCCAAAGAACCAAAAGGCCAAATGCTTTTTCTGATATGCAGATGCTAATTCACAATAAATGGGGTTGGGGTGAGGGAAGAATAGAGGTACTTTGGATTACACAGAGGGGAGTAAAAGGAGGGGAGGGGGTTGGGGGAAAGAAGGACATTAGAATGAATCAGACCTTATTACTCTATGTTCATAGAGGATTAAAAAACTGGTGTAAGTCTACATCATGTACTACCAGAAGAATGAGAAGTTATATTTCATTTATTTACAATGTGTCAAAATGAATAACTGTCATGAATAACTAATTAGGACAAATTTTTTAAAAAATAAAGAAGTCTTATATTAACTTGGTTAGAGATGCCAGGAACATGAAATGACTGCTGAAGGAAGCTGCAGGCAATGAGCATAACCAGACCCAGAAAGTGGCCATGTGAGCTTTATCCAACAAGACGACTGGGCTGTGCCTGCATGGGCCATTGGGGTCATATACCCCACCACCATGTGCCCTGGATACTGGACATGGAGCCATAGGATTTCATATTTGCTCAACTAAGTTTCAGTCTTGCTTTAGTTCAATTTTTAATTGTTTCCCTCTTCTTCCCTTTTGGATTGGAATATTTAATTTGTGCTATCCTATCTGGGACATTTTAAATTTGCTCTTTTGATTTTTATAGAGGTTGACAGCTAGGAATTTGTCTTGGGACCCAGACATGACTTTGGATTTGGATTTGTTTAGCAATCCTGGAACTGTTAAGACTTTGGTGACTCCTAGAGATGAACTGAATGTCCTGTGCATTTTGAGGTGCACATGAGCCTTTGGAAGCCGAGGACAAAAATATTACATTTTGTATCATAAATAACCTTCAAAGGCCAGGTGCAAAAGTTCTGATCATCACCTTAAGAGGTGTAGCTTAATGGAGGGACATGAAGAAAATATTAAGACCCTGGCTCCTTTTACTCTCTACTTTTGCTTCCCAACCATGATGCAGTAAGCAGATTCCTCTACCACATGCTCCCAACTCCATGATATATTACCTTGTCACAGGCATAAAGCAATGGGGCTAAAAAACCATGGACTTCAACGTCTAAAACCATGAGCCAAAATAAACATTTATCCTTATAAGTTAATTACCTCAGATATTTGTCACAGCAATATTTGCTGAGTAATCAATAATATAAATCACTCAATATCTACCAGAGAACAAAGGAATTAAACAAGAAAATAGTAACAGAAATATAGCTGTAAATTCTCAAAACAGGATATTAAAAATCACATTTCTAAACACAGGTCAAGCAAGAAATCTTCTGAGAAAATTTAAGATAAAACAAAATGGAAAAGACAATGAAATTTATCTTAAAGGGAAATTTATAACATTGAATGTACACATTAGAAAATAGAAATAATATAAAAATCAGTCATCTAAACTTTCACCTTAACAAACTAAAAAAAGAAGAGCAGAGAAAGTTAAATCCTGGGTTTGTGGCTCAGCGGTAGAGCGCTCCACTAGCACATTCAAGAACCTGCATACAATCCTCAGCACCACATAAAAATAAAGGTATTATGTCCAACTAAAAAATAAATATTTAATAAAAAAAAGTAAGCAGAATAAAAGAAATAATTAAACTTGAGTAGAAGTAATAATTAAACTTGAGTAGAAGTAATTAAATAGAAAACAGAACAATCAATATAGAATGTCATTAAAAACAACAGTTTGTTCTTTGAAAATATCAATAAATTGACAAGACCTGAGTCAGAATATCTAAGAAAAAAGAAAGAGAATACAAATTACTATTATCTGAAATGGAAGATGGAAACTTACTATAGGTTGATTGGACATTAAATGAATAATAAAAAATATTTTAGAACTCTATGCCCCAAATTTGACATGCTAGATGAAACGGACTAGTTCCTTGAAAGGCACAATCTGTAAAAACTCCCACAGGAAGAAATAGAAGATATGAATAGACCTACATGCAATGAAGAAATTGAATTAAAAAAAATAGTAATTTTCCAAAAGAGCAAGTGCAATAACAGGACAAGTTCACTAGTGAATTATACATACATTTTGAGAATAAAGTGAGCTATTTCTCTATAATTTCTTTCAGAATAAAGAGATAAAAGAAATGTATTTTTTAAATTAAGGCTTTATAGTCATAAAAGTAATATTTCTTAACTCATTCTGTGAAATTGCATTACTTCAATATTAAAACCAGATAAAGACATTAAAAGTAAACCAGATGCCAGGTCTGGTGGCACACTCCTGTAATGCCATCGGTTTGGGAGGCTGAGGCAGGATGATCACAAGTTCAAAATCAGGCTCAGCAAAAAGCAAGGTGCTAAGCAACTCAGGGAGACCCTGTCCCTAAAAACATACAAAATAGGGCTGGGGATGTGGCTCAGTGGTCAAGTGCCCCTAAGTTCAATCCAAGATAACCCTCAAAAGAAAAGAAAAAAGAAAACCAGAGACCAATATCTCTCCTAAAAATAAATGCCAAAATCCATAAGAGAATATTACAATCAAAAATATAATGTATGGAAATAATTATGTATCATGACCAAGAGGGATTTACACCAAGTATAAAAGACTGATTTAACAACTGCACATCAATTAACATAATAATATCAAAGAGCTAAAGAAGAAAAACCAAATAATCTTATCAATACACTGAAGAAACCATTTAGCAAAATCCAATAGGCATTCACCATAAAAGTCTTCAGGAAAACAGAAACAGGGTAACTTCCTCAATTTCAAAAAGAACATCAATCAAAAATACTATTGTTAACATCATATTTAATAATGAGAGACTCAAAACTTTCCCACTAAGATCAGAAACAAGACAAGCATTTCCTCTCAATTTCCAAAATCATACTGTAAATCCTAGCTAATGCACTAAGTAAAGAAAATGAAATAAAATATATGTAAACTGGGAAAGAATTTAACTATTTGTAGATGATATAATCATCCATGTAGAAAACCCAAAAGGATTTAAAAAACAAAAACAAATTGCTAAGAAGAGATTACTGTATGGTTGAAGTAATATACAAATTTTATATACAAAAGCCAATCACTTTCCTAAAAACAATGAAAAATTGGCAACTGAAATTTTAAACTCAATATCTCCCTTGTTAGCACTGAAATAATTGAACTATGCATGTATGACTTCAACAAAAAAAATATGATTTATATGAGGAAAACTATAAAACTGATAAGATATGAAAGAATATCTGAAGAAGTATTCCAAGTTCATTAATAGGAAACTGAATCAATATTCAATATGTCAGTTATCCTCAATTCTATCTAAATATTCAACACAATCCTAATTAATCTACCGAAATATTATTTTGTAGATCTTGACAAACTGATTCTAAATTTTTAGAGGAAAAAGATCTAGAATAGTCAAATAAGTCACAATATTGAATGAAGACAACTACCTGACTTCAATATTTACTATAATGTTACATTCATGGCTACAGTATAGTATTGGTAAGAGAACCATGCCTTTATTAGTAAGAGAACCATAAAGGCATCAATGGAGATCAGAAAGTCCAGGAAAAGATCCACAATGAATACAATGGACTTATCATTGAGAAAGGTACAAAGATAATACCATGCAGCAAAGACAATACACAGATGCCAACTCCGAGATGAACTAGAAACTAGATGAAATTCTCAAAAATTTTTAAATAGCTGGTAATTCTTCTCCAAGGGGTTGACGAGATAAAATGGAATACTTCATAGTAAAGTAGAAACTCTTTAAAAATTGGCCAAAAATTTCCTAAATTTGTTGAAAATCATTAATTTACATATTTAAGATATTCTTTATACCCTCCACAATAATAAATTCAAACAAACTCATTCTCAGTTAATTATAACCAAACCTTTAAAATGCAAATATAAAGAAAAATCTTGATAACAGCTAAAAAATGGTGTATGAGAACAATGAATTGAATGTGGATTTAGTGTGCAAAAGCATAGAGGTCAGAAGCATGTGGAACTTTTTTACAATATTAAAATAATAGACGGTCCATGCAGAATTCTATTGCCAGTGAAAACACCCTTCTGTAATGAATGGAGAAACAATATCTCATATCCAGGAAAACTAAGAGAATATATTTGGACCTTAAAAAATAAAAGATTAAGCCAGGCGTTATAGTGCATGCCTGTAATCCCAGCAGCTCCAGAAGCCAAGAAAAGAGGATCACAAGTTCAAAGCCAGCCTCAGCAATGGAGAGGCATTAAGAACTCAGTAAGACACTGTCTCTAAATAAAATACAAAATAGGTCTGGAGATGTGGCTCAGTGTTGAGAGCCCCTGAGTTTAATCCCCAGTTCCAAAAATAAAAAATAAAGAAAGATTAACAGAAATGATAAATATGAAATTTTTCACTTAAGAACTTTAAAATACTTATGACTATTTAAAGTGAAAATTATAACATTTTGTGATATTTTCAATGTATGTAGATCTAATACATACAACAAATGTACTATAAAGATCAGTGTAGAAGAAGACTGGAAGGAAGGTTTTCTCATTACATATAACATGGCATAAAATAAAAAATAGATCATAAAATACCAGTATACATTTTGGAATTCTTAAACTCACCACAAATTAAAAATTAGCAAAGTAATCCAACGATAAAATACTATACAACATTAAAAAGTATTCAAACAATCTCCCCATCACCAAAAACAAACAAAAAAAAATTGGAGGAAGTAGGTGATGTACAAAGATTCAGAAAGCAAAGAGAATACAAAAATTATAGACCTATATCAAGCCATACCAATAAGAAATCAACATTTAATGCAATTCTTAATGTATTTTAAAAGTTATTAGTCTCTTCACATCAATCAAAAAGGAAGAAATTAGCAAAGGGGATCAAAAACAAGAATATCCAACAGGCTAATGCCAATAGGTTCACTTAGAAAAAATAATGTACAATTTAAAATTCATGTAGTGGGAAGAAATGATTCTTAAAATATTGATCTTCTACTTTAAGAATCTAGAAATTTTCTGTTTCCAAATTATATGTAGAAATAAAGTTAAATATAAGAAACAGTCAAGAATCAAGTAAGCCTAAAAGTGATCTGTTAAAAATATCAACAAAATATATTTACTAAGGAAATTGAGTACGTTAAAATACCTTTTTAGGAAAATTTTTATTTTTATTTTATTTTTTTAATGTTTATACTTCTGGTACTGGGCATTCAACCCATGGCCACTTTACCACTGAGCAACAGTCCTTTTTATTTTTTGAGACAGGGTCTCATTAAATTCCTCATATTGACCTAGAACTTTTGATCTTCCTGCATCAGCCTCCTGAGTCACTGTGATTTCAGGTATGTGCCACCATGGCAAGCAATTAAAAAAAAAATAACTTTGAAAAGAAACCTCAGGCTGATATTTTTCACTGGTGCTTTTTGTTTTTTTTTATTTTTTATTCATTTTATTTGTTTTTTGATACCAGGGTTTGAACCCAGGGATGCTTAACTACTAAGTCACTATTTTTTATTTTGACTCAGGGTCTCAATAAATTGCTTAAGGCCTTATTAATTAGCTGAAGCTGGCTTTGAACTTAGAATCCTCCTGCCTCAACCCACCTTGAGCTACTGGGATTCAAGGTGTGCATCACCATGCCCAGCTTCACTAGGGCCTTTTATACAACATTGGAGAAAGAAATAATATCAGTTATACACAGAAGTTTTCATAAAATAGATATGGAAAGACTACTGTCCAGCTCAGTACATGAGAACAGCATAATTCTAATATCAGATTTTGACAGATATTAAAAATACAAAGAATCATTGACCAATATTCCTCATTCATATAGACTCAAAATTTTAAAGGTTTTTAGCAAATTGAAAACACTATGTAAATAGGATAATATACAAAATTCTCAAGGGCCATGAATATACATACATTCAAACTGGCAAAAGTGAATACTGGAAAATTCCCTCCATCCTACCACATAGTTCCATCCATATCTACTGTCTTACAATTTTTAAAATGTGTACCACTGGAAAATATACACAGTAAAAGAGAAAAAGACATCATAAGTCAATAATAAAACTCTTAATTTTATAAGAACTTTCTTTTTTTGGTATCAGGGATTGAACCCAGGGGCACTTAACCACTAAGCAAGCAACATCCTCAGCCCTTTTTTACATTTTATTTAGAGACAGGGTCTCACTGAGTTTCTTAGGGACTAAGTTGCTGATGCTGACTTTGAACTCGTGATCCTTCTGCCTCAGCCTCCGGAGCCACTGGGATTACAAGTGTGGGTTACTTAGGCCCAGCTTAATCTGATAAGAATTTAGTGGAATATTTGGAATGGCTATTAGTATATAAGGTAGGATTCACCTACTCATTATCATTATTTATTGTTCAGGTCTTGCAGAACTACCAAAATAGCATAGTTTTGCAGGGTTGAGGGCTGAGTGTAAAGCTCAGTGGCATAGCACTTGCCTACCATGGGAGAAGCCCTGGATTCAATCCCAGGAATTTAAATAGAAAGAAAAGAAAAAGAAAGCATAGCTTGTATATATTGTTACTTCTCTGCATGGATTTCTACACACACACAAAACAAACAAACAAACAAAAAACACTGAATTTAAAAATATTTTCTGAGTAAGGATAAACGCAAAATTTTCATCAAGAAGCTTTTCCCATCTAATTGTCATCATATTTCACTAATTGTTTCAATGAATGAATCTCCCCAAGGCAGATAAATGTTAGTTAAAAATATAAAAGACTTGTAATAATCAGCTATGATTCTCAATACTTCTAAAAAATTAAAGACTAAAATTTATGATGCTGATTTAGTCAGCTTTTCTCTGCTGTGATTAGAAGATCCAACCAGAGCAGTTTTATGGGAAAGAGAGTTTATTTGAGGTCTTACAGTGTTAGAGATCTTAGTCCACAAGAGGCTGGCTCCATTCCTCGGGATTCAAGATGAGGCAGGACATTATGGCGGAAGAGTGTGGCGGAGGGAAGAAGTCGTGTGTTGATCAGAAGGAAAAATAGGGAGTCTCCACTCTCAAAGCCACGCCCACAATGAACCACTTCCTCCAGCAAGCACACCCCACCTGCCTCTTTACTGCTGGGTTAATCCCATCAGGGATCAATTAACTGACTGGGCCAGGGTTATAATTCAATCATTTCTCCTTTGAACCTTGCATTGTCTCACACATGAGCTTTCTGGGGACACATCACATCCAAACCATAACAGATGCTATGAAAACTTGAGTTTTAATGGCTATATCTTGTTATTTGGCAATTTTCCTGTTTAAAAGTCTTCAAAAATGATCTTATTGATAATAAACACAAGCAATGTGGTTCTTCTTTTTATTTTTCCTTACATCTTTGCAGCATATTGTCAAAATGGAAAAACCAAGAGTTCTGATCAGTATAGGTTGGACACTTTGTGCTTACATAAATGTGTGCACCCACTCAGACCATCTTCCACTTATAAAGGCCTGTACTCAGCTATGTCTGTTTAGGGGACAGATTTATCCAATCTTTATAATGTACTTTGTAAACTAGCAATAACCCAGGAAAGGGTACACTAAGAGTTTTGACTTAAACATGGGTCACTGTTGGTTACCGATATAAAATGCATACAAATATATTTGAAACACCATAGCTAGAAATTAATTTAAAAAGTAATAAGAAGAAAACTATACCTTACTACATAATTAATACATGTAACTGCTTATGTGTTACCTATGAATGTAGGTACATAAATTCATATTAATATCTTAAGCACTTTACATGATCCTAATAAAGGAGATTCTATTATATTTCTCATGTAAAGAATGAGAGATTCAAACATATATAAATTAATTACATAGAGAAAAGTGAAAATTAAGCTGGATGATGGCATTCAAAATCAAATCTTTCTCATTCCAGAATCAAATCATATATACTCACTCTGATATGCTAAAATTATATAATATGACTTATGGGTCTATATAGTCATCTTGGCATTTTCATGTAAATTGTTCTTGTCAAAATTAAAATTTTCAATTCTGCTTCTATCTGTTTACTGATGAATTCTTATGTCATCAGACTGCAATGTAAATATAGCCATGTTTAGTATTTGGGGGGATGAAAGTTCCATTAGAGAAGTGTAGGGTGGCATATATGTGAAATTAAATACATTAAACAAATCTTAATCTAAATACAAATTACTGTATTTTTGAAAAAGTGACATTTCTAGTTTTCAGGCTAATGAATCATTGATGTTATCAGAACATCTTCATCATCACTACTGTTTATCAAACACTAAAATGATATATATATGGTGTCATTCTGTCTGCTTTCATTTTTAGTTTACTTCTACAAATTCACTTATAGAGATCTGAAAGTTGATATGTGTATGAAAAAAAAAATGACAGTAAAATTTTTTGAGAAAATTTTTACACCAGGATATATTAACATTATATTCTGACAGGATGAGCTAATTTCACAAAAGCTGTGAGAATTTGATTCAAATTTAAAAGTCTATGTGTTTGAATCATTTTTTCTCTTCATGCTCTATTTTTAAATGGAAAGAAACTATATTGGTTTAGAAATTTTATATAGCCATACAGTAATACAATTTAGTAAATAAGACCTTAATTTAACATATGATGACTGGATATGTGAATTAGACAAATATAAAATTTCAGCCAATTAAAAAAATTTTGCTCTAAAGCATTTCAAACAGTTTATTAAGTAAAAATAAAGTTTCCCTATTTATCTGATCAAAGATGGTAGAGGATAATCTGATAGTGAAAGGTGCTCTCTTCATTTACACATTAAAAAACTGACTCATGCTTTGTAGCAAATAAATGTTCTATTTAAAGCTTCATAAGAGTTTCATAAAACTCCAAAATGTGAAGCAGCTTAATAAATGTACTTTTCACCACACATTGTCAATTCACTAGACGTTCCATTAAACAATTTCTTCAGAATTATTTTTCTTAATGTTTTAATAGCTCCTCTAGATAAATGGTTGGAGTTACTCTAGGATGTAAAATGTGGTATATGGTATTATAAATTTAAATGAGGAAGAGATAGAGAAAGAGAAAAAAAGGGCAGGGGCCAGGGGATGACATCCTATATTATTCATTTATGATCCTGGAAAATAAGGTTCTTGGGGTTAAAATATGCATTATGCCTGCGAATAGTCTAATTCTAAAATAAGACTCTGAAAGACTGGAAATTATACTAATTGTTTATAATATTCATTTGCTTAATAAATAGTTCTTTACCATATTGTGTGCAATCGATGAATTACATTGAATGACCTGGGTCTACATTACCAATATATATTACCAGAATCAGTTTATCGTTTAATCCAGACATATCACAGATTAAAATATTTTATGTAGAGTCAAAGACTTAAATACACACAAGTGAAAAACATCAGAAAAAATATTATATTCTAAATAAATAATTTGAAAATGTCATGAGTGTTATTTATGTTTAACCTCAGACCATAGTTATGTATATAATTACAAGAATATGATAGTCTAGCTAATACTCTAATTTACACTGTATTTTCAATGCAAATATACACTGTATGTATAGATGTGTGTGTACACATATGTATGTGCATATATATGTGTGTGTATATATATATATATATTTTTTTTTTTTGACACATCAACAGAATACAGCAAATCTCCCATAGGGAAACATGGCTCAATCTATATTATATTGCACAGTTTTACTCTGTTTCACTCTGAAAATTAACTGACTCAGAAATTATGTTAAAACAATCATGAAAGTAATGAATAATGTGTCAGGAGTGCATGCTTCTCTTTATGAGGTCAGGAGACTGAGATCTGTTTGTTCTGTTAAAAAATGACTAAAAACAAAAGCACAAATTACCAGGTCCAATGATTGAAGAATTAAAGGAAAGAATGTGATTATCATAATTAGTGAAATAAAATTGAAAGAGATTGCTTCCCATGACCTTCATATTATTTTTAAAATTATGATTTAAAAGCTTAAAAGTTCATCTTTTTGCAATATGATCTTTACTTTACCTTGGAAATACTCACAAAGAACAAAGAAAGTCAGAATAGAGACTTGTACATTTCTCGAAATTAATCTTCCAGAGAAGGAAGAGAAGAAAATGTTCTTTTCTCCAAAGAAAATAATACAAAGTACTAAGAGTAGAGCCATTTGTCCCTCCCAGGGGAATAGTGTGCCTGTGTTCAAATCAACCAATCTCTGTAAAGGTTCCCCAGCCACTTCAGTCACCATTGTCTGGTCATTCCCTTAATAAACAATACAAAACATCACTGCTACACCCACAGGGTTAGAAAGTAGGTCACTCTTTACAGTTTTCAACTTTGCTTCATAACAGATATTGATCGTTACTGTTATTAACCTAGTTCATCTGCTTTAATAATATTCAGCTTAAAAGTTTATTTTTACCTCAAAAACTTCTTCATCCAAAATCCTTGTTCCAAAAACCGTGATTCCATTGGTATCAACAATTGATCTCTCACTTCTATCAAGTGGTTTTGTGGTTTTCTTCTTACAGTCAACAATCATTGTCACAGTTTTCTTTTCCACACTGATTGCTACCCGATGCCACCTGAAAAAAAAAAAAAAAGCCAGGTAATTCTTTTGTAAGCTTCAACAACATTGGCTGCCAATGCATTATTCACATACAGTATATTTTAAATTACAAAAGTGAGCTGAAATGGCTTAAAATGTAAGCTTACGAATCAATTGTTTAGCTGGTGACAACTTACTACTTACTCAGCATAGTGCTAGGTACTCAAAAAAAAAAAAAAAAAAAAAAAAAACCACTAGCAGCCTAAAATGCACAGCAGGGTTATCTGTCCGTGCTGATAAGGACATGCCCATTCTCTGCTTCACTTTATGTCACAGCAACAAAAGCATAATCTCACTGCATCCTGATGAAGGTATTTGATAGAGATTAGGAAGGGACAGGGTAGATGCAGTAGTTTCTATGTACACAAATGCTTTCTTCCAAAGAAAATGCTTTCCACCTACAAAAAAAAAATCAATCAAACCAACAAACAAAAAAGGACCTTCTGACTGAATGACTGCTCCATCTGGAGAAACTCAACGTTCGAACTGTAAAACACAATGCACTGCACTGTCTTTATTCCCGTTTATTTTAAGTGCTTTCAATTTCTTTTCCCACTTTAATTTCAAGACAGTTATAGATCACTACTGTGGGTAGGATCCAAGCCTGAGACACAGTATCTCTCCTTCTTCCCACTCTTGGCAGGAAGTGGGAACACTAAAAGAAAGCAGTCAGTGCCTGCTTACAGGGAGAGTCTCAATTCATTCTGCAGCTACTGCTCCAGCTAATTCAGGATGGTGATGACAGGCTTAGAGGGGGAGACATGACCAGCCCTTTGGAAACATATGTATCTTAGCAATATTGTGAAAAGAAGAGTTTATTAACAATATCTGGTGTTAACATAAACCACTAAGTAAAGCTCACTTGGATTCTGCAAGCCACTCTGGTTTTATATTTTATTTTTTTTCTCAAATAAAAAAGGGATAGATTAATATTCCAGAAGTGTCTAGGACTAGATCCATAAAATAAATTACCCAAAAAGATGTAGGGAGCCTTCCTAAAATGTCTGTTTCTTGATACTTGGCATGGCTGCTGATGAGGACCAAGTATATTTCCATATACACTTAATCTTTGGTCTTTCCACTAGCACATTCAACTAGCATAGGCATCTGCTTGGTTTGAATTGAGCAGATTTATATAAGGAGCCACTTAATACAGTGAGAGTAAAATTTACACATACTTCATGCCAAGCTGCCTGTGTCTTAACTTAAACCATTCCTACTGTCATAGGTATGTGCTTTTCATTAGCAGAAAACAAAAAAAGACTTCAACTGTGAAAAGCTGATTAGAACTCTAAATGGCATTTTTGTTGAATTAATTTAAGCTGAGATAATAATGAGACATCAAAATCACAGTATCACGTAATATTCAAAATACTGTTAGAAAAAAATAAATTAACACTTCATTTTGAAGCCCTTCTCCATTATTTCCTTTCTCTCATACATTTTTATAGTCAGAAAACTTCTCCTCGATTCTTATATTCAAAGTATAAACAAAATCCAGTGTCTCTCAACTTAGTCCAAGCTGTCACCTCTTTCACGTGGCTTCCCAACTGGTTGCTGTTTCCACTCTTTTGCAACCACAGCAATCTTTTAGAATATGAGACAGATCAAGTCTCCATCTTACTAAATAAGCTATCAAGTACTCCTGTAACAGGGTGTCCAGGCCCTCTCTGATCTCATGTCTGACTTTTCACACTCTGACTCCCTGGGTCCCATTCACACACTGCCTTCCTGCCTCCTTCCCACTGCTCCCCAGTGTTCTTCACTTTGCAAGAACCTCTTCCTCCACATCCCCTCAGGGCAATTCCTGCTCCCTGAACTTTGCTCAATACAACATTATCAAAAAGACTGCCCAGTCTAAAAGAGTACACTAAATACATCTATTTCTTGGATTTATTTTCATTCATAGAACTATCAGCACTTTGTGTATTTTTGCCTCTTCTGTTGTTGATCTTTTCTATTAGAATTTAAGCTCCAGGTGTGGAGAGACTTCACATGGGCTATTCATGGCCTCACCTGTGCCCTGTAGATGTCTAGTCAAGTGGTGGATAAATACTTACAGATCGAATAGCTTATCATCCTGAGAAATGTAGTTTAACAAATCGAAGTGTGCTTAAATACCAATAATTTTTGCATTGAAATTATAATGCTAGTTCGGCTCAACAAATATGTCACATTTTAACAATATCAAATGAATAATACAGTGCCGGCACGTGATAAGCACTTAATAAATTGTGATTGAATGAATATATGAATGAAAGGTGTTTATTTCACTCAATATATTGTCAGTAATGGTTTACTACTGTGATACATGTAAATATAACTATTGCTCTGTTTGATAATCAATAAAAATGTTTATTGAGCATTTCCCATGTTTTATTTTAATAGCTCATTCAAATTAAGCACTGCCTATTGTTTTCAAATAGAATGCTGGCCATGATAAATTAATTTTTTAAATTAAGAAGGCATCCTAATGAGGGTAAGCAAGATAAAGTAAAACAATGTTTGAATAATAAAATGAATTCAAAATGTCTTCCACAAATATTAAATATGAATTAATGCTGGGAGCCATTAGCCAAGTAGGTATGACAATTTCCTTGCCAGCGTACCCCATGTTGCTGACATGTTGCAGCGACATTGAATGTAGGTGACCTTGCTCAAGGACCAAGGCAGATTAGGGTGTTCCCGGTTTTAAGATAATCGTGTTTAGGGCGTTCCCAGTTTAGGTTCCAGGTTTAAGGTTTAAGATTATTCCTCCTGGGAATAGGGCGTATCCTGCTGCCTGAGTTCCCCTTGAGTTCTCACGGGATTCTGACAGTATATTTTGGAGATAGAAGCCCAGTGGAGGTGGATTTGGGCAGAGAACGTGGATTTGGGCAGAGAATGTGGATTTCCCCAGAACGTGATTGTAGAAGGCTGGTGTGAGTTCGGGAATAAAGAGTTGCTGTTTGAATCTACAAGCTGTGTGGTGGCTCGTGATTTTGTGCCCAGCCAGACTGTGGCATTTGGCGTCCCGTGCGGGGAATTTCTGAAGCTTAAAGGTAAGTGAAATTTCTCACCCTTGAGGAAGAGAGAAAGAATGGGTGAACATTTCAAAAAACAATGTGTTATCGTTTTGATTTATTTTGTTTTTATTTCAAGTTGCCTGTTCCTAGAACTTTCTCAGGCAAACAGGGGGAAATGGTTGACTCAAGGTTTGAAGTTGTTCGCCTCCGAGGAAGAAAAATTGTTAGAGGAAAGAGGCACCCCAGTAAGACCAAGAGCAGTTAGGACATATGTTGATACAATACAAAAATGTAGCCCATGGCTTTTTAAAGACGAGTTATTAAGTATATCAATGGGACCATCATGGTATCCTGTAGAAGGAGTTTTCTTCAAGAAAGAGATGGCTAGTTCTGTTTACTACACTTGTCTAAGATCTTGGTTTTTACAGATATCTGATTAATTTACAATGCTAAAGTGTTAAAATATCAACCACTAAATATGAAATCAAGTACTCTTTACTTATTAAGTTCCATAAGGTAATATATTTAAACATTATGTGTGTTTTCATAAATTGGTAAATGGAAAAATGTTTAATATTGCTTTGTGTCTGTGTCTTTGCTAAAACAAGTTTACTAAGTGTTAAGATTCTATCATGTGTAATTTATATACAAAGAGTAGAAAAATTTTCAGTTTAAAAAACATGAAAGTCTTTCATCTTATTAAAGTGGAGTAATTTGTCTAAATCAGAAATTTTATAAGAGTTGTTTCAAAATGTGAATTTATAAAAAGGGTTAACGGTTAAAAAAGAGAAAAAGATTCAAGATATGGAAATATATTTTAATATAAAAGGTTAAAGGAAAAAGAAATGTTTCTAGATGAGTGATAATCTGTGTGGTAAAGTAAAAAGTTGTAAAATACCATTTAAAAAGATTTTGAGGAAACTAGACTTACTTTAAAAGCTTGAGAAAGGAAAAAAGAAGAAAAAGGTATTTGTACATGGCAGATTGAGACAAAGCTTCTCAATGGAGTTAAAAAAAAAAAAAGCCTTTGGTTGAAGGGCAGCCATGTAAACTAACATTAAAGCGATTTAAACAGAATCTAAGCCTTGTTTAAAAGAGTGAAGCTGTAGGTGGTAAAAAAGTACATTTAAAAGTACAGTATAGATGATAATTAAAAGGCTTTAAAAGGTTAAATTGAAGGTGGTCGAGATACCTTCATGGCAGAAAAAAAAATTGCTTTATTGCATCATTCGAAGCCTAGTTAATCTTAAAGGCATTACTTTAAAAAAAATGGGAAGATAATAGGATAAAAGATACTTAGATAAAAAAGATTAAAAATTTGAAGTGAAAAACTTTAAAGACAGAAGTATAGAAAGTTAAAAAGAAAAAAGATAAAGAGGATGTAGAAAGATAGAAAAGATGTAGGAAGACAAGAATTTTAAACCCACAAAATAGGAAGAAAAAAAAAAACTAGGAGGAAAATAAGCAACTAAGGGTAAATATACAAACCTTAGAAAAAAAAATTAGAAGATAGAAATAAGAAAAAATGGTTGAAAATGTCAAGTAAGGTATTACAGATAGAAAATGCAAAAAGCTAAGACAACTATTAGATACAGACATATACTTATTAAAACAAAAAGAGGGAATTGGAAAGGGGTATATATCCCCCAAAGATAAACTTAAAATAACCCTTTTTACCCTAAACTTTTTAAAATTTAGATTCATCAGGACTTAGTGCTGCGGAAAGGCATATGTATCCAAAAAATGTACATAAGGCTAAAGTACTTTGGAAAGATATTCTAACAGGACAATGGAAAGGTCCTGACCCAGTGATTGTCTGGAGTCGGGGGTCTGTTTGTGTTTTTCCACAGGGAGAACAGCAGCCGATTTGGATTCCAGAGAGGTTAACTAAAACAATTTCTACAGATCGAAAAGAAGATGATTTGACTCAAATCCATAACAGCTGATATTCAGAGCTCCAGCTTGGCCATTCTTACATCTGCAACAGTGATTAACCAGTGATATAATTTTTATTTCCTTGCCAGCGCACCCCATGTTAATTGTGGTAGTGCTGGCATATCTTTGCTGATGGTGTCACCAGTGATGCAATTTTTCCCAAGGAGCCGTCAATTGGCTTGGTGTCGTGGCATTTCTGTATCCTCCTCCCTTCTGCTAGTGATGGTCTAAAATTTGGGGGCCAATGGCTTATGCTGGACCGGTAGTCAGTGACGGGTATGATCCAATTACAGTGGTATCAACCTAAGACAGGAGGCTGACGCCTAAAGGTCAGTTTTCCGATGACGGGTAAGAACCATATGTTGAATTGGACAACCTACCAGGCACGGTCCTTAAGCCACATTAACCTCACTCCCCCACTGGCACCAAGGCCAAATTTGGGGGCCAACAGAGGTGAGGCAAAGAACCTCACCCCCCCACTGGTGCATAGACCTATCCACAAGTATGGCTGTATGCTGGACCGGTAGTCAGTGACGGGTATGATTCAATTGCAGTGGTATCAACCTAAGACAGGAGGCTGACGCCTAAAGGTCAGTTTTCCGATGACGGGTAAGAACCATATGTTGAATTGGACAACCTACCAGGCACGGTCCTTAAGCCACATTGCTTGTTGTTTAATTAATCAGAAGGGGGGAGATGCTGGGAGCCATTAGCCAAGTAGGTATGACAATTTCCTTGCCAGCGTACCCCATGTTGCTGACATGTTGCAGCGACATTGAATGTAGGTGACCTTGCTCAAGGACCAAGGCAGATTAGGGTGTTCCCGGTTTTAAGATAATCGTGTTTAGGGCGTTCCCAGTTTAGGTTCCAGGTTTAAGGTTTAAGATTATTCCTCCTGGGAATAGGGCGTATCCTGCTGCCTGAGTTCCCCTTGAGTTCTCACGGGATTCTGACAGTATATTTTGGAGATAGAAGCCCAGCAGAGAACGTGAATTTGGGCAGAGAACGTGAATTTGGGCAGAGAACGTGGATTTGGGCAGAGAACGTGGATTTCCCCAGAACGTGATTGTAGACGGCTGGTGTGAGTTCGGGAATAAAGAGTTGCTGTTTGAATCTACAAGCTGTGTGGTGGCTCGTGATTGTGTGCCCAGCCAGACTGCGGCAAATTAAATTTTACCTTGGTGTTGGCTAATGGTCAAAAATAGAAACATAATGTGATATAATATTTTACTTTTCTATAGGATAACAATTTAAATTACTTGTGAAAGTCTATTTTTTTCTGGCACTGAGAGTTGGAGGTTTCTCTGGGGTCCTGACAAAGACAATGTATATGAATTTTTTTTTCCACCTGCACTTCTGTTTCCTTCTGTCTATAGCCAAATGTTCTACATCTGATAAAGCCATTTTAGGGGTTTAAATACAGCAATTAAATGTGTAGTAAAATTTAATGCACATTTGTTTGTGTTTAGTGGCTCCCTAAGCAAAAGGCAATCATTACAACACAGAATTCAGCAGAGTTTCAGAAGACTGTAGCTTGAGCCTGACTACCTAAATCCCAAAGCTACCTCTGCCACTTTCCAACTTTATGACTTTAGACAAATCAAATAAACTTTCTGTGACTTGGTCCCCTTATCTGTAATATTTATTAACATTATCTTCTTAAAGTGATTGTGAATAATTAAATAATTTAGCTATGTGTTAAGTGCTTAGAACAGTATGGACATATATCAATTATTAGATAAGGCGTCTATGATCACATATTACTATTATTTGTAAAAAAAAAATAATAAGTCAAATTAGATCATTCCCTACTTAAGATGCTCCACTGACTTCCTATCTCACTGAGAACAGAGTTTGTAGTCTCCTAGGATGTGTTATGCCATCTGGCTTCCCAAGAATTTTTCCACGCTCACCATCCCACTCTGCTCCTACCATGTTGGTTTCCTCCATGTTGGAACAAATGGGGCACACATTGGAATCAGAGGCTTTGCATTGGCTTCCTCTCCTCCTAGAATAGAATGCTTGTGATTCTCAGCATGGCATGTCCCTCACCTCCTTGACATGTTCCATTCCTACAGAGATTTTCCTGACATTACTTTTTACAATTGTTCTGCCCACTGTCTTTCCCCTTCCTCTTCATTATTTTTCTGTCACACTTATACCTATATAATCTTTACTAATGTATTTCTAAATATTTTGCCTGCCTAGACTGCAAGATAAATTATGCAAGGTAGGCATTACATTGTTTCGTTTTTTCACTCCCAGACCCTAGAAAAAACTGTATCACACTTCATAAATATTTGTTGAATGATTAAGTGAAAGTATTGTTTTCAGCATAGCTAACACATTTGGTCACTGGCTACTTACTTCCCATCAGCAATGTTAACAGTTCTGAAGAGGGGATAATCTTCTGGAGCAGGTTTTCCAGTGTGGTCTTCAAACAGAAAAACAGGGGATCTCCCAACCTCAACACCAATTTGCTGAATACCATGCTCATTATATATAGATAAGAGGAAAGATTGAATTCCTTTTTTGGGTTTTACTGTAAATAATACTGAAAAATCTTCCGGAAAAGTTCCACCTGAAAAGAGAAGTCCAATGTGTTAGAAATTCTATATTTCCAAATTGTTCTTAGATCACAGCATTATTTTTGAACTTCCTATGTGGCCTTGATGAGTCATCTAAATTCAAAAAGTAAACAGTTTAATAACCAAATGGGGTGGGGGGGCACTCTATGACTCTATTAACTTTCCATGTAATACTGATCCAAGTTATTTTCAAACTTTAAAGTCACTCATTTAAAGCATAATGATTATGAGAAATTGAGTTCAAAGTAAGGAAACACGATCATGGTTTCAATACAATATCAAACACATAACAGTAACTCTTGAAACACTATTTAAGCACTAATTTTGGCAAAAGGTCTGTATTTTCTGACTGTGTCTAGTCAGAGGCATTTTAATGACATTATATGAAGATATTATTTTCATCATCCCTTCAAAAGTTCGAGTTTTTGATACCACAAGATGCAGTTTCACATATAAGAAGTATACGTATTTATCAATGAAAAGTATTGGATACTTAGCTAACTTGATTCTAAAGTCATGAAGACATACTGTCTTTTTTCCATATATATATATATACATATATATATATATATATATGTATATATATATATACATATATATATGTATATATATATATATATACGTATATATATATATATAATTTTTCCATATATATATAATTTCCATATATATACATATATAATTTCCCTGTATAGATGTATATATATAAAATTTAAACTCTTACTATCCTGACATATAAGTAAAACAGGCAAAATTATTTGAGGGATGAGTTTAGTTTAAAAAAGATGTCCATTTGCAAAACAGGTGTATGTGCATGTATGATAGATAATACCTGGACCAATATTAAGAGTTCATGTACCATCCATTGATTGTAAATTCTATTACAGGGAGTAGTATAAAATAATAAAGGCATTATGAATGTGCCTCTCATACATTCACATTCAATTACAGAAGATCAGCAATTCCACTTCTAAGAATTTACAAAGAGAGGACACTTGTATGTAAAGATAGGATGTTGTCATCAAAGCACTATTTCTAATGACAAAATATTAAAATGGGTTGCAATGGCTGAGACTGGTTAAAAAAATACAGATTATCCACATAATGGAATCCTATGAAGCCACTTAAAAGAATGTAACAGATAGTTTAGCAATGCCCTGTTTTAAAATAAAATGCCTGAAGATGTAGATCAATGATAAATAACCCTAGTGTTCAGTCACAAGTATCAGTAAACAAATACATAAATAAAAGCATGTAACAGAAAGATGTTTGATTAAATGGAAATTATTTAAAATATATTATGGAAGGAAAAATAACAAGCCATGCAGACACATTTTATGCTAAAAATATGTGCATAGAATAATTAAGCAGAAGGTTTTGTATCATATCTCTGCCCTTTGACATTCTTACTATGTGTTCTTGGTAAATAACTGAAAAACTTCTTAGTTGGTTTTCAAACCATTAATAAGATAATCTGTCCCACCAGGATGTTCTGGTAATTAAATAAGAGTATATCACACCCAAAAGAGCAATCAATGTGGGCTGTTCTGCTCTTCTCTCATATATATGTATATATATACATATACACACATATACGTATATACACATATATACACACATATATATGTATAAAATATATATTTATATAGTTAAGTGAAACTAATACAAAACACAAAATTGAAAAAAAATGTGTAAAAATTTTCAATGCTGTCACAGCAAATCCATCAATCCATCTATCTAGTTCCAATTCAATTTACACATCTAGTTTTGTTCAATTTCATTTATTTTTTAAATTTTGTGGTACTAGGGATTGAACCCAGGGCACTGTACCTGCTAGGCAAGCGCTCCACAACTGAGCTAAACTCCCAGCCTTCAATTGGATTTAAATATCACAAAAACATACAATTTTACATTTATGGAAATCAATAGAAAGAAAGTAGTCATAGGAAGAAAATGGAAAGATAATAAAACAAATCAACTAACAAAATGCTGCCAGGTGCAATGGTGTACACCTGTAATCCCAGAAGCTCGAAAGGCTGAGGCAGGAGGATCATGAGTTCAAAGCCAGCCTCAGCAAAAGCAAGGTGCTAAGGAACTCAGTGAGACTCTGTCTCTAAATAAAATACAAAATAGGGCTGGGGATGTGGCTCAGTGGTTGAGTGTCCCTGAGTTCAATCCCCATTAACCGCCCCCCCCCAAAAAAAATGCTTATTGCCAGCTCACACTATAATTATACAGCTAGGTAATCCAGCCCAATATTGAAGAAGGTCCATGGCAAACAAACTTTTTCTTCAAACAAATACTTCAGAATACTAAGAACAACAAGACACTGTAACTGCATCTAAATTTTTCAAAGATTTTATTCAGTGAAATAAATTGATATTAAAATATTATGAGCTAGTGGAAAATAATGCCTTGTCCATTATTTTAGACATTTATAAAAATGTCTACATAGAGAATAATACCTTCATACAAGACTAAAAGAATGAAAAATTTTAATTAACCATCCAATATATACACCTTAACTTTTGAAAATCTCTGGCTTCTTACTATACAAATCACTAAAATCTGTCCATTAAAATGTCTATTTCCCATTTTAAAGTTAAACATTAAGGATTTTAATTGCAATCTTTAAGTTCTGACCTTTCAGAAATAAAATAAGCTAAGAAAATCATGACTTGATGTCAAAATTTTCAGTCTAACCTAGACACCCACCTTAGTTTCCTTCCTATGATAATTAATATTGTTCATAACTTAGTGAATTAATCAGACAGATATTAGTTCCACAACAAAAATGCATTCACTGGAAATGTAAAATTTCATCAGAAATAAGTGATGAGAATTTACAGTAGAGATAAAATATGGGGTTTTACATTTTAGTCCATATTTTTAAATATATAAATAAATTAAGAATAAAGCATGTTAAGTGACTTGTTAAAAAGTGCTATTATTCCTTACTGTGTGTTTATAAAAGTCATATATATATGTAATAATAATCTTGATATATTGTTAGTATAACAAATTCAATAGTGATTGTTAAACCAAGCTTTTAAGATCATTAAATGTTGCCTCCAGTAATACATGTGAAATGAAAAAGGCATAATAACTTTTTAATATTTTAATATTACCCTCCTCTGATTGTTACAAAGATATAGATCAATATATGTAAAGATTCTTGTACAGAGTCTGTTTCATGGCATGGGCTCTAAAGGGCTTCCATTCAGCTCCAATTTTCAGAAATTTAAATTAAAGTTTTCAAGTTGGGACTTTGAAAGACACATACCTTAATTCTACCAGGATATTTTAATGACTGTATCCAACCGACAACTTCTCACTGCCCCATTGATGAATACTAAAGTTTCCAGTCCTTCCGCTTATTCTTTAGAAAAGAAATTGCTTTTATATCTTCTTATAATGCATGATAGTATATTCCAAATATATTTTTCAAAGATGTTTTTTTACTGCTTTATAATTAATATTTACTATTTTAATATTTTTAATGGTAATCTGTTGTGACTAATTTTTACTATCATTTTGCATAATGGACAGAAAACTCTACCCTCCAGAATGGCAAGCTTGTAATCATTTCCATGATGTTACCTATAATATGTGTCTCTTATCTGAAATGCTCACTGTTAGAATCATGCCTCAGATTCAATCATGTGAGAAGGAGTAAAAACATTCATATAGTTAAATTCTGTTAATTGGAATGGAAGAAGATCCTACAGACATAAATTATTTTCTTTATGAGTAAAACAAGATGACATATAAAATTAATCAAATTAGCTAACTACCATCTGGAATGCAGATAAAAAGACCCTGATAATGACCCAATTATAAAAAAAATATAAACAATAACTTCATGAGTATTTCTAAAATATTTCTATTAGTCTACATTTTCTCTGCTTTTTCTCTCTTGAAAATTCCTATCACTTTTTCTATTAGAAATGCAATAGGAAATTAAAAAGTAATGACTTTTACTATTTGAAAAATTTAAATTGGATTTTTAAAATATGCTCTAACTTAATTTTTAATTTTTAAAGCCAGAAATTTTAGGCTTCATTGTTATACATACATTGTAACTTTTGTTTATCACAAATAATAGCAAAGCACAAAACATATTGGAAAATTCAATGAACAATCAAAATAAATGAAATATACTTTAAAATGTCTTTGCATGAAAAGTGTGCTTTATTGTTTTATAATTGTTTAATTCATTGATTCATATCTTTCTGTTAGTAAAAGTTTTATCTAAAAATAGAAAATTTAAATCTCTTGAGATCGAGAATGTATAGGACAATATGAAGAAATTAATTGTAAACTGCTGCTGAGAAGATTCTAATGCATCAGAAATAAATTTTGATAATATATGAAATATTGGCCTTGGAGAAAAACAAATGTGGATTAAATATTGATCCCTCTATAACTTGGTCGAGTCAGCATCTATGAAACTGTTTCCTCCTCTGTTAAACAGGGATTAGGACACCTAACTTAAACTTATAAGGATAAATAATTTGTCATGTATCAACTGCAAGTAGGTGCAAGGAGCTACCTGCTTAGAAAACTTTATACTCAAAAATTTTCATCCACCATTCAATTCCCTTTTCCCACAGTATCATAATTTCTAGATAATTAGTGTTATGAGATCAATTAGTACTTTCATAGAAGAAATTATTTACCATGTATTTTTCCATACCATTATGAAACCCTGCTAGGTGAAGTCTTAGAAAATCTCTAGTCCCAGAACTCCCAGTAACTATGAGATGTGACTAGCTTTTATTATATTTCAGATAAGAATAGCATGCAAAGTTAATGCAAAATTAATATCTACCACAGAAGTGTTTCTTTCAACAGAAACAGTATTAAGTATTAGTCTTATGAAAATACACATTGATTATGTCTAAATCCACATGCCTATTAAACAAACTAGTCAGTAAGAGTAAGGTCTCTTTCCAATTCCCACTTCCCCAATGAAAAAGTTCTACATGATCACATACAAAAATGGAATAGTCATAAAATGCTCCCTTCGCATTCTGTCATGTTGAAATCATGAATTATTAAGTGTTAAAATAAGCATATTTTCTGTGATTGTGCTGAATTAAAAGATTGGCAATAATTATTTTCATTTCATCACTTTGGTGATCACAACGTATTTGATATATGATCAAATTATATTTCAACCTATAATTGGGTACTATATAGAATGGTAAAAAGAAATAGTCATTAGCAAAGAAATAGTCGAAGGAGACTTAGTAGTAACAACAGTAGCAGTAATAGTAGGACTCACAATAAACTGAACATACCTGGAAATAACTGTTTAGTTGGGGCACTGAGTTGTGCTAGCTTTGAAACTCTGTAAGCAGTATCTGAACCTTGAGAGTTCTTTCTGTTTGTGCAAAATCCTGTTGTTTTTGATATTCCCTCTGGAGAATTGTGAAAATCTAGTGCTTTAAGTACATCAACTGGAGCAGCTGAAAAATAAGTTTAAAAAATAATTAAAAAGACAATCTAATATAAAATGGAATATTTTAATACAGAAAAATATTATGTCATTCCATCCTTCAAATCTACTGTTTACCTACCATACCTCCCCAAGCATATGGGTGAGTGTCTATGGAGTGGGATTAAAGATCATAATAGAAACCATATGAACATTCTCAAATGCAAAATCTAGAATAAAGTTATGAATACACAAAATTGAAGGTGTTGGTATGTGTATTTGAAATTTAATTTTGTCTATATAGTATATGTGTGTGAATGTACATGTATCTGTGTCTGTGAGTATATATTAGGTATCTATATATAGATTTTTACCCTCTAAATTTGTAGTTATTTTATGACATTGCTTTATGCTTCACAGTGGAAACTGAAACTCCTGGAGTTGATTGTCCCCCCCACGTAGCCCTACAGTATTTAATGTTACTTTTGATGGAAGCATCCATTTCCCAAATCCAATTCATTCTATCTCCAACTACTGTGTAGAGTCGACATAAAATAAGTTTGGAATCTTAAACTTTCCTTTTCCAAGAGTGTCTTATTTGGATAACCAGCTTCAATGGTATAAAACTCACATACCATATAGTATACAATTCAATGGTTTGTGGCATATTATACTATCTCTTTTAAATTACAGTAAAATATATATAACATAAACATTTCCCATTCTTCAATTCAGTAGTCATAATTACACTCACAGTGTTGTGCAATTATCACTATTATCCATTTCTGAAACAGTTTTATCACTCCAAACAGCAATTTTGTAACCACCATGCAATAATTTCCCATTCCCATATCTCTTCTCCTACCTCTAGTAAGCTGTAATCCGCTTTATGTCCCTATGAAGTTGCCTATTCTAGAAACTTAATGTAAGAGAAACTAAACAATATTTCTCTAAACATAGAATTAAAAATGATTCATCAGCAATTTCACTACTAGGTACATGCCCCAAAGGCTCAAATTCAGGACTTGATGAGGAGTTGTATGCCAATTGCAGCAGTTTCATAATAACCAGAGGTAGAAAGAAATCAGGTTTCCTTCAAGGTATGAAAGCATTAAGTTCTGACACATCAAATTATCTCACTACCACACTGGAAACAGACCATGAAATAAGGAATCAACTACAACCTAGATGAACCTTCAAATCATTATGTTACATGAAATACAACAGACAAAAAAGGACAAACTGGATATTTTTGACCTTCGAATTCTCTGGTCCACAGCTATACATTATTTAATCCAGTAAGTCAAAACATTAATTGATTAGTGTAAATACTGCTATAAAAATGGACTATGGAAACTATATTACTCAGTGTACTTATGATCTACAGGCTTTCTGTATGTGTTCTAAAAAGAATATTGAAAGTAGGCCATGTGCTGAACAATGTGTCACTCAGCATGACTTACATATAGTTCTTATGTCACATATTATTATGGTTTGTATCTGAATGTCCCCCAATAGCTCATGTGTTGAAAGCATGAGTCCCGATTATCAAGGTTCATAAGTGGGATTTTTAGACAATGATTAGGGCCTAATTCATTGGCTGGATTAATCCACTGTTAGCTGAACGGACTGTAGGCAGGTTGCATATGGCTAGAAGAATTAGGTCACTGGAGGCATGGCGTTAGGGACTATATCTGTACCTCACCCTTTCTCTCTCTCTCTGCTTCTCAGATCCCATGACCTGAGCAGCTTGCCTCCACCATACCCTTCTGTCATGATGTTCTGCCTCATCTCAGGCCCAGAGGAATGAAGTTGGCCAACCAGGAACTAAGACCTCTGAAACTGTGTGCCCAAAATAAACCTTTCCTCTGTTAAGTTTGTTCTTGTCAAGTATTTTGGTCATAGTGGTGAAAAAAATGACTAGTATATATCTTTAAATTCTAATTGGGGAGACACTATTTATGTTCCAGTAACTATATAAGAGACATCATTTACATTTATATAGGTGTAAATAGCACTATTTGCCTCATTTGTGTCTGAAAGGAAGAACGAAGGTTATTGATTGGAAAAGTTATAGTAGAATAGAACTGTCATCACATTTCAGAACACAATTTGCTTCATAAACATATTTTTTTCTGGGATGACTTCATGAAAATGGGACTGACTTTGGAATCAGGAAGTACCATTACCTTAATTTAGCATACCCCATGAAGTAGAGGCTGACCTACAACAGGATTTTGTTCTTTGAAAATTACAATTTCAACCAATATTTTTACAGTAATTATCAATCTGGCATAGAATGCATGAATGAATGACTGAATTTTGGCTTGTGAACATTGTGCATCTTATCTTTTCCTTAGTTCATTACTTTTTCAGAAATACTAACTTCTATATTTTCAAACATGTGACTTAAGCTTTATATAACTTGCCTTATAAAGTATGATAGATATAATTTCCTTTAATAATGAAGTTCTTCTACCGATTACATCAAGCTTCTGAATGAAAATCCATACACTATGCGGTAGGACACACATTTTTCCAAGTTTAAAAAGAAAATGTTTTTTTTTATAGAAATCAGACATTTCAAAGGGATCTTTAACTCTACTAAGTATGGTATTCTTTAGTTCAATTTTGGAATTGTTAAAAATTATAATGTGTTTGGAATCTTTTTTTTCACTAGTCCCTGTTTACAATGGCCATTTTTTAAGCCAGTGGAATACCTGACCATTCTTCTTGTCTAATTTTCTCTTATCATTAAACAAAGAAAATAGCCATTAGAGTAACTGCCACATCCAGACAGCCTAATATGCATGCAATGGTCACTAGACTAGGTCCTTTAAGGGCATGGACCCTCACAAACCTACTTTTGTATCCCCACGCTACAGATGAGAGAATTTAGGATAAAAGAGAAAATTCAAGATAGTTCTGAGATCTATGTAAATATCAAATGTATGCTTTTTCCACTGCAACACCCTCACTGCTATACCCACAAAGGAAAACTACAAAAAAAAAAAAGACCCACAACATACACATAATAGTCTAAAATTATCTTGAGCCAGTTAACTGATTCCTCATGTTGATATTTATTTTAAATTAAACTCAATTCATGTTCCAGGATATAAATTACTACAAAGGAGAACGTTAATGAAAGCCACAATCTTATCTGCTTATTTTATTTTATCTTTGTGAAAAGGCATTTTCAAAAGCAGAGCTGAATAAGACTCCAGAACAGACATGAACACAGCCATGAAGTCTGTAATTTAGTGAAGAAAATAATGCAGCCCCATGGTCACGGTCAAAACTAAGCACAGGTAAACAGCATACCAATGATCACAAATTTCCTTTTCTCTATAATATCTCTTAACACAATGACCTTTTCCAAAGGCACAAACTTTGTCACATTTGTTCCTTTCTGCTCTGAAATTAATGTGGTAAAAACACAATCTCCATACAGAATTCAAAATAAAGGTTCTCCTTTTAAAGTCTGGCAAAGTTCTTGATACAGTCCATGATACAAAACCATAAATCTCTCCTCAAAAAATGGTAAAAAACAGGCACATATTATAAAGATTTTAATTAATTTTTTTTTCTGAAAAGGTACATCAATTCACAATAATGTACAGTAATTGAGCTAATAATATATAAAACTTTTTAACTGAACTAAATAATAAATTAAAGCCACTTTGAAATTCTGCCTGTTATTTAAAACTCCTTAAAAATCCTAGTATTTAATACACTATCATAATATGAATTCTATTGGTTTACACACATGTGTGCGCACGCGCACACACACACACACACCTACACACACACCAGAGAACTTTAAATTTTGTTAGCAGAAACTTTTTTTTTAAGAGAGAGTGAGAGAGGAGAGAGAGAGAGAGAGAGAGAGAGAGAGAGAATTTTAATATTTATTTTTTAGTTATCGGCGGATACAACATCTTTGTTTGTATGTGGTGCTGAGGATCGAACCTGGTCCGCACGCATGCCAGGCGAGCGCGCTACCACTTGAGCCATATCCCCAGCCCAAGAAACTTTTAAGATTAAAGTAAGTAATTTTTTATGCAATATACATAAAAAATGAAATTTCCAATATTTAAAGAAATTTTAAATGCCCTTAATATTTTCATTATTTCTGTTTCTAACCGATATCAAAGACCATGATTAAACATTTCTGACGTATCCAATTCAGTATATTTTGTTCAATAATATCTTCCTGCCTTTTAATGCATATCGTTGGTAAATTTAAATAGAAGAACAGTATATCAGAGCCCATTACTCTACTACAAAGGCCATTTGCTATGGTTTGGAGCTTGAATGTCCCTCACAGACCCTATTGGGTGGTGCTGGAAACTTGAGGAGGTGGGGCCTAGTGGAAAAAAGTTAAGTGACTGGGGGCATGATCTTGAGGGGGATTTGGTACCCCAGTATCTTCTTCTCCTTCTCTCTTTGCTTCCAGCTGCCAGGAAGTGGACAGATTTTCTCTACCACATACTGTAGTCATGATGTGCTGCCTTGCCTTAGGCCAAAAAATGATAGAGCCAAATGACCATGGAATGAAGCCTTGAACCAAAATAACACTTATCCTTCCAGTTCCATCCTCCACTGCATGTCCCTTATGATCTCTCCTTACCCCCTAATTCCATCCTCAATCAGTGCTCTTACCACACTGAAGCAGACTTTCTGGAAGCCTTCTCTCTTGTAAATACACATATACACACACACTTGAATTACATAAAATGGTGGTTGAAAGTGAAACGTGTGGAAATATTTAGAAGCAACTTTCTCTGAAGGTCACAGGCGTGTTTAGTCATAAAATTTAAAAATTTAAGGCCCAAATATATCCTCTCTATTGCATTCCGTTGACTCTTGAATGTCCTCGCTCAGTCATCAATCACTTTGGTTGTGGGTCTCTGGTCCTTTTTTCCCTGTTATTTCAGCATCCCCACAGATTATTGGTCTAACACCTCAAAATGCTTTGACTGTTTTTCTTTATTTTCTCGTCTAATCTTCTTCACACACTTCCATGACAGTAATGAAGGCAGCATGACGTGGTATTAAAGAGCCTGGCTGCTTCTTAATTCCATTAGTATCTATATGATTTGGACATATTACCCAACGGCTCTGTGCCTCAGTTTCTACATCCGTAAAATGAGAATAACAAAAATATTTACCTCAAAGAGCTTCTGCCAAAACAAAATTTTATTTGTTACAATGTCTTTGAATGGCATAGTGGTCGGGGAAACTATGCCTTTGGATTAAGATATTTTTGCTTCCTATCTTTATATGGTGCATAAAATAAAAATGGTTTTACATTTGTCAATAGTCAAAAAATCAAAATTATGCATAATATTTTAGGAGATGTTAAAACTATATGAAATTTGGGGCTGAGGATATAGCTCAGTTGGTAGAATGCTTGCCTTACATGTACAAGGTCCTGGGTTCAATTCCCAGAACCACACACACACAAAAAAAAATATATGAAATTTCAATTTCGGCATTCATAAATAGATATTTTATTGGGACAGAGCCACACTATTCATTTATTGTTCATAACTGCTTTCACAGTATGACAGTGCTGCACAGTTGCAACAGAGTTTGTATGGCTCACAATGGCTGACATATTTATCATTCAACCTTCTTATGCTGAGTCCTAAAGGCTAACTAGGATTAATCAGTGAAGAGGAGAAAGAAAGAAATGGCAATATGACAACACAGATACAGCAAGGTACGGAGTTCAAGGAAAGGAAAGAAGTCATGCTTGTCCAAGACCAACATTAAACACGTTCAGCTGTCCAAATTCTCCTTAAACGTACCATGCTACTGAAACCTCTGGACAAACATTACACCTCTGTCATAAATTCACTTGCCATAAGCAAGCCATCTCTAGGTCAATAGAAAAGACATACCAGGGCCTCAAAAATATTTGTTTCATACATTTCCACTCCACACCCCCAGATTTATTGTCCCAATTGGAATAAACTTCTTTCAGTTTGTAAAATGTACTTTAATCTCTTTATCTTCCTTCATTGGCTATGAATAGTTGACTCATTTTTTTAACCCTGTTATTAGAATAATTTGGAGCTGGGCATGGTAGCGCATTCCTGTAACCCCAGCAACTCAGGAGACTGAGGCAAGAGGATCCTAAATTCAAAGGCAGTCTGGACAACTTAGCCAGGCCCTAAGCAACTTAGCAAGATTCTGTTTCAGATAAAAAATAAAAAGGGCTGGGAATGTAGCTCAGTCACAAAGTGCCCCTGAATTCAATCCCCAGTACCAAAAAAAAAGAAAGAAAAGAAAAGACAGAATCACCTGGAGAGGTTTTAAAACATATGGATGCCTGTGTCCCACCCCAGAATTAACAAACTGGAATGACTGTGGTGAGGCCCAAGCATCATCCATGTTTTAAAATTTTCCCCGCTAAATATAATGTGCAACCAGGGATTAAAAACAGGTAGATTCCGAATTAGTCAATGTTTTGGTCTAAACCTAAGTATAACATTTTCTAGGAAACTTTTACTTTCCCAGGCAATGGCACTCTCTCATAGTAGCCTATATTCCCCTTGAATAACACAACGTTATTTCATTTTCCTAATTTTATAATCATGACTCCTCACAATATGGTTTTGGACACAATCTAAAAAATAATACGATTTCTTGTTATTTGAACACACTACTTAATTCATTTCTTTCTCTCTCTCATAGTTTATTAACATTTGTCTCCCCTGATAAATTGTTAACCCTCTGATAGTGAACAGTGATATTCATATTCACCGTTGTACTGCCCAGGGATAGAAGTTGAAACACAGAAAATAATCAATAGAGATATATTTCACAAATAAATGAATGAGTAGCTACATTCAGCTTCTGAGTTGAAATATCTTTCCCATCAATCTAAAAGGAAAATGAAGAAGGTTGGAAGTGATTTTAACCAATAATAATTTGAAGAGATTTCCATGTTCCATTCAGGTATGATAAGAAACAGGTGTAAAAAGGCCTTTCTAATGTGGATGTTGTCTCAAATTCTAGAGATTCACTTACCCTCACCTTATACCTCACATCAAAGGCAATATATGAAAGGTATCATCAAAGAAAGGAATGGAAATTTTTTTAAAGGATTCTAAACCATCTCCTGCCCAGTCACAAAATGCTTTGCTGCCCCAGGGGAGTATCAAGAGTACTACTATGTGTATGCGATAGGGAATGTAGGACTGAAAAGGAGAGAGAAGTGATTATTCATTGTAACTGACCTACTAGCAATGCACTACTCTCTTTCAAAATCATGAGATCTCTTGATAAAGAATCTACAACTTGGGATCTGACAAGTGTATAAGTAGCAATCGATATGTCAGTTTCTGCAGTTTGAACTGCCCAACTTCTAACCAAGCTAAGGATTTATTTTCTGTATGACTTTGGGTAATTACTAACCCCACCAAGAATTAGTTTTCTCAACTCAACCTTACTTTGAGAATTAGATATGATAAGGAATTTTAATCTCTGAGAAAATGCAAAGGCAGTTAATTATTGTGTCTAACCCATAGTAAATAATGCCTGTAATGCAGGCTACTCAGGAGGCTGAGGTGGGAGGATTGCAAGTTCAAGGGTAGCCTGGGCAAATTAGTGAGATCCTAAAATAAAATATAAATAGCCCGGGGATGTAGCTCAGTAATAAGAATGTCCCAAGTTCAACATTCAGTCCCCAGTACTGCAAAGAAAAAAAGAAAAATTATTACCTGGAAACTTCAATCTTTCTGGACACATAGTTTCAGTGAGTACCTTCCACATCTCCACATAGCTATAATTAACTTGATTCCTGTTATCTATTTTCTCTTGCGAAAATCCCTTTGTAATAGAGTAGAATACTGAGCAGTTTACTATCTCTAAATGTACATTACATGCTATGCAGGAAAATTATGTATTGCTTAGCAATCTCCTGGGCATGCTCATATTGAAATTATTATGCTGATATCGTTAGCATTTTCCTTTTATTTTATGTTTGCATTGATAGAGATTGATAAAACATAAGCATAGTAACCCTGATGTGAGTTATTTATTAAAAAATTTAAAATTTAATATATAGTATTTCCTCTGGTACTATTCTTTCACTTATTTTAAATATACATATCACTTATAAGAGTATGTAAGTTTACCTTCATAAGATCATGTGGGCAAATAATTTCAATAGAAATCATAGGTGTTTCCTATGTCCCAATACAACCCATTTTAGCTACAATGGCCAGAATTATTATTAATATTCTGTAATCTAATCTTCATCAAAGCAGAACAAAATGGAAAAAATGACTTGATTAAATACATTAGAAAACTGTAATGTTATATGAGAAACTCATAGTTGTACAGTTTACATTAATTACTCTTGGATATGGGACATGTTCCATACTACTATTTAGAATTCAGTTTTCCCCCATAGGGTTTTATAATCAAATAAAATGTATTGCCATTAATAAGACTATGTTTTCTTAATATATTTCATTGTACATACACACAGAGAGATAATACAAATATTATATATATAGGTATCTCATAGTTCTAGATTTTGACAGACATCTTAGAAGAAAATGAGTGTCCAATATTCAAATTGAAAATGTCAAGGACAATGGCAACATAAACCAGTAACATGGAGTGTTATGAATTTTATGATTAATTTCTCAAATCAAGCACCTGGTAAGCCTATTTGCACTGTTCTGAAAATACCAGCTTTAAAAAGTCAATTTCACAGTGAAACCCACAGTTCAAAGGTCTTTTTTTAAAAAAAAAAAGAACCAGTAAAATATTCTGAAATAGAACTAATGAAAAAAAAGTGACTCCCACAAAAATCATTTGAATCCACATCCAATTATGGACTATTTATTATTCTAATTTTGACCTATCCAGAGTTGAGGACAATGCTAAATTTATCCTTAATAAGAAACAATAAAAGAATTTTTCTTGACCATCAGCTTATGGGTACATGTCCTTGACAATATCTAATTATAATTGCTTTCTAGTTCTTTAGCTGAAAATGTCTCCTATCTACTATCACGGTACCAACATCATTGCTCTCTTAAACCAGTGAAATAAAGTAAAGTTAGCACTACAATTTACAGCCACCATCTCTTATAACAGCTGGATCTAGGTCCATGGCATCTATCAAATAAGAAAAGTGCCTTTGTATGTGGGATTTGACTGTCACAGTAACTATGTGAAAATTATACATACTTTAAAAAATTAAACTATGCTGTGGAAATTATAGGACATGTGTGACCTAAATTCTGCCAGCATCTAAAAATCCAAATAATTTAAGGCAATATTTGTACTCCAAAATAAAATAATTCAACATTTAATTCAAATTTTTCTGTAAAACATTAAAACAAAATCTCCGTAACTTAAATACATCATTATTTTTAATACAGTACAAATATCTGAATAGTACATGGGATAAAAATACATCGAGAAAACAGCACAAAGGAAGGTTGTAAAGGTGTGGAGTGTGATATCAAATAAAGAAGGCAAGGAAAACACTCACTGAAAAAGATTATTTACATAAAGTCTGGACAGTCACAGGGGGCTCATATACCTTGATGTTTTTGAAAAAAAAAAGATTCTAAGAAAAAATAACAAGTGCAAAGAACTAGCATAAGAATTGGCTCAGAATGTTGGAAAAAAATGTAAGAAGACATCGTCTCATCCAAAAGATGTAAGAAGGATATAAAAGGTGAGGTCAGCGAAGTGAGAATGAGGGTCTATTGAAGGTGAACTATATTCGTCCAAGGACGTTTGATTTCATTTCAAGTGAGATGGAAAACCATTGAAAAGTTAAAGGGGAAAAGGTGATATGAACCAATTGTTTCTATGACTTATTTTTTTCAGAGCAGGTTTAGCTTCATAGAAAATTGAAATGAAGGAACAGAGACTTCCCACTCAACTTATTTTATCAGACCTCTATGACTGCTGTGTTGAGACAAACTGAAAGGGCACTAGAACAGAATCCTATAGCAGTTAGGAAGTACTTGCAATCCTCCACATGTGAAATGATGACTTTCTTGGACTGAGCAATGAAGTACGGGGTCGGATTCTGAATATATACTGATGATTGAACAGACAGGAGTTGCTGACAGGTTAAATATAGGCTATGAGAGAAAAAGAGTCACAGCTGACCTAGTTTTTTTACTTGACCATCATGATCGATTGTGTTGCCATAAACAGATTGAGAAAACTGAAAGAGACAGGTTTTAGGAGAGGAGTTTGAGATGACTTAAATACCACTAGGGCACAACTGAATAGAGAGTCAACTATGCAAGTATATATATATATATATAATTCAGGGGAAAGATCTGGGTTAAGTAAAACTTTATTATTAATGATACAAAGGTTAAAGTTTATTCAAATCTGTAATTAATTAATTATGGTATTACCTAAAAACTATTTGATGTGTCTTCCCTGAAGGAAAAAATGCTTACAATAAATACTTTGTCTTCTCAATTAAAATAGAGAACATAGTCTAATATTAATCCTTAGAAATTAAAAAAAAAAATCACAAATGTTATCCTATGATACCGTAATTTGGCTAATTGCCAAAACTGTCACATAAGATTTAGAGATGTTAAGCCACTTCTTTTTGTCTTATAAGTTTTTATAAATATGAAAATACATTAGTTTCATGTATTCCCTTATAAAATAGGAAGATTACTTATTTATATCTTATTTATATAAATAAATAAGATTACTCATTTATTTATATATTTCCAAGTCTATGATGAAGTGTAATTTAAATGTCCTATAATTGTTGAAAACGCCTGGTGATTTTACTATGGTTGACTATTCCAGAAAAAGGAGCATAGCCCCAGTAGCCTAATTATTTGTCAGAGGATCCAATGGTGACAATAAACTAAGATCGTAGAGGCAGCAAATATGCACTGATCCTGCCAACTGAACAAACAGCCTTCCTGTACTTTCTACTTATTCATGTGATTCCATGCCATGCAGAAAAATATAACCATATGATCTTGTGTTATGTGTGCACTGCCCACTTCCCCAACCTTACTTCACATATACCCCTTTTCTTCTGTTCTGGCCAGACTGCCTTTTTTCAAGTCCTTTATTCAGGTCCTTTGTGGAGTCATTTGCCCTTCATGTCACTGCCTGGAACATTCTTTCCTCCTCACTTAATTTGATTATTCAATGCTCAATTGTTATTTCTCAGGGAAGCCTCCTTCAGGCTTACTGAGTTTCTATTCTGTGTTCTTCTAAAACCATGCACCTCTCCTTCAAAGCATCTAGCATTGTAGTTGTGTACCTACTTGCATGACTGTTTGATTGATTACTGTCTTCTCAAGTAGATCATAAATTCAATGAGGCAGGATTGTGACTAACTTTGCCTAGCAACTAGTCTGAGCACATAATAACCTCTAGCATAATAACCTCTAACTGGATATGTGATTGAATGAATGAGCTTAGAATCTAGCATAAGTCCATAAGAGGACTTTGATAAATAATTGTCAATAAATAAATTAATGGTTGACTCTATTAATTAGCTTTTCATGCCACTGTTATAGCAATATTCACATTCCATGAAAACAGAAATTGAAATACTGTCTTTGTAGCTGTGGCACCTAACATACTGGTGGTTCCCAGAAGGTAAGAGTCATTTAAAATCTGAAGTTATTGACATACTCTATCCCTAATTTTGTTATAACAAAATACTTACACAGACAGAAATTTGAAAGCAAAAATAACACCAAAATTCCAAGTATGGTGAAGAAATGAAAGAACAGCCAGTTGAGAGTGGATGTTTGAAAAGTACACCACTTCTGATTAAAAATAGTCAAGGTTTTTAAAGAGGTAATCACTAAACACTAAAATTATATTGCCATTCAGCTTTCATGCTGACAAGAACAATACTCATTGACATCTAATTTGTTATATGATTTGGAGACGAGGATTAAAAGAAATTATTTTCTGTTTTATAATCAAGTGAACTACTCAATTCAGTTCTTGCAGAGTCAATGCAGTTTGGCAATACAGTATTTATCAAAAGATTGCAGCAATAATTATCTTCCACTTAACTCACAGTGTCTTGTTATACAAGTGAAGCACATTCTCATTTTTGGATATATTTATATTCTATTACAGATGGTTTATAAACCCTTGGCTTTGCCTCCCAATTATCTACATAACTTTATAAAGCACCCAGGCTTGGATTCCATTCAAAAGCTACTCAATCAAAATCCTCAGGGAAATAATTGTGATTCTAAGCCAGCAATCATTTCCCTATCCTCTTTAGTGAAAAGCCTTTGCTTATGAATTCATTCATTCATTAATTCTTTTGACAAACATTTTATTTTCCATCTATTATGCTCCACATAATAGATGGTGCTAAATGCTAGTGTTACATAGGTAAAGGAGATGGGTTTCCTGCTTTTACTGCATCAAAAATATTCTGTGATGAGTATTCAAGTTTGGGGTAAGTACAATGTGCTTTAGGAGGTTGTGCAAAGTCAACGTCCCCATCTTCAAGGTTGCAGAGAAGTATTCCTGAAGGAGATAAAGTCTAGAGAAAAAGCAATGGTCGACAAACTGGAAACATGATCAAGGTAGAATCACAGGTGGCCTGGAGGCCACCAGACATAGATGATTTTAGGAGATCATAACAACTTCAGCAGAAATAGGCTCAATGTATTTATGTAAACCTGGACAGCAATTCATACACATCACCATATGTATCACATCTGTGGTTTTTGTTTAGGTAATTAAAGAATAAGTCTTTCCGTGAAGACTTATCCAATGACTATTACATGGCTTGCTCTACGCACTTTGGACACATTAAAATAGATAAAAGCACACATCTTGGTGCTTTTGATCTAACTAAAATATAAAATAGCAACAGAATATAAAAACAATTTTTTTTGATAGTGGGGATTGAACCAGGGGTGCTTAACCACTGAACCACATCCCCAGCCCTATTTGTATTTTATTTTGAGAGAGGGTCTTTCTAAGTTGCTGAGGCTGGCCCCAAATTTTCAATTTTCCTGCCTCAGTTTTCCAAGTTGCTGGGATTACAGGTGTGTGCCACTGTGCCTGGCTCTTCAAAACAATTCTACAACTACTGTCTATCAATGTTATAAGCACTTTAAACTTGTGTTGAAGATACTAATTCATAATACAATAACTATAATACATGATTATGTAAATTACTTCTAATCCAAATAATTACTTTTTTAAAATAATCATATATAGGTAGGTCATAATTTCTCTGTTATTAAGCAAAGTCAGATAATTAATCTCCAATACACACAAACTAAATGAAAGACTCAAAATTGACTATGTGACAGTAATATTTCAAATTAACCATTTTACAGTGGGATATTCTTGAATTATACTTTCCTTTCCCATTTACCAGTAAAAATAGAAATGATAATTTATTATATATATATGTATATATACATATATATATGTATATATCCACATATATATATCACTTCATATCTTACAGCAAACCACAATCTTAGAGGTAATATGAGTAGCTACAAATATTCAGAAGCATCTTTGGAGAGAATGTCCCAAACATTTTTCCAGATGAAAAAGCTAGAAATAAATTCCAACTTATTTACTTTTGAGATTGAGTAAAGAAAAGGGGGGCAGGGGATATATAATCACCAATAATAATATGACATGAGAGGAGGTCCCAAACTTTAACTTCACATCACTCCAAGTTAATTAGATTTTAACTTTGCTCCAGTACACTTAGTGAAAAAGTAAGACAATTAATGACCCAAATAACAGCAATTATATACTGTACATTCTGTCATTGTGGTAGACATTGGGGAGACAGATAAAATGAAGTCACACTCACAGCTACCCAACCATCTCAAGAGGAAATCTGGCATATAAATGAGTAATTTTTTAAAACTATAAGGTTTATTTTGTGTAAGCTATGTGACTTTCAGTTATATTCCCCTAGTTGATGATATTCCAAATAATTTTTTGGATAATCAGGTCTGGTATTTTTATATTGAAAGCAATAAGCAAACATATATACATCAATCCCCCAAAGTAGAATAAGACCTGATGTTCCCTGCCATAAATTCTGATAGAATGTGCTACTTAATTTAACCAAGTTAACCCCAGTCTATACCTTGAACTTCAATGGACACATCAATGAACTTCTTAAATAAATCAAAGGAACCAAAGTAATTGATGATGGCTCCCAGCGACTCCCTGTCTCTTTTCCCTCACCACTTGTGCAGCAGTTTGTCCATAAAATGGCTAAGTGTTGATATGGCTTCCACTACGGAACCTAAATGTAGGATGAAGAGCTATCTGAATGGTAAAATTAGCCTTTCCCAGGGCATCTTTACATCTTTCCTTGTAGACTCAAGTTATTCACACGGTTGACATGAGGCTTACTGTGCTACAGCTGCATGATTTATGCTTCAATGTTAGGCCCCAGAGCATCGTGCTCAAAAGACAAATCCAGAGCTCTGTGCAAAAGCAGTTTAAAAGGAAATCTAGTAGAGGAAGGAGACTGGGCTAGGGCAGGGTGGATGTGAGGGGAAAGAGGGATGGATAGGGGAGCATTGTGAACTGAAATCAATTTCCATGCATGAATGAGTTTATCAGGATGAACCCAACTACTATGTATAACTATGAAGCTCTAATTAAAAAAAAAAGTGAACATCAAAGTGGTTAAAAGCCAGGACTCTGGAGCAAGATTATCTGTGTTTCAATCCAGGGCCTATCACTTACTGTGTGACTTTAGACAAAATAATTAACTTTTTATTATTTATTTTTCAGGTCCCTCATGGGTAAAACAGATATTCTGATGTCAGCTGACTTCCAGGACAACTGTCAGAACAAAACGGGATTCTCTATGAAGTTTCAAGAAAACCTGGTACACAATGTGTTAGCTCTCACTATCTGTATCTTCCTGGAGATATGAGGAAAGATTTCATGGATCCGTGACATTGAGTTAAATCCTGAGATATAAACTGAGAGAAAGTGAGTACTTTGATGGATGGGAAGAGAACAGATATTCCAGGGAAAGAATTTCAAGACAGGAAAAAATCAAGCAAGGAGATTAACACAGCTGATGCGCTGGGTCAATAGGAGTGGCACTGGAGAGGTGAGAAATGTCTGGTCATAGGACATACACAGGGGCCACACACTGAAGGGCACTCTGTGTCATGCCCAGCCATTCAGACAATTTATGCTCAAAGTCAGTGAAGTGTTGTGAAGACTCACCAGCATTCAAAAGGAAGAGTGATAGCCAGCACACCACTGTTAGACTAATCAAGAGAGAACCAAAGACATCTCTTCAACATCATGACTCATGTTTTCGGCAGAGCTAAGAGCACCAAGTATGCACTAGAATTCTTACAAGCCTTGTCAAGGATCGCAACCACTGCTCTTTCTGGCAGTCATCCTTTCAGGAAGTTGTGTGTGAAAATCTAAGTGAGGAAGGAAAGCCAACTACCTCATACTGTCTAAGGTTCATTCCTTTAGGCCCGGATGTCAGTTTACCAGTCAGACAGAGGAAGGAAGCTTCCACTGATACTCTATGAGCTCAAGTTCTATGAATAGGGACCTTCATTTTCCTGTTCAGTCCCAGGCCATTCAAGAGCAATTAAATTTGGTTAAAATAAGAAAGAAATGCTTTTTAAGAAAAAAAAGAAGGTTTGCGGGGATTGCAAAAGTTGATTGTGCTAAAGCACTTTTACACAGGTTTGTTTTAGTTCTCAATTGTCAAGTCGTATTTAAGCTGCTCTCTTACTCTGAAATATGATAACCTTTCTTTTCTCTGAGTTCTTTCTCCTAAATTAATAGCACTGTCTCTAATTCCATGCACAGCAAGCAAAGAGTTTATTTTACCTGATAACAGTAGGTCTGGTGATCAGCCAATGTCTAAAGAACCACTAGCCAAGTCAGTAGTAGGCCAAAGACTGCAACTGATAAATAGATATTACTTGCTAAATCACTTTAAAATTGTCTTTCATCTTCTCTATAAACTAGTATTATTCCTGTTATCCTAACAAAAGTGAAAGGAGAAAAAAACATTTACCTGTAAAATAAAATTATATTACAGTTTGTAAGCAGGAAAAAGAAATGTATTACATGCGTCCAAATATAGAAAGCAATTCACAAAATAAAGGAAAAAAAAGATCAAGATTTTGAATTGAATTATAAGAGAAATTAGAAGAAAAATGTCTAAATTTAGGAAGGCAATAGTGTATACTAAAAGCTGCAATGAAAACTGCACTTAAAGTTGACTCTTTAGTGAAAGAATTTAGGGGACATTTCAACTTTTTATAACATTTATGCATTACTTTCTTCTTTGCTAGCGAAGAAAGCCTCAATGGTTAAAAAAAAAAAAAAAAAAGAAAAGAAAAAAACAACTTTGGTTTCCTCTCACCACTCCCAGCTCAGGTCACATTTCCCCAGTTTTAAATGAGGGAAATGAAGGAGTAAAGAAAGCAGAAATGCAGCAAAGCAATCTGCCCACATTTTGTAGCTGCCTTGAATTCCTAATGAACAAACCAACTGCCCTTAATTATTTCTCCAAAGATGGAGAGCTAAGAAAAGTGTATTTAGGATCCAGTGAAATTTTGGCTATTATATACCTAAACATAATCATTAAAAATATGTGAAATGATGGAGATGCCTCATTATTTATAAAACACCATGCTTATATAAATTGTTAATCCCCACTATAACTCATAGTAAATGCTTCCACAGTATCATCTTCAGGACCTTAAGGACATTGCTTTACCATAAGGATGAAATGACTCTTAATTTATTAGAAACACTAGCTCTTAATGGTTGGATTTTGAGAAATAAATGTTGAGATATAAAGTAAAAATTTTCTTTCTTTCCTCATAATTTCATATGTGATGATAAAATTTGTCAGAAATGATGATAGCATCACAGATATCATAGTAATCCATTAAGAGTATTTCCTGTAAATAAACTGTCCCTTTATTGACAAAAAAAGGTAGGTAGTTTCAGCTGCTTAGATAATCCAAAATACAAACTTCAATTGGAATTAGCACTATTAAGTTATCTCTTGTTTTTTTCTAAATTTGACTATGTATAAGAAAAATGATTGTTAACACATAATGAGTGCATAACATCCTAATGATCATCTGACTTATGAATCAAGGCTATATGACATAAAATATAATATAAAATCAACTAAAATTAACATCAGACCATTTATTTTCTTTGTTTATAAAAATATGCTATTTTCTTAGCTTCTTGAAAATTCAAATTCAGACCTGGTCCTCTGTCAACAACTTTACAGAGAACTAAAAAATAAAAATAAAAAATAAAAAACCTAAGTTCTTACTCCAACAATAAACGTATACAAAAAAAAATCAGAAATTATTACCCTTTCTAATCTGATGCATATAACCTTATAGAATCAATTAGGTATGTTAACAATATTTCTATGATGAAATGATCAAAAATTGTCTTTCTCCAAACTTAGAAAATTGAGGAATTCTGAAATGCACTCTGTAACACTATTTCCCTATCTATCTGATTTTTTATTAAATCAGATGTTTTTTCTTAATCCACCTTCTTATTAACCTAAACTCCAGCAAACATACCATTAGGTAATATTTGGTCAATCTATCAAGTCTCATACATGTATCATAAAAGCTATTTCTCATCACTATTACAGATCTTCACCCTACACCCTCAGAAAAACTTTGAATATTATAAAAATATTCTTATATTTTTATGAGAAAATATTCAGCTAACAAACTTCTGTACCTTAGATTCTTCATTAGTAAATAAAAAGTTAGGATTGATAAGCAATTACTAGAATTTCTAGCTCTAGCATTGTCAAGAAAGAAATCTCATCAACACACCTTTTCTTTGAAAGATTTATCTTTTTATTACACAAACTTGTTCAACCAAGCTTGATTTGAATTCTTGTTATCAATTGATAGACAATGATAAATAAACCAGAGCCTTGATAAATTGGCCAGAGCAAAACTTATCTCAGACAAGAACATTTTTAGAAAAGAAAGGTAACTATTTACACATTTTTATCGGATAAAAAGCCAACCCACAGATACAAAAAGAGGTGGTTTCCTGTGCTGCGTTTTAGGGCTAACTTAACTTGACCAACAATACAGTCTTTCTAGTTTAATCATTAGTCAAAATAAATAAGGAATCTTTAAAAAATTAAATTGTAAGCAATCATACTCTATAGAAACACATTTCCCGTTTTGCTACTTTATAATTTTAAAACTCTACAGATATCTCCTAGAGAGTCCTCATACTATGAAGCAAATTGTCACTTTGAGATATTAATAAACAATTTCAAAACTAATAGACAATTAAGTGAAAGTGTCTATAGCTAACTGACAATGTATGTGCCACCTAAACTCACACTGTCTGCATAACACATGCAGGGAGGTATTTCCCAGGAGCTACCTTTTAACTTTACTTTTTCTCTATTATAGATTTCATCAAGTTTGAATTTAAAAAACAAATGGAAAGACACAATATTAATAATCCTACCAAATACTGCATTTGTTACCAGAGACACATGCCATCTTTTAACTGATTTCTAATTAAGGGAACAATTCTGCTTTCCTTGCAAGGTTGGATTAGCACACACTCTGGAAGCCAGCACCATTTCACCTGCTGATCCTGGGCACTCAAAACAACACTTCAGCAAGGTTCAGTACCAATAGCTGACAAGCTACCAAAATTCCTTCTAAATTTTTTCCTAAAATTTTATCAACATTTTTTAAGACATATTGGCTTACTTACCAAAAGCTGAATACCATTCTAATTTTTTAAAAAAGCTTCAATTAGGTATTAATTTTCTTAGTATTCAATTATAGATAGCTCTTATTCAAACAGCTGCTAAAACTCATATAGGAAATCATTTTTCTTAATACAATCATACTGTAATCACTATAAATTCTAGGAAAATCTCAGGTCCTATCTATAGTAAGTCATGGCCTAACTGTCTTTTTAGCTTGAGCGCTCTCTCTCTCTCTCTCTCTCTCTCTCTCTCACACACACACACACACACACACACACACACAGTCCTGAGATAAAACAAATATATGAAACATAAAATTGAAGCTAATATAAATGCCTGTTTCTTAAAATTCCACCTAATCTTTACCTAATCTTTTTACACTAAATCTTATTTAAGATTAAAAATTTTTAATACAAATGTTAAAGATTCCCTAGTTTGGATTTTCAAACTAAAATGACTATGCAAAATCAATTTATTTTATCCATTCACTTCCAAGATATTTCTCTTGCATTATTTTCTTTAGAGTTTAACTTTATTATGAACCCAGAAATTTTCAGTCTTTAATGATCTAATTTTATATGAAAAATACTGTTTTAAATTTATTTTGGGGTTTAGCAGCTGAACCACACAACTGCACCTCAGGGAAATCAATAAATTATAGTATAATGTTAGAGTAGAATGCCTTTATTTAGAAACTGGTATAAAATCTTACTCATTCCTCAACTACAAATATAAAGACTTGTTTTAGTACTTGACACTGAGTTTATTTTTCCCTTATGTGTTGATTCGGATTTGAAGTCAGTGTTCCTCCTTTATATTTAAGCATTAATGTAATATAATTTATTTTTGGACATATATCAGGCTACATGAATAGATGTAAATAAATATGCCTCTCACAAAGCAAAAAGCACCAAATGTCTTAATATACCAAACACCAAAATCCTACAATATGAATATCTAAAGTGTCATATAATTTTCAAGATATTTCATTAAAAATGAGAAGCAAAATCCAACAGCACCTGATCCTTATACTTCACTATTTCTCACATTACTTGGCTTTATACAACAGAAGTTTATTTTTCTATCATTTATTTGGTGTGCTACTGAGATGTTTGTTTACAAGTGTTTCAGGTATGTACCCATTTTGAAAATAAAAAATTGAAAGCATAGAAATTTATTTTTTTCTGATATTCTTAGAACTTTACTGAAAGCCCAATGTGGAAAGAAAAATCTGTATTTTCAGTTAAATAATCCATTTGGCAAATTCATAGAATAATGTGCTTTGAACATTTAGAATTTCTCAGTTTCCACATTTTTAAATAAACAGCTGCATTAAAATACTCATGTCTACATGTGTGTGCAACATGCTGAAAAAGAACTGCTATATCCATTCCTCCTTAATCAAGTGTCCTTTCCCAGCATCTCTATAGTTAGAGGGACTTTAGGAGGCCTTTTACTGTGGCAGATGTTTGAATTCCAAATAATAAACAAAACCAGCAGAGGGCAGAACTGCTGACAGGATTGACCAATCCAAGTGGTGACCAGGTACCAAAGGTAAAATGCAAAATTTTTGATGTATTCTACTCTCAATTTGTCCTTTAAAATGTGGAAATGAAGTAACATAATCCATATAACGCATTTCAAAATTCAAATATAGTCTTCATTAGAAGTTCTAACTGTAGTCACCAGGAGACTTCACAGGCAAGAGTAATCTAGCGCTGCCTGCCACTCTGGAAGGTGAAAACCAAAGCGTGCAGTAGGAATACCGATGCGGTGGCAGGGTCTGACTTCCAGGAGCGCTAACTCTCATGAGCGAGAGCTCAGATCTTGGCATCTGACCCAGGACCAGGCTCGGGTTTCTGCTAAACTGCCCATTTGGGGGTGGCATTTTTTTTTTTTCATTTGTTTCTCCCTTATCCTCTCTTCCCCAACCTCCTTCCTATTCCCGGGCTTCTCTCCGCACTTTTGAAAAAGCTTGCTTCCTACTGTAAATTGCTTGCGCTCCCAGAACTCCAAAGGCTTTCGCCTGCCTGCCGAGTCTACAGCACCTAACGGACCGCTGCCTCCAGATGCTTTTTCGGGAAAGGGAGGGGCCAGGGAGGGAGGAGGCAGAGGGGAGGAGTGAAGTCGCTCTCCCTCCTTGGGTACTGACAGGGCTGCAGTCTTCTGAGCAGGTCTGGTCATTCAATATTTGGTGGTGCCACGTAGGAACTTTTCCTTACCTCTCTCCTCCCACCCCCCCACGCCCCCTCCCCTTCCCTCCCAATCCCTATTCCTCCACCCCCACCCCATTTGCTTGGCGACTTTCATCATTCTCCAAAAGAACTGCACGTCCAACCTGCAAGAAGAAGTATTTGGGGGTGCGGGGGAGGGGGATCTCATAGAAGGAGGGGGCTGAAATTCAGAGAAAAGTGTTCTCCCTATCTTGAGCCCTTTCCTTATAATCTGTGGAGTGTTTTCCACTGAAAATCGCTTCAAAGTGACACACACACACACACACACACACACACACACACCACTCACAAAGTGTTCTCAATCTTCCAGATTCATCCTCCCCCAGGTTTCTCCTATATCCCCCAAAGTAAAACAGCCTGTTTCTCACTTCGTTGCAGACAAAGAACTTTATCAAGGTTCATTTTATACCCTTTCTCTATATTTTCTCCTCAGCTCACCCTTAAAAAGATATTCCCACTAGTTAGGACCTGAAGAAACCAAACGATTTGTTCAAAGGGCAGTCTGAGAACTGTACCTCAAACAAAAGCTTTGTACAACTGCCCCTCTGTTCAAGGTAATATTTTTCCTCCTTTTCAAAGAGACTGGAAAGTGGCGAAAGGCATTTTCAGCCAGCTCTGTGCCTGACAGATCTTTTTCCCTGCTACCTACCTCCTCTCCCATTACTGTCCCGCCTACATCCATCTCTCAAGGCTCCAGTTTCCACTTCCAACCTGGTGGCAGCTACAATCTGGATTTTATTTAAGAGAATTTTTGAGGGGGAAGGGGGAGGGGCGCAAAAAGGAGAAACACCGACGGCAATATCCCACCCACCCCCCAAATCCATTTTCCTTACCTCCTCTGACCTCTCTAACTTGGAAGAAGAAAGTCAATGCGAGGGTTGTTATGGTGAAATCCCAGAGCCACCGTTTCGTTTTCCACCTAGAGGACCACGGCTCCATCTCCGAGCCCCGCGCTCACAACTGTGAACTCAACCCACGAATTGCGATTGCAGACCGACTTCGTCCCTTCCAAGATATTGCCGATGTTTGCTACACAGCCATTGGGGAGGGAGAGGAGGTAAAAAGTCAAAGGGCTTTTTTTCTTTTAAATTTGATGGTTTGCTTCCTTCCTGTCTCTCGCCCCCTCCTCTCCCTCTCACTTGGCCCCGCCGACTGGGACCCTCCGATCCTTCCTCGGCCGGGCCCTGCCTTCAGACTGAAAGCAGATGAGGGGCTTCCACCAAAAAGCTGAGAGCACTGCTTACCCCTAAGGGTTTCATGCCGTCAGTGGGCCGGACGAGAAGCTCCGGGCAGCCCCCTCCTCCGCCCACTCCCCTCCCCGCCCTCCCGGCGCCCCCCCCCCCCCTACCCCGGGCGAAACCGACTAGCAGGCTGAGGGTCAGACCCAATCACATGCCTCTCGGGAGGCCCGGAGCCCGCCCCCGTCTCCCTCTGCCCAAGAATCAGGACTTCTGCAGGCCCAGCCCACCAACTACCCCCCAACTCTCCATTCCTCTCCTCCCTCCTCTCCTACCCAAATCCGCGAGAAGAAATGGGAGGGAGCTACGCGGGACGCGTGCTTGGCTCCTGCACTTTGGGAATGAAAGGAATTGCAGGAGAGCCCCAGAGCACACGGAGTTTTCAAGGAGCTTCTGTATTCAATAAAAACAGCTACTTGTCTACTTGCACCCTTCTGTTAGCCTCTCGTTCGTCGGAGGGGGAGGGGAGAAGGCCAGCAGCGTTTGATCGGCCACACCGCTGGAGTCCTGGGCTGGCAGCCGTAACCTTATCCTTGTTGCAAAAATCTGCTTCGTGTGGCAGACGTGGAATCAGCGGACTCATTGCGCTGACTGCTCCGAAAAGTATTTTTACTATTTTTTAACCCGAGAATAAGAAATGAATGAAGGTGGCGTGGAGGGACCTTAGAGGTCAAAACCCATGAGTTTATAAACTCATTGAACATCTGAGATTGACAGGTTTCTCTGTAATTGTTTAAAACTCAGCAATAGGTGCATTCAGGGGCTTGCCTCAAAGAGTTGAACTGTACTCTGAGGGAGGAGGAGAAAGAAATTTATGGGAGCTGACATTAAGGGGTGAGTAATTTAATTTTCCAGCTGATTCTGTCCTGATCCCGGATGAGGGTGGCACAGAGGGAGGAGAAAAGAAAAAGAAAGCCACTAGCAGAAAATCTCAAGTGGTTGGGCCCACTGCTCCAAATAAGGGGCCTGGCCCTGGCCCTCTGGGCCTCAGGGACTGAAAACATGGTTACTCCACAGGGAAAGTAATGAGAGACAAGCTTCTAAATTCCCTCTTTACTTACCCCATCCTCAAGATAATCCTCTTAAACCTGGAATTTAGAGTACCTCATCGTGTATTCCACATTTAAATTACACCATCCTATTGACTTCTCCTTTTCTTAATATTTCCTCAGATATTTGTTGCAAAGATTTTCTAGAACCATGTGTAACAGTGCCAACATACATTAACCAGTCAATAGAATGTGTTGAATGAATGAATACATTTTTCTGTTGACAAAGACTAAAAACTTTAGCCAGGTCCTACTTTAAGTATTTAGGACATTTGAATATTTAATGGCCTTCAACTAAATTTACCAGATACATATATTCCATTCTACATTTGCCCCCAATATTCTATTAGTCACCAAGATAGGACTCATGACCCATTAGATTATATCAAATAGTTTCTTCATATAATTTAAGAGCTGGAAGAAAAGCCATAAGAGACTCGATTGAGCACCAAAATGAAATTGTTCAACAACAGAAATTATGGCATATAAAATGAGGAAAGCAACTAGAAAAACCTTTTATATGAGGCATATAAATGATGAAAGCATCTGTAATGTCACTCTCTGTGACAAAGAACCACTCCCTCACCAACAGTTTATCTTTTAGATCACAGGTTAAAAATCTAATAAATTTTTATAATGTTGCTGGCAGGGTGTTTGGGATGCCTCAAATCATTTGCAAAGAATTATGACCAACTAGCTCTTCAAAGTACAACCTCAAATTGTTAACATAATTTAATATAATAATTTGATGTCCTGTGAACCTAGAATGTATAATTACAAATTAAGAACTTTACAATGGGACATAAGTCAATTTACTGTCTTCATTACTCTTCATCCTCTCACAAATGAAAAATTTGTATATATTTGTGGACTCCAAATTTTTTTGAAACCTGACTTTACTGTTCAATTCTCTTTATATATGTAAAATTATTTTTAAGGTCTTCTTTTAAATGCAAAACGGTATAGTGATTACAACTTTAGAAATACATATTTGAGAGGTTTTCAAACTTTTATTTCAGTTGAATAGAGTTACAATGCTTATAACATATGTATAGAGATGGTGTTCCAAATTGTTTCTCAATAGCTCTCCTGATTTTTTTGAGAGTTCCATGACCTGATACTATTTTAGAAAGTGAGAAATGATGCAGTCAATCTAGCAGACACTACTTTCTGGTTTCATCTCAGACTTTCTCCTTGCTTGTGAAAGGGTCCTTTCAGGCAAAGCATCTTGGGTGAATAGAGTTATTACCACCTTATACTTTCTGTACTCTGTGGTCTGAATTCCTCTGGCTGCTGCCCAGCTAGGCATAACCTGAGTCTGAATTAATGCCTCTGGAAGGAAACAGTAGACTCATGGTGAAGTGTAGTTATTTCTAACCTCTATAACCTGTAACCAGCTGTCAGACTTAGAGTATCCTGAAATCTGCACATGAATTTACAGGAGATAAGCTCAATGAAGGGAAGGATGATACCAAACAACAAAGGAATCAGAGAAAAACCAGAATAGACCCACCTCAGCTACCTTCAGTCTTACACTGGAGAACTCTGGGGAAATTATGTCTGGGGCTACCTTTCAGACAGTCTTTGCTAATTATTTATACACAAAATCAAAATGTAAGAGGATATGATAATATCCTTGGTATAGGTCTTTAGTTTGAAGCACAATTAGTGATGTATTTCCTTTTGGTCAACAATGTTTAAAGATATTTGCTTAACCTTGTGAAATCAGTTCTGATTTGCATGCCTTACAAAAAAAGAAATGGAAAAAAAATATAGAGAAAAAAATTTGGTGACCGCTTTGCAGAAATGTTTTAAATTGACCATTTGTCCATATATACTTGTCATAGAAATTGAGATTGATAAATGAATGAGAGGTACAATGAAGGAATCTTACATGTTCTAAACAAACTTCAGAGTCCATAGAGCTTTGTTAAATATTGTAAAAAGCTCACAGATTACCCTTAATGTCTTCACATATCTGTAGGTATCACAAGCCTCAGATTCAGACCCAATGTTTCAAACATTGAAACTTCAATGACCAAAGGGAAACTGAAGACATATTGTCCGTAGCTGGACAGCCTTAATACAAACGGTATTGGAGGATCAGAGGTAGAGATAACTACTTAATAATCCTTAAATTGCTATAGGTAGAATTAGGGGAAAGAGGAAGTAGATTAAGAAGTATGATGTTAGAAATGATATGTCACCTTTTAAATCACTTGGCCTTTGTTCCCTTGGCCTCATTCTGAAGTTTTGTCTTCTCTATTTTTGATAGATGGATAGAAATTAGATATTTTCTTCAAATCCTTTACCATAATTAAAATTACTGCATCAAATTTGACTTACTGAATGAGATATTACTAGGGAGAACACATGCACAACTCAAAAATATGCAAAAGAAAGTTGCTCTTGAGTGTATCCCTTCTCTTTCTCTAACCAATGGTTTGCCTCTCTCACCCTTCTCTGAACTTCAGGTCAATTATTTTAAGACATGACTAAGCAGTTTGACATTTATTTTACAGTTTTTCTATTACTTGGGTGGTAGAAATTAGTCTCTTTAAAAGTGAAGTTAGTCCTTCTTACCTCACAGATGGGCCATTGTATTGTAGAAAGCGAGGGTGGAGAAGGGACAGAGAAGTTTATTTCCATAGTCTAGCCATGCTCATAAGAACTCCACAGTGATGATTGGTTTTTTGGGTTTTTTTTTCAACTTTACTCTGAAATAACTTACAGAACTTCAGAGGATCATAAATTTAGACCAATTTCCATGATACAACAGAATATTCAGTTGAAAATTGATTCTCTTGGAAAGTTGAATGAGCCAATTTAGAGAAGACGGACCCCTTTTATTTACAAATGATAGACCCTTCTTATTTTAGAAACTAAAATCAAATAAAATCTAAATAGACCCTCAAAAAACAACGAAAGTGGTCTTGTACACTCTGTATCTCTCGTTTTTAGAATCCTTTAGTTAGCTATACTCACAGAAAGCTATCAGGGTTCTTTTTCGTATTTTTCTAGTCAGAGATAAAAGGGAAAAAGAGAGAATAGAGTGATTCCAGGTAAAACTTTAGAAATTAGGCAATTATTTGAACCTTTGTCAAGATTTTTTTCTACTTTATGAGAAAGTTTGACATTTAATAGCTCTTGGAATGTCCTGAAAATATATGTGTCCTTAAAAATATAATAAGACTTGTAGGCCAGGTGAGGTGGCTCACACCTGTAATCCCAGAGGCTCAGGAGGCTGTGGCAGGAGGTTCTTGAGTTCAAATACAGCCTTAGCAATTTTGAGAGGACTTAAGCAACTAAGCAACACCCTATCTTAAAAATAAAATATAAAAAGGGCGGGGGATGTGGCTTAGTGTTTAAGAGGCTCTGGTTTCAATCCCCAGTACCAACAATAATCAAACACACACACACACACACACACACACACACACACACAAAGAGAGACGTGTACAAAGTGGCACTAACATCTTTATTAGTAGAGGCAGAAGAATGAATTTTAAACATTTAGTGAACCATATGCCCTCACAAAAGGAAGTGCCACACTAATAATATGACAATGATGTTTTACAGTTATTACTATGAGTAATGACATTTTGATTCACAGTGGCCATTTCTAACAAAACAAGGTTTCTGAAGGTAGATTTTAACTTATGTAAAGGAATTCTTTACTTTTTACTCCTAAGAATTTACTTATAACCATTTCACACATTTTTACAATTTAATTTTGGCAATGAAATCACAACACAAAAGTAATTTCTCTTTGACACTATTTCATAATATACACAATAAAAGGTAACAAGGTGAGAAATGTATTATTAAACTTTCTAAGTAAGTAGATATTCTTTTCCACCTCTCTCATGTCTTCACAGATTCATCCATACCAATGCCATTTGACACTATTCTTGACTTACAATAAATATTGTTTCCAGACAACCAGATGTAATTGGTTTGTGCCTCCACCGTTTAAACCAATTCATTTAATTCTAAAACCAAACTCATGTGCTTCAAAAATCTTAAAACTCACATAAAAAATATTTCTGAATCATATTCAATATTTCTGTTATTTTTATATGACAGCCTTATACATTCCACAAAAGATGCCAAATATAAGATTTAAGGCTAGTGAATATGGTTGAATATCAAAATAGTTGTGATTATTAAAACATCTGTATTGAATAACTTCAGCATAATTTGTTCTGCAGATTCTCAATGTGTAATAACCTCCCAATATTATATTTTCTGCCAGATCTGGTATGGTCAAATTATTGCACATTCAAATGATGGACAAACAATAGACACTATGTCAAAAATTTTCACAATCTAACCTATAAAGATTGGAAAACCACATATACATACAAATGGATGCAAAACAACCAGTATTTAAAATATTTTTTATTAAAAATAAAATACATTTGTCACTATAGCAATTTTTTTAAATACTTTGTTTGTTTGTTAGCTTACATGACATCTTTATGAGGTAGGAATGTGGCAAGCTTCGTTTTAAGTTAAGATCTGGGACATTAGAAGTTCAAATTAGGATTATAGCAATAGAGTATGTGAAAAACATTTATATTTTCTCACTTCTGCTCTCATTATTAATTATGACCTTGTAAGTGCTACAGTTTTAGAATACAGCTTATATCTTTATAGGTTCCCCATTAAAATGAATGAGATACTTAGTACTATGAATCTTAAGATAAGGAAAGGTAATGTCAGAACTATATTTATACATTAGAATTTTCAATAGATCTGGTTAAAGGGTTATATCTATGGATATATGTTTGTATGAAAAGAAAAAACTCACTCTGTTTTTAAAGACATATAATGATGAGCAATTTCAAATTCCATTCTGACTTGGTATTTTAAAATTCATTCATAATTTGTATGCTTTTGTAATGAGAAAACATAGTAATGAAAGTACATATCATTTTATACCTTCCAAGAAGAAAATGGAAAAAAGGAATTCAATGTATTAAAAAAAGAAATATAGTCATAATTATGCTAATATTTTATAAATATCTAAAACATTTTAAGAGTCATTTCTATGTAAAAACTTCTAAGCCAAAACATTAAAACTTTGAAGTAGAAGATATATCAAGTCTGTAATGATTATTTATTTTGATCCTAAAAATTCAATGAGAACAGAAACCCTCAGTCTAAACTGTGTCTTCAATGTCTTGGTTTCCCCTTTTAATTGTGCTCCATTTAATTTTGTTGGCATTTTATGTTAATTACTCACTTTAATTTGGGCTTTCAAACACAAGAGCTAATTTATTTCCCCCCAATAATTTAAAACATTGGATCTTTAATCTGAATCACAGTGTTTCTGAGACCCAAGCTTGGATTGGAACCACAGGACACTACTGGTAATATCATGGGGCTTCCAGAAACCAAAAACAGAGATTTAACACCTGGACTGCCTGTAAATTAAAGTGTGGAAAATCAAGAGAGGGGTTGATATATTGGGTAAATCAGTGTTCAAAACTTCAGGAAAGTTCCATTCTACCAAAAGAAATTCACCAAAATTCTCACATCAAATTCAGGTCTCTTCCTCATCTATGCAACTTCAAAGGACATTAAGGATTCTGTAGTTTCTGTTTATGGTCACATAAACTTTGACTCTGAAAGCCAATAATAAACTGCTTCTTGTAGTCTCTATACACTGTCTTTTCTGTTATTTCTAAAATAGGATTTCTGGATACATTTCCATAAGTAGATAACAATATGAAAAATAAACCAAGGAATTCATATTAGGATATCAACTTTGGAGGTTACAAATGATAACCCCAAAATTTTATGTTTATTTCATGTTAACATATTTATATTTTAGTAACAACAAAATAGTATCATGAGTTATCCTCAACAAATATGGGATATTTGGGGATAGTTATTTCATAAATATTTGTATACGACATTGTCTTAAATCCTGAAACCTTATTTGTATTGCTGAAAAAAATATACAACATATTAATTAGTTAATTAATTACCTAGGGGGGAAAAGTCACCTTCTATAAGAAACCAGAATTTGCAAACAAATTTTACAAAATCTACATTTTTAGTATTGTCTTAAATAGAACTTTCTTTGGGTTTATAACACAGATAAAATTTAATAATGTAATGACCAGAAATATTTTAAGTACATGCATACAAATATACATGCACATATAGATAGAGACATAATTGTCTTGGTAGCTCATACCTGAATGAATGTAAACATTATTCATACATTCAATGATGGATATTATAATGTTTAGAAGAAATGAATAGATTTTTTTTAGCTTCTAACTGTAGACTAGAAATAACACTAGTTATTTAAACAAGTTCATTCTGTATTCTACCCTAATTTTTAGCAATATTCCTGCATAATATTCTCCATTACTTGATTATGGATGTATTTGCTTCCATACATTCCAGATCTCCTACTAAGACTTGTTCCTGGATCTTGAATTCCTAGAGAATTTTAGAATTTTATTCCTCAAAATCTCATGGGTTAGAAGATAAAAGGGTAAGTATTTTTCAAGCAAAGCAATCAGCATGGGAGAAAATTGTACCTCTCAAGAGAAAATGCTAGGGCACTTACTGGTAGAGGAAAGCGATGAGGAGAGAGCTCAGGGAAACAGGAAAGAGTTCTGGGTAGAAGTGTGTACAAAGGAGAAGTGCTGAGGAAGGGAGGAGCTGCCAAGAGAGCAGTCTAAGAATTGCTGCTTCATGAGGTGTTTTCCTAAGTACACCTATTCTCCTGCTTCAAGGAGAAACGTTTAGTTGCCAAATAGTTTGGCTCCGACAGAACTTATAGTCTTTGTGCTGGAAGGAGATAACTTTGACTAAAAGTGTTTTGGGGTGTACCATAAAATACAAAATCTAAATAGGGCTCTGTAAGAAGACCACTGGATAAGTATCACTCATGTCAAAAGGAATTACAGATGAGAAATTCCAGTATCTCAGAGTACAAAAGAACCACCATTAGCATTCTGTGTTAATTATCCAAGAAGCATAACCAACCAACTTATAATTTAGGAGCTTACAACAACTTTTTAAAACGATTTCTCATGAGTCTGTGCATTTGTTAGGCTCAGCCAGGGTCACTCACACAACTGCAAGGAACTGGGGCCTGACTAGACCTGAAACAAGAGATGGATTCAATGGCATGTTTAGTACTTTCGCTGAGGTGCCTACAAATGCTGACCACTGCATGGACCCTAGTCTCTTCACAGGTCAGTCAGGCTTTCTAAATATTATCTCAGAATTAGAAACTGCGGGTTTCTGCCAGCCTAGGCACAGACATGGCACCATCTTACCTCTGATGCATTCTTTAGGTCAAAACCAATAATAAGGGAAGACCAGATTTAGTGGGAGAAAAACAGTAATATATATGTACAGGCATGGTGGAAATTAGCAGTAGTCATATTTGGAAGTCATTTATGTGCTCCCTCTGGCCTCCGGTGTAAACTACATCAACCTTCTTGTGGTCCCCTAGACCTCATTTAATTATGGCATCAGTCTCAAAGTAACTTCTGATCTGAATAAGATTCAAATGCAGATAAGATTTGGCAATGCATCTCCTCTTAATCCAGACACTTGTGAACTAAAAAGACATCTGTTTCTCACTGTAGACAGTCCCCTTCAAACAGGGAGAATGGGAAGGCACAGAAATCACTAGTCCTTAAAAGTAATGAAATTCAACCAGAATGTTATCTGAGGGTTGTCTGATAATTTGTTATTCTCCACAGCTCTTAGCTCTCTGGGTTATGTTTATGCCTCTTGAGAAAACTTCTTTTTCCATAAAGGTTTGTGATTGCAGCTTAAATGAAAACTTTTTATATGGCCTCCTTCATTTTGGCCTATATTTGTGTGTGTGTGTGTGTGTGTGTGTGTGTGTGTGTGTGTGTTTATTCCATTAGTGGCATATTTGTTGACAAAATTTTTCTTAAATCCTTTGTGGAATTTCCTGTCAATCTCATTGGGCTTCATTTAATTCACCAAAGCCATATCCATAATTTTTCTCAGGCAGACTTTTATCTAATTTGGCCAATTCTACTTTCTGAGACAATGCTCTTAAAAAACTTGTTTAGCTGAGAGGTTACATAAAGCAATATCTTAAACATTTATGAGGTTTTCAAAAGGTTTTACAGATACAGACTTTATTTGGCCTTGACTTAGTCTGAGGCCCACTTCACTGCTGCATGGTCTATTTGATTTTTCTGAGATCATCTCTTATCTTGAAAGTCTTTTTAAGAACACATGGAGCCCCATGTGGTGGAGCAGGCCTGTAATGGCAGGGACTTGGGAGGCAGAAGCAGAAGGGTTGCAAGTTTACAGACACATAGCAACTTAGTGAGGCTCTGTCTCAAAAGAAAAAAACAAAAAGAGTTGAATTTGTATCTCAGTGATAAAGCATCCCTCTCTTCAATCCCCACTCCTGCAAACACACACATGGATAGGTCTAGAAGATGGCACACCCAGATAGGGTACAAAAACTGCAAACTCCTTCCCACATATCTTGTCCCATTCATGTGTTTCACTTCGCTGCTCATCTTTATCTATAGTCTCTTTTGTAACAAATGGATAAACATAAGTAAAATTCTGAGAACCACTCTGGCAAATTAATTGAACCTAAGAAATGGTTGCAGGAACCCCAAAGATAGAGTCACTCATCAGAAGCATTACTTTCAATGTGGAGTTTGCAATTGCATCTGAAATGGGAAGTCTTTAGAAACTGAGCCCTTAACTTGAGGGATTTGATGTTAGCTCAGGTAGATGGCATCAGAATTGAGTTAAATTGTAGGACATTCATTTGGAGTCCAACGGAGAATTGACAGTTTGTTTGATGTGTGGGGAAAACAAATTCACACCTCTGATACCATATGTGTTGAGATGAGTGATGCGTGAGCATAGAAAAGACACTTTATTTTTTCCTTTATTGTCTCACCAATAAAATACTTTATCTCCCTAATTCTTGCACATAATGGGCTTCACTCACTCTCTACCACCGTACACCATGGGTAATCCTTTCGCCAGCTTCCCTTAGCAATTTGCTCACTCTTGTTCCAAGTTTTATAAATAACTTCCCTGCTATCCTTTCATCCCACAGCTAAAGTCCCAAAGCCAATGTCAGGTATTTCAGCTTTATGTTACACAGCACCCTGCTTTCAAGTACCAATTAAAACCAACCACACTTACAGAAAATCAGTGCCAGGTTACAGTTTTGAACTAAGTGAACCATCTTCAGTCTCTTTTCTCTTCTTCATTTCCATCTTTAAGACCAGAGAGATCCTATTCAACAGCTATGGAGTAAGGAAAAAGAGAGAGATTGAAGAAAACCGTGCACTTCTCTCACTAAAAGTCTCCCAGCCCAAATTAGGCCTGAGCGAAATAAGTGGTTAAGTGTCAGACTGAACCAGAGTTTGCAGTTTTAATATTGCACTAGATTGAGTTTGTTGAAAAGTAAGAGCTACAGCCAAGAGTGTTTTCCTAAACTCTGAACTAACACTTTTTCAGTTACAGAAAAGCAGGAAAGAATAATTTTGCTGTATAAATGCATCCTATCTGATCTATCTCATTCAAGTTGATTAGACTAGTCAGTCACTAGCATTATCCAAATATACCCAAACATAAGATCCCCCAAAATTCTAAAGTCTACAAACTTTTTACTATCATCTATGTCAATTACATTTCCCTAATGACTATTGCAATCTTCTACTTTAAACAAATCCATTTTTTTAGTATTTTGTTTACATAGTCAAATTTTAGTCTATACAAATGCTGTGAAAGCTCTTTCATATAAATATTTTCTCCAAATTACCCAAAAATTTTGTTCAAAAACTGTGAAATATAATTAATATTTGTTTAAAAGATGCAAAAATGAATTAAAATGCATAGGTAGAGAAATCAATATTCATGTAACAATATTAAAATAAATCATTACTCTCCCACAAATAATTAAACTATATTTACAGTGGAATACAAAGAAAATTTTACTGCATTGGAAAATTTAGTACAGATATTGTATTCTCAGAAGTGGTTATTTTAGGCATGATGAAGAGCTGTAGATTATAGATGTACCAGTAGATCTATATCATAGATCTATCCTTTCAATAATAAAACAAATTATAATTAGCTCAACTAAGAGCAAGAATATTCTTATATTTACATACACAAGATAGACATATGCATGTAACTTCAAGTAGGACAGCAATAAAATGCTAGCATTTTATTGACAAGGAATTAAGAGAATTTAGAAACATACAGGTTACTCATTTCACATAATAAGTAGCACAGTAAACCAGTTATCTCTTGGTTGTCTTATAAAATACCCTGTAGGATATGTAGCAATCAAATCAATTAAAATGTATATTTACTGTGAGAGTTCTCACCAAAGAGAAGTTGGTTGTTTAAATTTTCAGACTAGTAAGTTAAACATCTAAAGTAGGGGGAAAAAAACTTCCAGTTTTGTCAGAAATGTTTAACTTCTAGGGATAATTAAGCAGTTTTCAGAAGTTCAACAAATCACATTTAGAAACATTTTTGACATTTTAATTTTAATAAAGACAAAAATTCAAAGAATCAAAAGTCAGTAAATGTAGCAGAGCAACCAAGTGTAAAGGCCTATTTCTCCAGAAAAATTGAAAACTTTTTCATATCAAAATTATTATAATCAATTTTGTTAAATCTTTGCAAAACAAAGATTTACAGAAATACAAGTAGCCTGAATTAAGAAAGATATAACATAATTAAATGGTGTTGTGCAACTTTTATTTACTTCCCACCACCAAAAACTGGATTCTGAGTTAAACAAAATAAAAATAAATAAATAAATAGCCACTTTGCATCAGTCCTTCAATAACTCCCAGACAGGTTGAAATTCAATTAAATAAGGTATACTAGTGGAACTGAGATGGGGACAAGAAGAATACTCTTTCTCTTTGTTTTTCTTCTTGTGGTACCATGGATTGAACTCAGGGGCAGTTGACCACTGAGCCACGTCCTCAGCATATTTTGTATTTTATTTAGAGACAGGATCTCACTGAGTTGCTTAGTGTCTCGTTTTTGCTGAGGCTGGCTTTGAACATGAGATCCTCCTGTTTCAGCCTCCCAAGCCACTGGGATTACAGGCATGCACCATGGCACCTGGCCAAGAATAATTTGTCAAATAAATAATGCTGGAACAATTGGATAGCAATATACAAAAGAAGAAATTTGTATATTACATTATAAACAAATATTGACTTAAAAGGGACACACTGAACTTAATAGTTTACATGATAAAAGCTCTTAGAAGTAAACATAGGCATAATCTTAATGATCTTGGACTTGCCAATGTATTCTTAGATATGATACCAAAATCATAAGCAAAATGTGAAAAAAATCCAACTTCATCAAAGTAAAAACTTATGCATTAAAAGATGCATTATCAAGAAAGTGAAGACAACTTACAGAATAAAAGAAAATATCTACATATCATATATCTGATAAGGGTCTAGTATATACTACATAAAGAACATTTACACACAATAAATATTCCCATAGACAAATGACTTGAGTAGACATTTCTTTCAAGAATATATCCAAAGAGCTAACAAGCACATACAAGTGTGCCAACATCATCAGTCATCAGGGAAATGCATATATCAAAACTATGATGAGAAACTACTTCAAAATCACTAGAATAGCTATATTTAAAAAATGAAAATAACTAATGTTGACAATGATATGCAGGATCTAGAACTTTCATATCTAGCTGGTGAAAATAAAATTATAACTGCTATGGGAATTAGTTTACTGGTTTCCCAAAAAGTTAAACACAATATTCATATATAACCCAGAAATTACAAACCTAAGTATATACACAAAAGAATTGGAACAGGTACAGAATTATATAGTAGCAATATTCCCAATAATTAAAAGGTAAAAAAAAAAAGAGATGACTGAATAAATGAAGTATCATACATACATAAAATTAAATATTATTTAGCCATAAAATGAAATGAAGTAACAACATGTAAGTAAATTTATTACCATATTATTCTAGTAAGAATAAACCTTTGAAACATGATGCTAAATGATAGAAGCCAGGCACAAAATGTCTCATATTGTCTGGTTCATTTACATGAAATATCTAGAAGAGTTAAATCCATGGAGACAGCAAGTGTATTTTTGGTTACCAGTGTCTGGAGAGAAAGAGGAACGAGGAGTAAGTGTTTAATGAGTATGGGATGTTCTTTTGGGGTGAGGAAAATATTCTGGAGCTAGATAGATATGGCTGGTTTTATGACATTGTGATTCTATTAAATGCCATGAAATTGTTCCTGTCCAAAAATTATATAAATTTTACCTCAAATTAAAAAATTCATAGCATGATAAACATGTTTTTAACAGTAGACTTTATAAGAAACAGAAAATATTATAGGAGATTTGGAAAAAAATAAATTAATAAAAATTTAATAGTGCCAGAGTTTTACTGTTGAAGGGAAGTACAGATGCTTCTAACATCTCGGTTTCTGATTTTTGAAGACTCAGTCTCAATATAAAGCATCAAAGAGGATTTTTATGTGTGTGGTCAGTAAAAGAAAGAAATACTGGGAATTATTTAAAAGAATATTTAATTAAAAATATTACTTACAAAAATATTTAAGCATAACCATTTTAGTTTGCCTGCTAAAAAATGACATTAAAGAAAAAATAGGTTTTTAATTTATGCTCAGAGTTTTTACTATATGAAATATTCATTCCTGAAATGATTCACGGTAAGCAATTGCTGTACAGCAGCAGAAGGTAAGAAGCACAAGATAACATCAATGTGGAAAATTTAAAAAGAGGCTAAAATATGGCAGCCTGCATAGTATGCCATTGTTTTCTCTCTTTTGCTTGTAATATACGCAAAGCAATCCTTATGACTTATCCAAACACAAAATGATAAGAAAACAGTAGCCCGCATGTTTTAATAAATACAGTTTTATTTGAACACACACAAAAAACAGTGATGTATTGTAATGCTTCATAATGAGCTGGGAAGTGACCAGGAAAAATACCTGTGGCAAAGTATGTAAGAGAGGAGTGGGCAGAATTAAAATCACACATTTTTTTCTATTATCACCCTACAAAAATTTTTAATTTACTAGATATTTTTGATGATAAATGGCTGTCAGTATTGGTCAGTTTTATAAATAGTTTAATAACATTTTTCACATTAAAATCCTCCTGCAAAGTAAAGAAGACCGTTGAACAATAAACTAGAAAATAAATAGTGTTTTAATACAGAATTTTCTATATAAAAATCATTCTGAGAATACACATTTGGAAATGTTTCTGTCACTATTTAATTTCAGTGTTTGAAAACATATTTGCATGGTTTGGGATTAAACCTACAATTTTAAACTTTTGTAATCAGTAAAATTTTATTTAAAAAAAAGATGTTCAGTGAGTTTGAAGTAATTTATTTAAAAACAAAGATGCAATACTTTATGAGATTTTCAAGAACACTGCCAATTTTAAGAAAAACACTTATTTGGGGTTGAGGATAGAACTAACCGGTGAACACCATGATTTGTTAGGGAAAGTAGACTTATTCTACTTATAGACATTGAAACAAAGTATTCTGATAATTTAAATATAACCATACCTTTGATGTTTCTTGAATCAACATATAAAGATTTTCAAAAATAATGAATCAATTTCTATTATGTCTCACTGATATTTTTTTAATAATTTAGACTAAACATTAATACATTAGGAAAGAAATATTAAGAAATAATAAATTTTAATGTTATTCCATCTATGTCCAATTCATTTTTCTAAATTTATTTTTGTATATACTTGTATATTTTTAGTATAAAATACATAAAAATCTAGTATTAAGATTTATATATGTATATATTTGTATATAGAGAGCATACGCACATTACTACATCTATCTGTGTATACAAGAAGTTCAGCAGAGGTCAAACAATCAAGATGAATTGCTGCCACTCTAAGTGGAAGCAACACAATGTATTCAACTTGCCACAAAATGCTGGTTGGTTTCTCCGAGGTTTAACACTAGCCATGCTTTTGATAGGATATCATCCATAGCAACAATTTAACTGCCTTAGTTAACTGCAACTATTGGGGCTATGCATAGCCTTCATTCCTTTCATCATTATTGTTTTCAATTATTGCTTCAACATCATGGATTTTATCATTGTGTTTATTGTGTCCATTGTGCCAGCACTGGGTGAGCCAATTATAGATACTGGCTTTTGTCACCTGGCCAAGTCATTTAGTCTAATTAGCTTTTAGTGCTTTGTTCATGGGGATGTTCTCTTGAATATATTAATATATAATAGAATGAACTTGAAAGAGTGTTTCTATCCAAATAGCTCCAGATTCCTCTAGTAGGGCTTACACAGAATATTATGCCACTGTTGATATTCTAATACAATAAAGGCTTCTAGGTACTAAAATCCAAGCATCAGGACCTAGATGTATTGCAGGGCCTTTTCCTGCTCTGAACCTTATCTGAAGTAAGCATTCTTTTGTATCATCCAATAAACAATAGTTATTGTCTTCTTTCTTAATGATGAAATGCATGATATGTAATAAGTATTCTTTTAATTTGGAGGAGATGCCCAGCCATGAAACAGGCAATAGGACCCTGAAACTCTTTACTGATATGTCAGGCTCTAAATCTTCATATTTTTATCCCCCATTCTATGTAGCAGTTATGACTTATCAAGATCTTCAACATAGGTAAAAACATGAGCATTCAGTTGAATATAATATTATTGATATAATGGACCAATGTGATATACTGCAGAATGGCCAGATGAGTATTGCTGGATGCTTTAGTCCAGGTTACCTTGAGAATTGGGAGCACAAGGTCAAGAAGAAATATTTTAATACTTGCGGTTTGGCTGGAAAACCATGTTTATAACCAGGGTCAAGGAAGATGAGATTACTGAAGAGATCACTGCCACTAAAGAGAAGTTCTTTGCATAGATATGGTAGGAAATATTTTGGGAGCATCTCAGGAATCAACAAGACCACACCAATTACACACTCAAAGGTGCAAAAAGTGAAAACTTATTTGAAAGACATTGCTTTAATAAGAGAGTGCTAAGTCCACCTAGAAAGCTGTTTCCCTAGCATTGGATTGGACTCAGATACCTAACCACTCAGAGAAAGCAGTTGCCATAGTCCAAAGAGACCTGGTTAGTGTTTGAGCTGGCAGCAGACTTTGGCCTAGTCATTATGGTACTGATTCTGCAGGAATGTGGGATACTGGAGTTAAAGGGTCATGGAAGATTTTTCTGAGATTTCAAAAGAAGGCCTGAGAGGCCACACAATGTATTGCAGGATTGGAATCTCTGTGGGCAGTTCCTGAAAGGTGAGTGCATGAAGCTGTGAGAAGGAAGCTGTTTTAGTCAGTTACTTCAGCACTGTGACCAAAAGACCTGGCAACAACAACTTTAGAGGAGGAGAAAAAAATTTGGCACTCATGGTTTCAGAGGTCTTAGTCCATAAGTGGCCAAATCCACTGTTCTGGGCCTGAGATGAGGTGGAACATCATGACAGAAGGGTGTGAAGGAGGAAATCATCTCAGGACATGACAACAAGGAAGCAGAGAGAGCATTCAGCTCACAAGGGACAAAATATATCCCTCAAAGGCATATCTCCTCCAGCCACACCCTGTCAGTCTGCCTACAGTTACCACCCAGTTTATCCATATTCCTGAGTTAATGCACTGATGGTTTTGGTTCTCATAACCCAATCATTTCTCCTCTGAACTTTCTTGCATTATTCCACATATGAGTTTCAGGGGAACATCTCATATCTTAAACCATAATAGAAGCCAAAGTTGCAATGGAGACCCCACCCCCACCCCCAGGATTAAGAGATACCAGTAACAAGGAACATCTGCCAAGGAAAAATACAGAAAGTGAGCAGAGCCAGGCCCAAACAGAGACCATGCTGGCTGTAACCTGCCACGTCTTGGTATTGAGTCAGATTTACCCATCCTACACTTCATCACCTAACATTTTTCTATTCAGGGTCCTGGCTGGTATACCACACTTTCCCAGTTTGGGTATTCAACTTCCTCTGCAAATCTGCCACTCTTATATGCTCAGTTGTTTCTTTGTTTTGTCATAGAATGAAAGAAAAAGAAGCCCTTTATTTGCTACTTTATATCCTCGTGGCCTCCATACATAATCTTTAATTTGGTGGTTAATCATCTCATACTTTTATTTTTTTTTGTAATTCATCAATAAATTGTCTCTAATAACAATCATTCAGTTTCATATTTCTCACATTCCCTGATCTGATACGCTCAGGATACGGCACCTGACAGGGTATTTATGCCCACCATTATTTCATTCAAGTTGATCATAGGCAAAAGTTTTAACCATTACAACATTAACATCAGGCTGGGGGTTAATCATACCTTACCTACTGCCAGCAAAAGGGTCTTCATCACCATAACCACCTGCTGATTCAACTAAAATATCCCATTTTAGTTCCCATTTCTTTGAATCACTTCTGATATTGGCCCTCCTAAATAAGGGTCCCAGGAAATTGATTTAAACAGAGATTTCTTTTATAGAATGTTCCTTGGAGACTTCCTTCAGGATAAAGACTTTACACGAATGAAGGCCTGAAGATTGGGCTGACAGAATTGTTAAACTGCAGTGCCAATATAATGAAGAACTCAAATAATTCTCCAGGGAATGCTGGAGCCAGGATGGACTTTAAGAATTTTTTAGAATTGGGTTAGTATGATTTTTATATCTCTATTGCAATAGAATCCTTAGATACAGGTTGCCCATGGGAAAATAGTGCTCTTTCCTTGTTATTAGAGAGATCTCAACAGTGACAGCCTTCAGGAATTGGTAGAAATCTCACAAAGGACATGAGATTCACCCAGGATTTGCCATATGTCTCATTTTGGATCCCTAGAGTAGTGAAGATCCCAAAGGATATACGGACTATGTATGTATTTTTCTTTCATTTTTTAATATTCTTATTCAGTTGAATTTGAAGAGAAGATGTATTGTTATAGTCCCCTATAATTAGCATTGTTTTAGTAACCTCAAAGGGAAAAATTCTCACAATCGGGTCTCAAATGATATGAGCATTCCTTGTTACATGTAGGAATTTATTTTTCCAACTCTCATCTAAACACCCTATTATGATTTCCCCAAATGTATATATAATACTTATTTTTGGAAAGCCATTGAAAACCTTTGTTTACAATTCAGATGCAAATTCAGAGTTAAAGTATGCAAAGGATTTCTTACTAAGGAATGTTGATTTTAAACTTTCTCTTCTAGCATATTATTATGTTTACTATTTACTTATTGTTCGCTTATAAGAAAATGAAAACCTCAATGAGCTTCAAGGTGCCAGCCAGAAAAATTCAGTGTGAAGATTTTTAGTCAACTATAGATTTCCTGCTTCCTGATTCATGTTCCAAGAACTAGATTTCACTGGTGTCCATCATATCTTAATAAGCATTAAGTTATATTAAAATGCACATTGCTCCAAGATTTAAGATATGTCCATGCAGTCATTCTGACATTTGAAACTTAATAAATTTTTAAATTCGTTGGGTTCTTCTACATTGTTTTAAATAGAATGATTTTAAATGTGTATAAAGAGCAAACTCATGTGACTTTTTAAAATTTTTGAATGGTCAATGGGAATGAAGTGTACATAAAATGGGATTATTCGTTCTATTAATTTTTAGTTAAAATTTCTGTTTATATCTATTTTTAATGAAGTTTCATGACTTTTCTTATTAAAAACTTGTCAATATTCACTGAAATGTAATACGTTTCTGTCACTATTTTATGTACTCCACACATCAAAACTTAAAACTTATTTTTCTAACCCTTCAGTGAGAAAGATACTACTACAACATTCTAATTTTTCAACTGAATAAAAAGACAGATTAAGACATTTGCCTTAAGTCATACATCTAGAAGTAAAAAAAAAAAGTTGTTTCCTCAGTTATACAAAAATATGTCTAACTCTCACTTTGCATGTTGATGAATCTGCTCAAATGTCATTTCCTCAAAAGATATATCCTGGTCATTCTGTGATACAGTCCTATAATTTATAGAAATTACCCTAGTCTGTAATGATATTGCTTACTTATTAGTTGATCTTATATTTTCTGTCTTTTCAATAGATTTAAAGCTTTATGAAGGGAGAAACATTTCCTGTTTGTTTCTGAGATATAACTTCCCATTGTCTAGTAAGGGGTTCATTAAATATTTTATGGATAAATGAGTACATACTCCATTGCAATGGCATGTGGAATAAGTCCCTATTATAATTCCTCATTAAAAACTAATATCACTGATATTTTTGTCCTTATATTTTTCCAGATAAATTTCAAAACTACTTTGCTAAATTTTGTTTAAGATTATAGTAAATCTATAAACTTATTTAGTATGAATGAGACTTTTTAAACAAAATTAATTTTTAAAAATCTAAGAAGATGATAAGTTTTTAGTGCAAGTCTCATTTTTCCTAAGTTTTAGATTTTTTTTTTTTTTTTGCCTTCTTCATGGGAGGTTTTCCCATCTATTGGTAAGGTACCCTTTGGTGTTTATTGCTCTCATGGGCTATGAGTAATAGTAGAAACACATACAGTATAGTATTAAGAGAAGTAGGAGTAGAGCAAGAAGATAAATCCTACTACTAGTTGTAATTAAGGGTAGAAAAAGTACCAGATATTCACATGTAACGGAATCTCCTCCTATTTTCTATTTTCAAGGTATCATTTTTTAACAAAACACAAATTTATCTTTGTCCATATTAGAACTGTTTTATCAGTTCTGATGGGTTTTCAGCTATTTGGTATAATTTGAAGGTATAACTTTGTTTCATTTTTTCCAAAGCTGATTCTCCTTTCAGTCCCTGCTGGTTCTGACTGGCTTGCCTAGAGAATCATTCCCAAGGCAGCTCTTTGTTGCACAGGGGAAATGACCTCTTCAGATAGCATTTCCCAAACTCCTCTATCAGCCAGGTTCTGGCTGATATAGCTAATGAATGGCAGACTGTCACAACCAGGACCAGGTGGTGAGGGGATGGAGAAAGGACAAATAGACACACAAATAGAGAAAAGGCTGGGTCCCAGTGATTGACTACTCCTTGGTAGGGAGGTAGTGACACATAACAAACTCCGCACATTTATTATATAAGTATAAACATCAAAAGGATTATTGTGAAAAGTTCCTTCAAAGTAGGCAGAACCAAGGTCATGAGTATGAGCAGTCTGATTATGATTATCAGCTAGCACCTATGATTTTTCACCCCTGAGGAGCTGGTGTCTGAACCTGAATTTGTCAAGTACTAATAGTTCTGTGGCCAGCACAGAACCTCCTATTGAACAGGGTGTCAGCATAGCAACTTGGCAGTCTCAAATCAACCCTATTGCACAAGAGTTCCCAAGAGAGGCATTGCCTCTGTCACAGGACACTTCAAGACTCACAATTTAGTTGCTGCTCCCTACAGCAGGCATTAGTTGAGCATAAGGAGCATAAGGAGAACAGAGCATAAGGAGAATCCAGTGTAATTTTTCTCCTCTCTCTACTGGTATTCCTGGCAATGGGGATGATACCTTGAGTGTCTACCAATCTCTAGGATGTCTCTTAAACTTCTCAGATCAACCACTCTGTGTAATCAATTTCCTTAATTAAATTATTTCTCTTTTTAAATATATGGTATATCTTAACCCGATAGATTCTTGTTGGCTAAAATTGTTAAAACAATTTTCCAACGGTACAAATTTCAATATCAATATCTATACTGACAAATTAAGCTTCACTCATGTTGAGTTTACAGAAAATTTAAGTGAAATAGACAAAGATATAGGACTGCAGTAGGAACCTCAAATTCTTTTGAGAAATGGCCAGGCTTTAAGTGGTAGAGCCTTGAAGTCATTCATGAAACAAATTAAATGTTACACAAATGAAATTATTTCACACATGATGTAAGTGGTTAGAAAATTATAAATGACTTAAAAAATTAAAGTTTATATTCAAATTCTGTATGTAAGTCACCAAGATACTTCTATAAGTAAAGAGTAAGAAGTTGTTGATGAAATATATAGGTTATTGCTTTTCTGGAAGACAGCAAATCTGCCGGCAAACTGAGATGAATTATGCAATGTGAACGGCTTTGAGATGCAGGCAGGAAATGTCACATGAGATTGATCTTAGAAAAAATGCACCTAAATTGTATATGTCTTACAAAAAAATAAAAAGTCTATATATTCAATAAAAATCAAATTTAGAAACTAAAAAGCAAATGAGATGTAATAAAAAAAACTAAATACAGATAACTTTCAAATGATCAAAGCAAGAAATTAATTTCTCTTGGGCCTGTATGCAAATATGTTATAACTGAGTTGAAAGTTACTGATATTTTCTCACAAATTTGGGGATATTTCTGGCATGCAGAATAATGTTTAATTCCAAGTTTGTTTTCTCAAAGCAGAAGCAAATTTAACAGCATCAGAATGATTTTCTGGGTTTCAATTGTAAGGTACAAGCACTGTAAACCTGTAGTAAGTTTTACCCTACTCAGAAAACTGATAAATCTTTGACAATAAATCCATGAATGTCACAACAGATTTAGTTTTTTATAAAAAATATACAGTAAGAGGTATTAGGAGAGAATGTAAAATGTATCAAGAGAGGATTACTGGAAAATATTATATAAGATAATTTAAACCATGTACCTGGACAAACACTGAAGTTAGGGTAAATAAAAATGTTATTTAAATGTATAATATCAATTAAACCGATAGTATGATAATAAAGATAATAGTACTAAAATGAGCACAAAATTTTAAAATGCTTTATTAGCAAGTTTTTATATTATATATGGCTTTATACACATATACATTTCATTGTTTCAGAAGACTATATTTGACTATTTCACATTTATTTCATCTATCAAGTATATCCATAATGATATAGTGCTTATATATTTAAAAAAAGAATATTTAAAATGAAACACCCATACATAGAGGACATGTTTATTCTATATATTCAGAGTAAAAATATTATTATACTTATCCATATATTAGAAAAAAAATCAACTTTTTTCTTCCCTTACAGACATACACATACATACTGTAGACTTTTCAATCTAAAAAGTGCTGTTTTGAAAGACAAGATAGCCTCAACCCACATTAATAATTACAAATTATAAATCAACTTTCTCAAAGACAACTTGTATATCTATCTAATTTCAATAAAAGCACATGTGAATCTGTCCACTGGAGGATTTTAGGAGTAACACCACACAATATTGGAAAGTGTAGTAAAAGAATAATTTGCATTGAATTTCTCAGGGGCCGAAAAAGACACTTTCATTAGATTAATGAGGTGCTGTTTTTCCAAATTTTTAAGAAGTTCCTCCAGAAACTCAAGAGTCAGAGGCACTCAGCAGACCCTCCTGAAGAAATGGATGTCAATATCAGTTTGTGTTATCCATGCATTTGCTATGACATTCACATACACAACAGCTCAGCATGCAACTATACTAACTCATATATATGTATCTGTATCTAACCCTCATCTCTACCTCTGTGTTCTTTTCTTCCCCCTGAAATAAATGTTTCCCAATTATAGGAACTGTGTATAATTCAAACAATATAAAATTGCTAACTGCCTTGCACCACAGAATTAACCACTAACTTTCCATAGATATGATATCTTTTTTCATAATGATAAAGCAGACGTTTAGTTAAACTTATGATTTTAGATGAGTGCTACTTAAGAAGTAGTTGTGACATGTTTGTCACTTTGAAAAGAGCACTGGGGAATTGCTCTCTAGGTAACTATTTTGCCTTAGAAAGGAAATTGAAGGATTCCAAAGAAACAAGAGCATAATTTAGTTAGGATTTAGCTCACTGAGCTTACTTTTGTTCAGCAAGGTACTGATTTCTTTTCAAAAGATAGGAATCTGAATAAGGTATTTATTTTATTCTACCATTGAACCAAATAAATACAAAAAAATTGAATGTGCATTTAAAATGGAAATGTGGGTCCTTTCTCTGGGCATGTCTGCTGCCTATACCACCACTGCTGACATAGCTGCTGCCACAGTGAAGCCACCTGGAGGTTTTATCTCTGGGTGCCACTGCCCCTGCAGCCATAGCGCCCACTGCCACCGACCTCCATCATTGTTGCTGTCACTACAGCCCAGAGGTCTTCTGCCAGGGAGACATACTAGGTTTGGTTCCACATGGCTACGTCCATCTTGGAACCCTGGCCAGGGCCTGGGGGGCTGGGGTGCCAGTAGGTTTGCTGCCACCACTATCTCTGGGCACAGTTGCCTCAGTCTGGGGACTCCAGCCAGGACCTGGAGTTCCAGTGTTGGGGTGCCTGTGGGTTTGGCTGTGCCTGTGGTCTTCCTGCGGGGAGTGCTGGTGGCCACCATCTTGCTGCCTTATCCCTGGCGGTTTCTCTGCAAATTGGAGCAACTGCTGAGATTTTGGGACTGCAGTGTGGCCAAGACTAGGGTACCTGAAGCCCACATCCATGGAATAGTGAATGGGTCTATGAGGGCTGATCTGTGCCTGGCAATCCCATGAGAAGTCAGAGACAGGGCTGAGAAACTTTTGAATGCTGACAAAGATAGTTCCATTTTCCATTGAAATTTATTTTATTTTTTTTCTCTAACATCTCTACCATATTTGGAGTAAGGTGTTTTTTATTTATGAGTTTGTGGAGGAAAGTGGTGTATGAATGGTGTTTTGCAGTTTTGCTGTATTCTTATACTTCTAATTTTTTTCTTTGTATATATTCTTCCTCTCACTTATTTGTTTTCCTGGATTCTCCTTCTACCTTTTCTCCAACCAACAGCCAATCTCTCTCAGTTCCTCTTCCACTCTTCCTATGGATTTTTACTTGTTGCCTATCTCTTTCTCCCTCATGAACATCACATTCTACACTACTTCTGCTTTCTCATTGCCCACCATTTGAAATGGTAAGCCCTTTTAGCAAGTTTTCTGTTTATATCGTAGACAGTGATTGAATTTATCATTTATGTTTATTATGAGAAAGCAGTAGACACCTTAGTGGGAGATATTAGGTTTAAGGCTATATATATAATATTTACACTGGGTGCTATTGATATTGGTCTTCCCCTTAAAGGCGAGGTACTGGAAATCTTCTGGGACAATATAAGTCTACAGTGTAGTATCTGTATTGCCTCATATCCATACTGCTGGAAAAATATACAAACAACATGAAAAAAACAAGGGAAAAAAGTTTCCCAAACAAACAAACCAAGGTGCTCCAATGACAGAATCCACTGACAACACAATGTCAGAGAAGGAGTTTAGAATGTAGATAGTGAAACTGATTTGTGAAGTAAAGAATAATAAAAAGAGTGAAATCAAAGAGTACATATAGGAAGTGAAAAATCACTTCATTAAAGAATTAGAGATTCAAAAACAAAAACAAAAAACACAACCAAGTAGAAATATTTGAAATGAAGAAATCAATAAACCAAATTCTAAATTCAATGGAAAACATCAAGAACAGACTAGACCACTTAGAAGATAGAACCTCAGGCTATGAAGACAGAGTATGTAATCTTGAAAATAAAGTTGACCATGTAGAGAAGATGGTAAGAATTCCTGAATTGAACTTCCAAGAATTATGAGATAAATGAAAAGGCCAAACCTAAGAGTTATCAAGATAGATGAAGAAGCAGAGATAAAAACCAAAGGAAATGCACAATATTTTCAATAACATAATATCATAAATCTCCCAAACCAAATTGAAAATCAAATACAAGAGGTTTACATGGCCCAAATGTACAAAATTACAGCAGAACTACACCAATACATATTTAATGAGGATGACTGAAATACAGAATAAGGATAAAATCTTAAAGGCTGTGAGAGGAAAAAATAATTATATATAGGGGAAACCAATTCAGATCTCAACTAATTTCTCAACTCAAATTTTCAAAACTAGAAGGTCCTTAAATAATATATTTCAAGCTCTGAAAGAAAATAGATGCCAACCAAGAATTTTAAAACCAGAAAAATTAAGTTTCAGATTTGAAGAGTAAATAAAAACCTTCCATGATAAACATAAGTTAAAAGAATTAATAACTAGAAAGCCTGCACTACAGAACATTCTTAACAAAATATTCCATGAGGATGAAGTGAAAAAATAAAAGTGAAAATCCGCAAAGGGAGGAACTACACTAAGGGCATAGTCAATCAAAGGAGAAAATAAGTCAAATTAAAGACCAGAAATAAATCGAAATGAGAGCGAATACAAGTCATATCTCAATAATAACCTTGAATGTTAATGCATAAACTTATCAATCAAAAGACATAGACTGACATATTGGATTACAAAATAAGACTCAACAATATGATGTCTCCAAGAAACTCACCTCATGGGCAAAGATATCCAAGGACTGAAGGTGAAAGGATGGGAAAAAAACACATCACTTTCATCAATTACTTAAACAAGCAGGGATTTCCATCCTCACTTCAGATAAAGTGGACACCAAGCCAAAGTTAATAAAAAGGGATAAAGAAGGACATTTCATACTACTTAAGGGAATTATATATCAGCAAGAAATAACAATTAGAAATATTTATGCTCCAAACAATAGAGCATCTATGTATACCAAACAAACCCTTCTCAATTTCAAGAATAAAATAGATCACAACACAATAACTGGGTAACTTTTAACACACCCCACTCACTATTGGAAAGATCTTCTAAACCAAAACTACATTAAGAAACTATAGAAATAAATAATACAATCAATAGTTTATACTTAGCAGATATATTAGAATATTTCATCCATCAATGAGTGAATACACTTTTTTCTCAGCAGTGTATGGATCCTTCTCTAAAACAGACCATATCTTATGCCACAAAGCAACTCTTCATAAAAAAAAAAAAAAACATAAACAAAACAGTTTATACCCTTCATTCTATCAGGCCATAATGGAATAAAATTAAAAATCAATGATAAAATAAATAATAGAAGCCACTCTAACACATAGGGATAGATAATACACTGTTGAATGATGAATGGATAGTAGAAGAAATCAATGTTGAAATAAAAAAATACTTAGAGGTAAATGAGAATATTGATACAACATTGCAAAATTTCTGGGATGCTATGAAGGCAGTAGGAAGAAGCAAGTTTATTGCATTGAGCTAATTTATTGAAAGAATAAAACTCAACAAATAAATGACCTAACATTACATCCCAAAGCTCTAGAAAAAGAACAAATGAACACCAAAAGAGTAGACAGGAAATAATTAAAATAAGAGCTGAAGTCAATGAAATTTAAACAAACAAACAATTAAAAAAACTGACAAAAAAAAAAGTTGTTTCTTTGAAAAAATAAATAAAATAGATAAAACCCTAGCCATGCTAATGAAGACAAAAAGAGAAAAGTCAAATTACTAAAATCTGTACTGAAAAAGAAAATACCACTAAGACACAACTGAAACACAGAAGATAATCAGAAATTATTTTGAAAATTTATACTCAAATAAAATAGAAAATATTGAAGACATCAACAAATTTCTAGAGACATATGACTTACCCAAACTGAATGAGGAGGACATGCACAATTTAAATAGATCAATTTCAAGCAATGAAATAGTAGAAAACACCATCAAAAGCCTACAATCAAGAAAAGCCCAAGGCCAAATAGATTCTTAGCCAAGACCTTCTACAAGACCTCAGAATTATCTCCAATACTTCTCAAAGTCGTCCATGAAATAGAGAAGGAAGGAGCCCTTCCAAACTCATTCTATGAGGTTAATATCACCCTGATTCCAAAACCAGACAAAGACACATCAAGGAAAGAAAACTTGAGATCAATATCCCTGATGAATATAGAAGCAACAATTCTCAATAAAATTCTGGCAAATTTCATACTAAAACATATTCAAAAGATCGTGTACCACAATCAAGTGGGATTCATCCAGGGATGCAAGGTTGATTTAACATATGAAATCAATAAACATATTTCATCATATCACTAGACTTAAAAACAAAAATCATATGATAATCTCAATAGATGCAGAAAAAACATTTGACAAAATACAGCACCCCCTTCATGTTCAAAACACTAGAAAAACTAGGGATAGTAGGAACATACAGTCCCAAGCTATCCATGGGCTATGTGTGCACCACTGTACATTGAAGCCTAGAGAAAGGAACATGTGGTATCTGGGAATGACCAGTGAACATTTCCTCTGTTAATTGCTCTGACACATTGTGAATTTCTACCTCTCTCTGCCAAAGGTCCCACACAGCACCTGAGATGGGGTGACCTGCTGTAGCCACACAACTTCTAAGATGGGTGTGACCTGCCAAGGTGCCAATCGACCTGCTGACTGCAAGACATCATGAAGCAAAACTCCACCCTTGAATACTTGTCCCTGCCTTTGATGTATCCCCTTAAATAAACTACTGTAGCCATTTTGCCTCGTTTAATTCCAGCTCCCATGTGGACTGGATTTATCAGGGGATCCACTTTTGAAAATATATTTTTGACTCTTTGTCTTTTGTTCCTCATTAATTGTTCTAGCCTTAAGTTCTCAGGTAGCTTACACCCTCCTCGACAGGAAGAAGAACCCCACAGTGAGACATTGGCCACCACCCCTTAACATACCTCAACATCATAAAAGCTATATATTCTATACCCAAGGCAAGCATAATTCAAAATGGAGAAAAATTGAAAGTATTCCCTCTAAAACTGGAACAAGGCAAGGATGCTCTCTTTCACCACTTTATTCAACATTGTCCTTGAAACTCTAGCCAGAACAACTAGATAGAAGAAAGAAATTAAATGTATACAAATAGGTAAAGAAGAATTCAAATTATCACTATTTGCCAATGACATGATTCTATATTGAGAATATTCAGAAAACTCCACCAGAAAACTTCTTGAACTAGTAAGTGAATTCAGCAAAGTAGCAGGATATAAAATCAACAACCATAAATCATGGTGAGAGATAGGGGTTCGATTTCATTTTGTTCCATATGGATTTCCAGTTTTCCCAGCTACATTTATTGAGGATGCTATTTTTTCTCCAATGCAAGTTTTTGGCACCTTTGTCTATTATAAGATAATGATAGAGCACTAATCTCTAGGGTATATAAAGAACTCAAAAAGCTAAGCACCAAAAAACCAAATAATCCAATCAACAAATGGGCCAAGGACCTGAACAGACACTTCTCAGAAGAGGATATACAATCAATCATCGAATATATGAAAAAATGTTCATCATCTCTAGCAATAAGAGAAATGCAAATCAAAACTACTCTAAGATACCATCTCACTCCAGTCAGAATGGCAGCTATTATGAAAACAAACAACAATAAGCGTTGGCGAGGATATGGGGAAAAAAGTACACTCATACATTGCTGGTGGGACTGCAAATTGTTGCAGCCAATAAGGAAAGCAGCATGGAGATTCCTTGGAAATCTGGGAATGGAACCACCATTTGACAAAGCTATCCCTCTCCATGGTCTATATCCAAAAGACTTAAAAACAGCATACTACAGGGACACAGCCACATCAATGTTTATAGCAACACAATTAACAATAGCTAAACTGTGGAACCAAGCTAGATGCCCTTCAGGGGATGAATGGATGAAAATATGTGACATATATACATAATAGAATATTACTCAGCAATAAAAGATAATAAAATCATGGTATTTGCAGGTAAATGGATGGCATTGAAGAAGATAATGCTAAGTGAAGTCAGCCAATTCCCCCCAAAACAAATGCTGAATGTTTTCTCTGAAATAAGGAGGCTGGCTCACAGTGGGGTAGGGAGGGGGAGCATGGGAGGAATAGATGAATTCTAGTTAGGGCAGAGGGGTGGGAGGGAAAGGGAAGGGGCAGGTGATTAGCAAGGATGGTGGAATATGATAGACATCATCATCCAAAGTACATATATGAAGACACGAATTGGTGTCAACCTACTTTATATACAACCAGAGATATGAAAAATTGTGCTGTATACATGTAATAAGAATTGTAATGCATTCTGCTGCCATTTATTTTAAAAAAACTCATTTTTTTTAAAAAAAAAAGAACACAGAAAGCTTCAGAAGAGAGCTTGGGAGTGGACTAACAGGGTAAAAAGAGGCATCAGCCACATGTTGCCTGTCTCTCCAAGTACCCTAGCTGCAAGTGCTTACTTTATTTCTAAATTCTGAAATACAGTGACTCCTGGAAAATTTGAGTTTGAAGCCCTCTCAACTATACTTGTTGAAAACTTAGCAATGAATACAATGATACAAGATCTTATATACCTCCAAAAATATATAATCTTAAAAAATATTTCATAACAACTTTTTTTACTACTTTACCGAAGAAAACACTTGTTGAAACTTAATGTGATGATATAATATGAGTACTTGTGAAAGAATTTTGAATCCTCTGGAAAAACCCATCCTATCACACATGCTTTAAAATATTAAATGATGTTAAAACAAACACAATTGTGTATTAAATAATCTATAACATTTAGGTAAAAACCTTAAAATTTAATAAGATAATTAATACTTGGAATGGTTAAATCCCAACTAATACTCTAAGGAAGAAGCTGAATGAAACGGTCTTTAAAAGATATACAAAGAATTCATTCAAAAGCACATTTTTTTTTTTTAAATTTTTTATTGTTGGCTGTTCAAAACATTACATAGTTCTTGATATATCATATTTCACAAATTGATTCAAGTGGGTTATGAGCTCCCATTTTTACCCCATATACAGATTGCAGAATCACATCAGTTACACATCCATTGATTTACATATTGCCATACTAGTGTCTGTTGTATTCTGCTGCCTTTCCTATCCTCTACTATCACCCCTCCCCTCCCCTCCCCTCCCCTCTTCTCTCTCTGCCCCCTCTACTGACATTCGTTTGTCCCCCTTGTATTATTTTTCCCCTTCCCCTCACTTCCTCTTGTATGTACTTTTGTATAACTCTGAGGGTCTCCTTCCGTTTCCATGCATTTTCCCTTCTCTCTCCCTTTCCCTCCCACCTCTCATCCCTGTTTAATGTTAATCTTCTTCTCATGCTCTTCGACCCTACTCTGTTCTTAGTTACTCTCCTTATATCAAAGAAGACATTTGGCATTTGTTTTTTAGGGATTGGCTAGCTTCACTTAGCATAATCTGCTCTAATGCCATCCATTTCCCTGTAAATTCTATGATTTTGTCATTTTTTAATGCAGAGTAATACTCCATTGTGTATAAATGCCACATTTTTTTTATCCATTCATCCATTGAAGGGCATCTAGGTTGGTTCCACAGTCTTGCTATTGTGAATTGTGCTGCTATGAACATCGATGTAGCAGTGTCCCTGTAGCATGCTCTTTTTAGGTCTTTAGGGAATAGACCGAGAAGGGGAATAGCTGGGTCAAATGGTGGCTCCATTCCCAGCTTTCCAAGAAATCTCCATACTGCTTTCCAAATTGGTCAAAAGCACATTTTTCTCTGTGAAGTAAGACTAAGAGAGGTACATTTTGAATGTTATCAAATTTGGGAAAATTTTAATTACGTTTTCAGAAACTATTACTACCTTCATCATATGAGAATATTTGAAAAGTTCATTGCATTTCCATGGTATAATTTGAGGTCATCTTTTTCCTTGTGTTAGGGTATAACTGGGTTCCTAACTGAAGTCAGTACTTTCTAACTACATTCAAGAAAAACCTTAAATTAATCTGCATATGGTGGTGTCATGGGCTTCTTCCATCCCACTTTGCCAATCTTTGATGGAGAAATAGAAAGTAATTTGTAAACTGTGTGAGGAAACAGTTAGGGAGGAAATGGGGGAGTGCTCATGCATGTAGGGTACATTTATAGTGGGAGTGACCAATATCATGGTTATCTTTTAATGAGGTTAAGGAATAAAATTGTCTTTTCTCTCACATTTACCTTGGCATGCTCATAGATGTGTCTTGGACTGAAAAAGATTGAGAAGCACTGATTTGCAGTCAAGGGAAAATATGATTTAACTAAAAAAATCTATTTACTTGAATTTTTATTCGTATGTAGTCACTGGGAAAATATGGTTTAAGTGAAAGAAACATGACTTTAACTATTTTCCTATAAAAATGTGTGTGTGTGTGTGTGTGTGTGTGTGTGTGTGTGTGTGTGAGAGAGAGAGAGAGAGAGACTGTGGTAACTTTAAACTTTCTCCTAGATTATAAAGTATGAAAGGGAAAGACTTTCCTATAGCTGAAGACACTCTTTGAAAGAGATGTGGATTTTAATGCAAGTTCCTCAAAATATGTTGCTATAAAGTAAATTTGTTCAACATCAATGGCTAATTTAATACTTATTCTCTCATTTCTAAACTAAGTTAATTGAATTTTTAAAATCTTTAACATCCTTTTTAGCTCAGAAATATTATATGTAAATTCTTTAATATTTCCAACAGCAATAAGTAATATCATGGCTAAATGCTACATTATCAAAATATTTATGTCAAATTATAGAAATGTTTATTGATTTATTATTCATTCAAGCATTCGACAAATATTCATTGCAGACTGACTATGTGCCGCACAGTGAATTACCCCCAGGGATTTAAAATAAAAATAGGACAACAAAATCTTTGCGTTAACAAGTTCACAGTTTCTTGATATCCTATTTGGCAAATTAATCTTACTATATCCAGAAAATCCTTAACAAAATATGTCACAGACTATAGTATATCATAAAAGCATGAATTGCAATGGAAAAGTATTTCAATCTTAAAATTAAATATATCCTTCCTGAGTAAGCCTTAAAATGAACAAAGTAGAACTGTTACCAGAAACTACATTCTAAGCAGGTAAAGGGGATGTGGAAAATTCCATTCAGGACAGAGTGAGCCTACAAATTCAGTTTCATTGCTTCAAAGATCAGTTATTATGGGACAACCTAAGTATGGGGGGAAAACTCTGACCATGAAACCAAGCTAACTCCTTTCTTTGTGACTAATGATCTATTTCTGGAAAATATTCATTTCAAAGCACCATGAAGAACTGAAATTATGAAAGAGGAATTCAAAGGTTTGAAAGCTCAGCTGGTCTGAGGTAAGGAAAAGAATGTGAGGTTTGAAATACCAAGGTCAATTACTCCAGGCATGAACCTGGGGAATCAAGGCCATACCCTAGAATGACCCTTTTCAGGTTCAGGATGTACTGAATATTACTACTCACGATTGATAAATTTCATATCCTTGGTTTTAATCACAAATTTTTCTTCCATACAAAATTCTTTTGAATAAAAATATTTAGTTTGAAGAGACTTCATTATTTTTTGAAAAGCAATTTCTAGTTACTACTAACTAGACCATTGATTTTATTTAGCATTGGCATAAACATACTTATGGGAACATGAGACACATTTTAAGAAAAGTAGCAATGTGCAAAGAAGAGCATGTTAAAATATCACAATCTTTTTGTAAAACAAAATGGGTTTTGTTGGTATAGTGGTATAATGCTGAATTTTTTTTTTTTAAACTGTACATTGAATCACTTGTTTCTTCCTAAGTTTTCAAAACATGATAAATATATGAACACAGAGAATTTTATTTTGAACACTTAGCCTTGACTCAGGAAAATATTTTCAATCAGTGCTCCAGGAATCATACCTCCTGTCTAATTTAAATTAGCATCATTAAGTTATCATCTCTGTCAGAAAAAAAAATTAAAGTTAGCACATCCACAAGGCAGTGAAGTTTGCCAAGTCCCACTGTCTGCAGGCGGGCTGCCCAAACAAACAAAAAGTAAATAAATAAAATAATTAATGTCACTTTTAGCTATTTGAGCTGAAGCACAGTGTTACTCTTTGCTTGAATGGAACTAGTGGAAGAAGTTCGAAAACAGGAAATAGAAGGAGAAAAAGAGGCTCTTTCATGAATTACTGAATCTGCAGACACCAAACTGCCTTTACCTCTGAATTCTCTGCTTGGAAATATGCTAATTTACCTTTATACTGGAATAATTAAAAGCATACAACAAACTAATGGTTCAATATAGCTTAAAACATAGAAATTAGTTAATAACCTTTTCAAGATTTGTCTAGCTAAAGAATCTGAAGTAAATAAATCCTTTATAGTCCCTCTCTAAAAGATGCTATTTCTGAAAGAGATGAAAAGTTGTCAGATTTCATATTCAGCTGAAAAGTCCCTCTGGTTATTTTCTAAGTGCTCTAGTATTTTTTTAAGACAAAAAAAAATGGTAGAAGAAAACTACATTTTTGGTTTCTAATTTCCAAAAATATTTTAATTTTTTAAAAAATTTTGAGATCCTTAAATGGAAGGGAAAAATGCATTTTTAGTGCATTGCCTGTTTTTAATTTTTCCACCCTACTTCAATTCACTGCAAACATGAAAGGGAAACCTAAAAAACTATTTCACACTAACTGTACTATAGGAAGGGAGTGGTGTTAGTGGTTGGAGTGGGACTTGTAGCCCAGTTTCTTGACTTCTATTTCTGACTTAATCCCTGGCAAACCTTGTGCTTAGTGATAGCTGCTTATATGGTCATATATGGATTTGCCTACAGAGAACTGGGTATTGGGAATGATCAACACTTTTCAATTGTAAGTACCCTGAGCAATAGCCACCAGATATGGAAATTACCCCTGTGCTTTCATATCCAGCCTGTAACTTTTTGTATTCTAATTACTGAAATTCATCTTGTTGCAAGAAATAAGTATTTCCTCTAGCTAATTTAAAACACAGAGAAATTTATTTGAAAGGAATCATCAGTATCTCTCATAATCCAAGCGGAAATTAATCAGCCCAGCATTAGGAAACATGAGAATTAAGGTGGATTTTGATTCTTAGAACAAAGAACTCAGGAATTATTCAACTGGAGTACTGTAAATAGTATGACTCTGCTGCCACGATTCAACATATCACTTTCTCCAAATTCCACATTCCAAATTCCCAGAGAAAGAATGTCATAGGTGCAGTAAAAGGTCTCTGGGTCAGTTTTTTGAGTCCTGCTATTGTTGTTATTGTTATTATTATTATTATTGGTACTGGGGATTGAACTTAGAGGTAATTTACTAATGAGCTACATCCCCAGTACTTATTATTATTAATTGTGAGACAAGAGTCTTGTTGAATTGCTCAGACTCAACTGAATCTATGATCCTTCTGCCTCAGACTGCTGAGTTTCTGGGATTACAGGTGTATGCTACTGCTCCTGGCAGAGATTTTTAAATTTTTATTTTCATTTAGTGGAATAGAGGTCGTAATATCCATGTGTATGAAAACAAAGAAAATTCCCAGAAGTGGGTCTTTGATATAAAACTTTAAATCCCTATTATATTCACTATTCACTCATTCAATACATTTATTGACTTCCTATATCATGTGCCAAATATCATGATAAGGTCTTGCACCACAAACATAGTGTAATGGTGTCCTTACTTTTGAAGAATGCTTAGTCTTCTCAGGCCAGAAGATAATTAATAATATAATGTGTACCTCCTTCAAGACAGGTGTGAAAAGGAATTTTACTTAATGAAGTATAAAAAGGGAACAATGAACTCTCCCCAAGAAGATCCTGAAATATATCAGATAGAATTACTCTGTTTTCAAGTAATACACAAATGAACTAGAGTCACTTAAAAAAGGAAAGTAGTTTTGTTTTGTTTTTTTTTTTTTGTTTCAATCATTGGTATGCGGTTATTGACATTAGGTTAGTAGTTCAATGAGGTCAATATCTCTCACTCTGAGTCACAAGATGTATTTAGGAACTCAGTCCAGAAACAAGCTAAGTCTGTTTTTTTTTTTTTCCTCAAAAAAACAAATAAGCAAACATAACAAAACAAAACCTTTCAAAAACAAACAAACAAAAATCTACAAAAACTTTCTCCAAATACCTCAAACTGAAACATATTTATTTCTTATGGCCACAAGATCAATCATAAATATAAAGAGAGTTAAGGACAAAAAAAAAAAAAAAAAAAGACTTCCTTGAGGCCCTTAGAGACCATGTCACTATAACCCATACTCCATATGATCACTGAACGTGTTTTTTCAAAAATCTTTCAGGCATTTTAACAATCTGCACTTCTGTATCCTTGCTCATTCTCCTTCTAAATATACATTTCATTACATCCTCCAACTGTTCCTGTTCTTCACCATCTTTACCCTGTGTTCCAGGAAGCCTACTTTCAGGAAGACAGAAATTCTCCTTTACTCTCATCCTGGGCATAAGATGTCCTCTTCTCCTTGCCTGACTGATGTTAGGTCTTAGATATTTCCATGACATCGGGCCAGGAGGTAAAGTTAATTTCCTTTGTTTTTGAAACACTGCCTGCAGATAATTAATTCTCCATTTTTGCACAAAAATTTATGCGCATTTGAGGCTTTTAATTTTTGAACTACTGGGTTCTCTACTCCTCCTCATTATTTTGCAGCTACACACCCAGATTACTGAAGATTTCACCATTTCCACTCCACTTTACCCTCAGCCTTCTTCAGAAGAACTATAAAATCCAGTCTAGATGAAGTATTATATTTAAAAACACCAAACAAAATTTTCATTAGTGGAATAAATATACATAAGAAATATAGCCTACCACTCTACTGAATACATAGTCAAATATAAATATTAGTACTTGTTTTTTCCCCCCTTAATTCCTACAGACCGAATTTATGGTGATATCCTAGACCTTCTCAATGTGCAAAAGTCAAATTTAGATATCTCATCTCTGGTTAAAGCCTCATATTTTCCATCTCTTTTCCAAAAAGCTATTTGTTTTACAATTTACTCAATTTCACAGAAAACTTGACTCTCTGTATCTCATTACTTTTTCTCCATTAGTCTTTTCTTAATTATCTTTTTTTGTTTTTTGTACCAGAGATTGAACCCAGGGGCACTGAACAACTGAGTCACATCCCCAGCCCTTTAAATTGCTAAGGGCCTTGCTTTGTTGAGGCTGCCTTTTAACTTGTGATCCTCCTGCCTTAGCCTCCCAAGCCCCTGAGATTTCAGTAGTGTGCCACCACACCAGGCTTCATTTATCTTAATTTGTCTTATTTTGTTATGGGTTGGATCTTAAAAGACTTCCATGGTAAAGGAATGGACAGTCCCTACATGATGGCCACTCCTATCTGGTTTTTTTTTTTTTTTTTTTTCATTTAAATTGGCCTTTTATCTATCACATGATCCCTAATATGATGTTCCGCCTTTCCACAGTCCCAAAGCCATAAGCCCAAGCTTCATAGACTGAAACCTCTGAAACTGTGAGCCCACATAAATCTTTTTTTAAAAAAATACTTATTTCTTAGGTGTAGTTGGACACAATACCTTTACCTTATCCATCTTTATGTGGTGCTGAGGATTGAACCCAGGGCCCTGGAAGTTCTAGGCAAGTGCTAGGCAAGCGCTCTACCACTGAGCCACAATTTACTCCTTTAAAGATGTTTGTCAGACATTTGGTCACAGTGACAAGAGCCGACTAACAGATTTATAGTTTTAATTTCATGTTCCTTTATCTAAACCACTTTCAGTATACCCAAAACTATTACTCAATTTTTTTCTTTTGGAACATCCTAGAAAAAGCCAAACCAAAGTTTAATCCAAGAATCCTTTGACATTTCTTTAACAATTTTAATCAGTATGCCTTATAGTATTTTGGTGAAAGCCAGGCAGGAGGTATTGTGTAAGGACTCTGGTCAATAGATCTTCAATGATAGATGCTGAGGTATAAAGAGAGGGTAAGTGCTCTATAGTGGGTTTCAGTCTTTAATGAGCCTGTGTTTCTGGACTATGAATTTTTTTTTCCCACTGAGGTGGGACAGATGGTTAAAATGTTCTAGGATCAACAATTTGCTTCCCTCATAGCCAGTGGCCAGTTAGTCCTTGATAAAGTTACAAGTTAGACTCTGGTAAAATATCTTATTAGTTTTTTGTTGCCATAAGGAGATACTCTGGGCCAGGTGATTTCATACATAAAAGATGATAATTTTGTTCATTATTCTGGTGGCTGGAGTATCTAAACAGCATGTCAATGTTCCTCTTGACTATATTACAATATGGTGGACAAATAGAAGCAAGCATGTGAAAAAGCATCATGTTTTAATCATCTACCCTCTTGAGAGCTAACTTGCTCCAAGAAACCAATGTTAATCCTTTCTAAGGGTAATGATGCCCCCATCACCTAATGACCTCACACTAAGCCTCACCCTTGAAAAGAACTGATCTTTTGTAAATTTCAAACTAATTATCATTTCTGTAACCTTGGAGGAAGATTGAGATTTTTTTTTCTGGCTATTTTATTGGGAATAGAATGCCAAAAGACTAAGGACAGAAACAGGAAGCACTACTCCAAGGCTACTGTAGAATTCAAGGTGAGGGATGATGGGATCTTGGGCTGGGTGATTGAAATGGAATGAGAGAATTGATCCAACTGCAGAAACATTCTGAAGGTAAAAAAGAGTTTTTAAATGAAAGATTCTTTAGCTATTATAAAATGATGCTGGTGGTGTAACTTTACTATATTATGACCAACTTAGTTAGTGTCTTTTGAGATGGTTCATTCTAAAACTCATAAATACCAAACACACAGAGACTGGGCTTATAGTGCGGTGGTAGCACTTGGTTAGCATGAGCAAGGCCCTGGTTCAATCCCAAGGGCAGAAAAAAAGAAAGAAAAGAAAACATTACACTGTTCCTGTTTTTGGTCATTGTATTTCTCTGATGTAAGAAGTTTGTTGATTTTATTATGTTTGAAGAATAAACACCAAAACAATTTTTGAATTCCCAATGAATTCCCAATCCACACTTAAGAGAGTTTCATGTTTGTTCATTTTTACAAAACAGAAAAAGAAAATCTCACTAAATGCCAGTTAGATAAAACAAATTCAATTTGTTTCTTCTCAAGTGCTGGCGAGGATGTGGGGAAAAGGGTACACTTGTACATTGCTGGTCGGACTGCAAATTGGTGCAGCCAATTTGGAAAGCAGTATGGAGATTTCTTGGAAATCTGGGAATGGAGCCACCATTTGACCCAGCTATTCCCCTTCTCGGTCTATTCCCTAAAGACCTAAAAAGAGCATGCTACAGGGACACTGCTACATCGATGTTCATAGCAGCACAACCACAATAGCAAGACTGTGGAACCAACCTAGATGCCCTTCAATAGATGAATGGATAAAAAAAATGTGGCATTTATACACAATGGAGTATTACTCTGCATTTAAAAATGACAAAATCATAGAATTTACAGGGAAATGGATGGCATTAGAGCAGATTATGCTAAGTGAAGCTAGCCAATCCCTAAAAAACAAATGCCAAATGTCTTCTTTGATATAATCTCCTTACTATATCTATATTGCTATAAGTTGTCATATTTGTGGTAATTTGTTAAAAATACAAAATTAGAAAAAATGGGTTTGTGAGATGAATTATCACAGGTTTTGTTTGTTTGAAAACACCTTGATTTTTGTCTTAATTTTGAAAGATATATTAACTCCCTATAAAAATTTAGACTCATTTTTTCCTTGAAGTCAGTATGTGAAAGATATTTCCCCAACTTTAAGTGCTTGCAACAAAATATCTACTAGCAATCTTACCTTTGTGTATAATATATCTTTTAATCTCTAAGAACCTTTAAAAATTCATAATTTCTTGTAATTGTGGTTCATTGAGTATTCTGTTTCCATTGTAACGTAAGTATCGTAAATTTTATGCTGTTACATCCTTAGAATTTTTTTTATGCCCTTCTTTCTATCTTCTACTGAAGATTACATATATATTATAGGGGAGTTTCTATTTTTATTACTTCCAAGTTCACTGATGATTTATTTAAAAATATATAATATGCCATTCATCCTATCAAGTGTATTCTCAAAATAAACTTTAAAAAAATTTTGGAACAGTGGAAGAGCTGTGAAATAATACTCAACGTTCTAATCTAGTTCACAACCAGGTTCCTTTATTGTTAACATTCTTTAGTTTTATACATTTGTCAAAATGAATACACAAATATTTAGGCATTATTATTAACTAAATCCCATGTGTTATTAATATTTCTTTGTTTTTACCTAACATCCCTTTTGATTAGAGGATCTGACCTAGGGTAGCTCCCTACATTTACTTACTGTGTCTCCTTAGGTTCCCCTAGACTATGATAGTTTCTCAGACTTTCCTTGACATTTTTTTTTATCTTTATGTATTTGAAAAGTACCGATTTTGTATTTTGTAGAAGGTTCTTCAACTTGAAATTTTCTGATTTATTTTTCCAACAAAATTAGACAAGAATTATAGGTTTAGGGGAAGACGAAATGGAGATATACTTCTTAGCACTTTATATCAAGGTTATATGTTATTATTTTGTTGCTCCAGTTCATCCTGCCTTAGTTATTTAGAGCTCTTCTGGTTGTTGCCTGTTTTGGGTTTGAATGTTGAGACAGATTAACTCCAGTCATGATTGAAGAAGACATAAAAACATTTATTACATAATATATCCCTTTGACAAATCCCCATTGTTTGTTCTCCCCCTGCCCCATATATATTTTTGAGCACTTCCCTATTTTTGACCCTAGAAGACGCTCCAGGTTCTTCTTGCATAATATGTTTTAGCCCTAGAATGAACCATTTCTCCTAAGAATCCCTGATTCCTATCATTGTTCATGCACAATAGGGTCCTAATTTTCTTAATTTGAATTGTGTAGTTATATATAGTTTTTCCCTGGGTATAATATTCTCTTTATACCACTACAATATCATACAGAATATTTTAATTCTCTAAAATGTCCTATTTCACCTAGTCATACCAACCTCCCTTCTAAACCCATAGTTCCCATTGATCTGTTTACCATTTGTTCTGGCATCTCAGAATGTCCAAATTCTGAAATGCATTTTGAATGACTTTTCAGTAGATATCCTTTTCAGATTAGCTTCTTTCATTTGGCTGCATGTATTTATATGTCTTGTATGTGATTTTGTAAATTATTCCTTTCTAGTGCTGAGTAGGATTCCACCATAGAGATATACCATACTTTCTTTAACCACTCACTTATTGAAGGACATCTTGGCTGCTTTCAGCATTTGAAAACTATGAATAAAGTTTCTATGAATATTCTTGTGCAAGTTTTTGTGTCTTTATAAGTTTTTAAATCATTTTAGTAAAAGACGAGGAATGTGAATGTTTGACTATTTTGTAAGACTAGTTTTGAAGGAAATTGCCAAACTGTGCTTCATAGTGCCTGTATCAGTTTTTAATTTTGCCAAGAAGAAATGAGTTTCTTCTGTTTCACATTCTTGTCAAAAATAGATAATGTCAGATTGTTTTTATAAAAGCCTTTCTAATACATGTATAATGTTATGCAATTATTGTTTTACCTGGCACTTCTTAAAGAATAAAAAAAGTTAAACATCTTTTAAAATCATTGTCTTTTATCTGTTTATCTTTTGTGGTGAGATGTATACTCAAATCTATTCCATAGAGTAATTGAGCTATAACAAGTTGGTTTTTTTTGATTCAAGTAAATTATCAGACATGTGTTTTTAAAATGTTTTCCAGTCTGTGACTTGTCTTTTTAATTTTCTTAACTGTATTGCACAGATGAAAAGTTTTCATTTTTAATAAAGCCTAAATTAGAAAAATTTTTATTTCTTCATGGATATGCTTTTGATATTGTATTTAAAATCTTGTCAATAAACCCAAGGTCACATGTACTTTCTTCCAAGTGTTTTCCTAGTTTAATAATATTTGTATTTTTAGTATCGATCTATGATATACTTTGATTTTTTGTAAGATATAATACTGTTTCTAGTACTACTTTTTGCATATGGATAGATTTTCTGGCACCATTTGTTCAAAAAACTACCCTTTTCCCATTGAATTGCTTTCAAACTTTGTAAAAATTATCTGACTATTGTGGTCTATTTCTGGAATTTCTGTTCAGTCACATTATTTTGTATGTTTTTTCTTTGAAAAATAATATATTCTTGATTACTACTATTTAATAAGTCATGAAAACTTTGTTCTTGTTCAGTATTATGCTCGTTTTTCAAGATGCTTTACTTTTGCATATAAATTGTAGAATAACTTCATTGATATCTACAAAATAACTGGCTTGATTTTTTACTTATTTTTACCAACAAGAAAAAGTGTTTCAGTGCTGGGGATGTAGCTCAGAGGTAGAATGTTTGCCCAACATGCACAAAGGCCTGATCTCAACTACCATCACCACAAAATAAATAAATAAACAAACAAATAAATAAATAACAAAAAAATGAGAATTTGTTTTGCTTCATGTTCATATCAAAAATCAGTAGTGTCACAGATCAAGCTGGGGAAAACTGGCATTAAAATAGTATCGATTTTTTTTTAACCAAGAAAGTGTTTATTTCTCTCCCACTTGTTGTTCTTCTTCACTTTTGAAAGATACTTTCATAGGATATAGTTTTTTATGTTGGTTGGTTTTTTTTTTTCCCAACAATTCAAATATTTTAATCCTCTTTTTGCCAGCATGCTTCTTGAAAAGTGCCATTTATAATTCCTATCCTTGCTCCTTTATAGGTAAGGTACCTGGATCCTTTGAAGGTTTTCTTTTTAAATTTAACTTTTTATCATTAGGATATTTTGTTAGTTCTTAAGCTTTCTGTAGCAAAGTACCACAAACGTTTCCTTAAAACATAATACATTTATGCTCTCCCAGATCTAGAACCTATAATTATGAAGTCAAGTTGACAACAGAGCAATCCTTTCTCTGCAGGCTCTAGGGAGCAATTCTTTCTTGCTTCTTCCCAGCTTCTTGTGGTGGCTGACAATCTTTGACATTCCTCAATTTGCAAATTCATCACTAATCTCTGCCTGTGTGGTCTCATGGCATTATCCCTGTGTGTTTCCTCTGCATTCATGTCAAATCTTCCTTCCCTGCATGTGTACCCAAATATCCCTTCTTTTGTAAGAACACTATCTATTTGATTAGGGGGTACCAGAATCTAAAAAAAGATTCATTCAGTCTATTTCTCACACACACACACACACACACACACACACACAAACTCCTATTGAGGGTAGGAACCTGACCATATCTTTTTGGGAGACATAACTCACTACAAATATGATATGTTTGTTGTTTGTTTATTTGTTTTTGGTATGTAACTTCCTTGTAGTTCTCTGAGCTTGGATCAAGAAAATCTATCCTCTCATGGTCATTATTACTTTATGTATTACTGCCAATTTTTTCTTAAATTTTTCTAGCCATGTTATTTTATTCATGTGTATTTTATAGCTTGTGATATGCTGACAGTTATTGGATATTGTGTTCCTCCCCCCTACTTATCTCTATGATTTTTAGTTTGAAAAGTTCCTGTTGACTTTTCTTCAAACTCACTGACTCTTTTTTCAGCTATGTCTAGTCTTCTGGGGAGGCCATTAAAGACATTTTTAATTTATGTAACTATTTTTTATTTATAACCTTTCTTCACATTTTCTTAAAGTTTTAATCTAACTATCTTCTTATATTGTCCATCTATTCCTTTATGTTTAATTAGAGCCCTGTGATGATTCCTTTTAGGTGTCAATTTGACTGAATTAATGAATACCTGGATAGCTGATAAAACATTATTTCTACATGTGTCTGTGAGGTTGTTTGCAGAGGAAATTGGTTGTTAGTTGGACTGAGTGATGAATATTCACCTTCATGTGTATATGCTCCATACAGTGGGCGGGGTACCCAGAAGAAAAAGGTGGAGTGCCGCAGTCTGGCTGGGCACAAAATCACGAGCCACTCAAGCAGGAACAAACTTTATTTCCAAAACTCCCCGGAATGCCACTCACGCGGCCTTCTCCCGGGACACACTACTCCAACAGGAAATCCCTCCTCCGGAATTCCCTCCTACCGCACTTCCCCAACCAATGGGAACTCTCCTGGAGAGCTCCAAAGTAGCAGGCCTAGGCAGACAGCAGGGGTCTAATCTCCAATTGAATGCGCATCTTAACATAATCATTATCATCTCAATGGCTTGCTGGGGTCACCTTTCAACCAAAAATGCCAAGCGTCATTCCTACTTGGCTATGGCTCTCAGCAGTGGAGAAAAGATGAAATCTTTCTCTCCCTATTTTTCCAACTGTCTCTCATAACTGGGACACCCTTCCTCTTGTGCTATTGGATAGCAGAACTCCAGGCTCTACTTCCTTTGCACTCCAAGTTTTATAGCCCTCTGTGTTCTTAAGCATTTAGCTTTGGACTGATATATTCACCACCATCTTCCCTTAGTTGTGAGATTTGTGGAATTACACTGAATCACACTGCCGGAATCCCATGGCCTTCTGATTGAAGATGACCTGACATAAACTATCTCAGTCTCTATATAAGTTAATTTCCTTAATAAATCTCTTTTATATCCATATCTATATCCCTATTGATATCTTAGATTTCTTCCATTCTTTTGGAGATCCCTAATATAAGCCCTTAAAGTCTTAATCACAATTACTTTACATTTCTTATCTAATAATTCCAGCATCTTAGTCAAATCTGCTTTTTTTAAAAAAAATTTAGTCTATGTTTTTTCTTGCTTCTTTCCTTGTCTTATTCATTTTTATTGATAGTCAGAAATGTTGTTTTGCATCATAAGAACTGAGAAAATTGTCTTTTTAGTGTAAATTTTTACACTAATTTGGCTGGGAGTTAGGTTACATAATATTTGTTATAGTTACAGGAACCAGAGGCTTCAAATTCCATTAGCATCTCTTCTTGGCTTTGGAGCTTTCTGTGTACATTACTTTGGAGAGAGTCTTTGACTTTCAGTCAACTATAATACACAGCTGTAGTACTGGGGTCTCCTAAACTTATAGGACCACTTACATGCTAATTGTGACACACAACTGGAGACTGACAGTGGCAAATGAGAAACTTGTGCAGGTTGTGAAAGACTGTGCTCTATATTTGCCAAGTTGAGTCTTCCAGTAAACTCTCCTCTCAGGGCCTTTATTTTTCTTGCAGTGGGTGAAACCTGGGATTGAGCTCAGGGGCACTGTACCACTGAGCCACATCCCCAGCCCTATTTTGTATTTTATTTAGAGACAGGGTCTCACTGAGTTGCTAAGCGCCTCCCCATTGCTGAGGCTGGCTATCGCCATCCTCCTGCCTTAGCCTTCAGAGCTGCTGGGATTACAGGAGTGTAATCCCAGCAGCTCCCTACCCTTCATATGTTTTTGTTTCCTTCTTCCAGCACATACCTGTTATTGTGTTGTTGTTGTTGATCTTGCTCCTTTCCCTTTTTCTAGTGTTTGGAGACTTATTTACTAGTGCTTATATTTTTCTGATTTACAAAAGACCAGAGGGTTGAGGGGTTGAATCGGGTAGGAATTCCATTTCTTCATCAGGTCTGGGGTTTTGGAATTGTGCTGTAGTGAAGTCTTTTCCCCTGGACAATAGGCCCTTATGTTGGAGAAGGCAGTGGATGTGTTTGATGACACTTACTCTTCACCTCCCCCTGTCAAGGCCACCAGGAATCTTTATTACTTTCTGATTGTGAGAACCTGATGGAGTTCCTAGAGGGAAAGCCCAGAAGAGTGGGTGGGACTCTGTAAGACTATGGCACAAGGAATTTCTCATTTTCACATTTGTCCACTCTCAGTCTCTAGTAGTTTGTCACAATCAGCATAAGTCTTCCTAAGAGCTTACTGTTCCAGGGGCTGCTTCTACTTCAAGTAAGCAGATGTCAGTTTATGTATCTCTCTGAATGTGCCAATATCTCCTTTTCAGAGTGGAAGTTTGTTATGTGCCCTGAAATCAGTCCAAGTAAAGTACTTACAGTTTTCCCAGTTTTTGCTATTTGTTGTGGTAAGTGGAGTGATGACAATTTCTTTCTTTCTTTATTTTTATTGGTTCTAATTAGTTATACATGACAATAGAATGCATTTTGACACAACATACATACATAAATGGAGTATAACTTCTCGCTCTTCTGGTTGTACATGATGCACTGTTATACGGGTCATGTAATCATATATGCATATAGGATAATAATGTCCTATTCATTCTACTATCATTCCTATGCCCATACCACCTCCCCTCCCTTTACTCCCCTCTGTCTAATCCAAAGTACCTCTATTCTCCCCAACTCCCACTCTGAATTAGCATCCAACAATTAATAAAATAAAAAAGAAAACGTTAGGCCTTTGATTATTTGGAATTGGCTTATTTCACTCAGCATAATATTCTTCAGTTCCATCCATTTACTAGCAAATGACATAATTTCATTTTTCTTTACGACTCAGTAATATTTCATTGTGTATACATACCACATTTTCTTTAGCCATTCATCTGGTGAAGGGCATTAGGTTGGTTCCATATTTTAGCTATTGTGAGTTGTTGGGCTGCTATAAACATGGATGTGGCTGTGTCACTGTAGTATGCTGATAGTGCTTTTGGGTATGTGCTGAGGAGTGGGATAACTAGGTCAAATGGTGGTTCCATTCTGTGTTTTCTGAGGAATCTCCATACTGCTTTGTCATGACAATTTATAAGCTTTCTTTATGTGAGAACTAAAACAGGAGGTCTAGTCTATTTTTCATCTCAGGCATCCTAATTTTTATCTTTACATAAAAGACATTGCAAATTTTATGCTGGTGGGTGTAGAATATTTTGGGGTCTGTATGTGTATGTGTGTGTATATATATATATATATATATATATATATATATATATATATATTTAAGCTTTTATTTGTTACATGGCCACTTTGAAATAATTCACTTCAGTTCTTGTGTTTGAAACTTATTAGATGAGATCCGAATTTAGCCTAGGGCAAATTAGTCTTCCATAGCAGTAATGGCCATCTATCCAGATTTGCCTGGAATTTTCCTGGTATTCACATTAAATATCCATGTCCCTGAAACCCTTGAATTCACAAGCAGGATGGTTGGTCATTAAAACCTTACTAGAATAATGCATTCTTGGGTACTCTACTGAAAGGTCATTGAGTACTTAAGGGTAGATGAGTATATGCAAAAGGTCCCAGATTTGTTCCTCAGCATTACAAAACAAAGTAAAACAAACCTTTCATGTCCAGCATTCTTGTTAACTCTATTATATTCTCTGTGGATTCGCACCTTTCTCTCCTCCACATAGTAGCAGAGGAGCTGCTCACCTTATGGCAGACAGGAAGGAATCCTTTCAAATTAAAGGAAAAAAGTACCAGACAATTACTCCTATAAGTAACTTATTTGAACAGCTAGATCCAAACTTTCAGAGTTACTTATTGATGATAAAATAATCTAACAATTCCAACATCTAAAATATTAAGTGTAAAAGCTTTCAGTTCATTCCAAATTAGATCAAATTAAGTCTGGACACATTACGTTTAGTTATTCTTTTTTAATTTTAATTTGTTATATATGACAACAGAATGCATTACAATTCATATTACACATATAGAGCACAATTTTACATATCTCTGGTTGTACACAAAGTAGAGTCACATCCTCCATGTCTTCATACATGTACTTAGGGTAATGATGACCATCACATTCCACTGTCTTTCCTACCCCATGCCTCCTCCCCTCCCCGCTTTTCCCCTTTGCCCTATCTAGGGTTCACTAAATCCCCCTGCACATTTAGTTATTCATAACTTTCAATAAAGTAAAAGATGAAGCTCCCCATCCCAACTATGACATCTATTATCTACCTCCCCTTCTTTTGTCACATGGCTTGAATAAATAAAAAGTATTGAGAACAGCAATGACAAAAAAGAAAAAAATCTTTAGATACTGAAAAAAACCCCTTAATCTAGACTTGAAAAAGTAAATAAAGCATATTTATTTTTATTCAAGCAATATTTTGAAAAATAAATATTCCTAATTTACATGTAAAGTCCTAACATGAAATTGAATCTGACTGTGGCTCTTTAGGAATTTTAGAACTCCCACTCGCCTTTTATTTACATAATAGAAAGAGATGAAAGAATCCATTTCTCTCTAACTCACTAATGTTAAAAAGGCATTAACTCTGAGGTTTGCTCACTTTTCTAACCCTGAGAATGAATGCTTCAGTAAATTTTGCAGCCTCGAGATTCAACTTACCTTTAAGGAATCCTCTTCCTTCCCGAATGTCATCTAATGCTAGTTTGATAAACTTGTGAAACCTAACTCATGGATTTAGTATAAATAAAAATTTTCCATTGGCATTATTGCTTTATATTTCTTTCTTTTTTATTTTATTTGTCACCCAAAGTTGTACATATTTATGGAGTGCCATGTGATGTTTTGATAATTGTACACATTTTTTAATGTTCTGGTCAGGTAAGCACATCTATATCCTCATAAACTTACCACATCTTAGATTCTGCAGAGGGTCTTCTAAGCACTGAGATGCAAGAATGATGAGTTTCAGTCCCATAAGATTGAAATTGGTATCTCATCAAGGAACATTATTATTTGTCAACAATCAAATAGTTCCTACTCGGGTATATACACTAAACGAGGCTTTGATTATCTACCAATATTAAAAAAAATATTGCATATACCTTCATGAAGCACCCAGTCTGAGAAGAGATTTCAATATGCACAATAAATGTAAGTGCTGTACAAGACCTGTGGCTGTTATAATGTCAGCTAAAGTGGAACATTTGAACTGTCCAGTGTCTGTGTCTCTAGCAGGTGATATTAGAAATGAAATCCATGGGGGAGTAGGAGTTACATAGGCAAAAAGAGCAAGGAAAATAATTCTAGAAGGGATATCAATACATGGCTAGAGGGAGGAAGGGATGTGAAAGAACTGGAAGAAGACTAGTATATCTTGACTGAGAAAAACAGAAGGTAATAAGGCTCTGTTGATAAGTAGGGGATGAAAGACGTAAAAACTTCTTGGTCAAGGTATTATAAGAGCAATGGAAAGCCAATGATAGATTTTAAATAGGATGTAAAAATTATATTTGCATTTCAAAAATTTTGCCCTTATTTTAGCATGGGAACAGATTGGAGGTGTGCCAGATTAGGTTTTTGGAGACAAAGAAAGAACAAATAAATTATTCATGACAGCAATAATGTGAGCTTGAAGATAAGTGGTGGTGGAAGTGGAAACACATGATTAGATGCAAGAGAACCTTTGATGGCAAAACTGACAACATTAACTCATTTTTTTTCCTTAAGTTAGTGAGGCTTTTGACAGAAGAGTTATATGTACAATTTAATTTCTATAGAATAAATCTCCACGGGAACAAATGCCTCCCAGAATGGGAAGCAGCAGAAAATTTTATGTCTGTAACGTGAGGCCAATATAAAATGTATATCCCAGACCAAATTCGTATGTAGTTTGAGAGACATGTCAAAGAACACACAGTAAGAGTGAGAATGGGTAATAAGGGAAGGAGATTTTGGGATTTATTCTTAAAAGAACATAGAAATGTTGGAGATTTAAATTCAAAAGACTTTTAATCAAGCCCTCCCTGCTGCCACATTCTGGCCCTGAAATCTTGGCCAGATTACCTGACCTCTAGATCTTAACTCAGGTACCGAAAGCCATAACTTCAACACAGCCTCTAAAGTCAGTGAATCTGGGTTCAAACCCTTTCTCCCCAAATGGATTGCTTGTAGAACATTAATATATAAAACACACTTAAGGAGAAGATAATCAAACTTTTTTTGGCCTCAGTCACCTCAAGTACAAAATGAAGAAGATGATTCCAATTTATATGGTTATTATAAGAAATAGGAAGCTGGGCTGGGGATGTGGCTCAAGTGGTAGCGCGCTCACCTGGCATGCGTGCGGCCCGGGTTCGATCCTCAGCACCACATACAAACAAAGATGTTGTGTCCACCGAAAACTAAAATAAAAAAAATAAGTAAATATTAAAAAATTCTCTCTCTCTTTAAAAAAAAATTCTCTCTCTCTAAAAAAAAAAGAAAAAGAAATAGGAAGCTAATAAAAACTGCTGTGTATCTGTGAGACAAAATTACTAATTAGTATCTATTACATACTCTTGATTTCCTCACTGATAAAACTGATATAATAAATTTATCCACAGGTGTGGTAAAATTTAACTGATGTCATGTGTTTAAAATTTAGCAAAGGTCCAGGAATTTCTTCATTTGCATATAACCATGTATTTCCTGAAGTAGGCTTTTTTTTTTTTTTTTGTGGATACTAGAGATTGAACTCAAGGGTTCTGTGTCACTCAGCTATATCTTCAGCCCTTTCTTATGTATTTTGAGACCTTGTCTTGATAAATTGCCAAGGTTGGCTTTGAATTTGCCTCAGCCTCCAAAATCTTGGAGATTACAGGTACACACCACAGGGCCAGGTTGAAATAAACATTTTTAAATATATCTTAGAGTAAGTGTTAAAGATGATGGCCTAGACTCCAATATATCAAGGTGCCTTGCCATGGGCTTACCAATCAATAAGAATTTCTGAGTGTATCATTGATAATATCTAACCTGTAACTTGATCTGCAGCCTGACCCTGTTTAAAAAATGTTTTGTTTATTTATTTGGTATTCTCTTAAGAAACATAAACTCTTATTCATTCTAGATGCCAGAAAATTTACCTGAAAATTTCCTAACTAAATTTGTCTCATTCAAAAAAGAAGTGAGTAATCTTAGTTAAATATTTTTTTAAAATTTTGAATGAACATTGTCTCTCCAAAGACAATCTAATTTTTATATCTTTTAAATACGGTAGCTATATCTTTACTTCCCATTAGTTCCTGACAAGGAAATAGCATCAAGTTGTAGTTGCTGCTGTTGCTAACACATAAATATACCCGAAATATACATAATTTCATAAAGGCATTCTGAAAATAAAGAATATTGTAGTTTGCAAATATTCAAGAAAAGAGGGAAAAAGACAAAAGACTTCGGGCAAGGAATACCTTGCAAAATAAAAATTGTACATAAGAGATTTAAAAAATGCCAATAGCTATGTTATATCTTGGGGAACATCTCTTAATTTCCACTCTTCATCTCCAAATATGATATTGTATACATTTTGGAGTTTATTTTGTAAGTGATATATGATGATCTCTGTTGCAAATTCTGATATATTTCTACTCTATTGTCTGTTAATATAATTTATTTCACACATCAAAAAGTGCATATATTTCTAAGAAGCTATAATTTTTAAAGGTGCATATACGTTTATATAAAGCCAAAAAGCCTATGTCCAATTAATTTATTATTAAACATGACAGCGTTAAAGTACATCCTGTGATTTCAAAAGATAATTTTTGTGTTCTGTCCTGGATCTACAAAGTGATTAAGCCACAGATTATTCAATGCTAATTTTGAATTTTACATAACAGAGAATGAAACACTTTTATTGCTGACTTATGATTAGTTGGATATCGAGTATTACCAAAAAAAAAAAAAAAACAAAAAAAAACCCTCAAAGTTTAGTGACAGAAACAACAACCATAATATTATGCTTACAAATTTTTGAGTCACAAACTTAGATCGGGCACATTTTGGATAGCTTGTTTCTGCTCTGTGAACTCTGGGGTCTCAGATGGAAAGATTAAAATTTCTGGAGATGACTTGACTGGATGAGGTTTGGAATCATCTGGAGGCATTTTCATTCCTTTATCTTTTTATTAGGCTTGGGTGACTTAAATTTGGGTTTAGCTGGAACTATCAGCCAAAATGTTTTCATGTGGTCTTTCCCTATTGCTTGGGCTTCCTCATCACATGGCAACCTCAGGGTTGCAGGACTTCTTACATAATGGCTCAGGTATCCAAAAGGAAGTGTGGTCAATAAAATGAAATCTGTAGAGCCTTTCGTGAGCTAGTCTTAGAAGTCACACACCATCAATTCTATTGTATACTCTGTTGTCTCGACTTTGCCTGGGTGCAAAATAAATTGATATAGACCTCACCTTTGCATGGATTTAGCATTACAACATTTTTTACCGTGTTTTAAAGCTACAATAACCATGAAAAATAACATTTAGGGACTATTCTCCCTGCTTTTAAGGTAGAGTGTGCTTGCAATGTGGAAGCTATTGTATATAACATGCATTGATTTCTGTTCACCATAGTTTTTGAAATACTAGCCAGAGCAACATGACAACAACAACAAAGTGTGTGTGGGGGAAGCAATTAGAAAGAAAAATATGAAATTACTTGTTTGTCAAAATTATGGTCTTACTTATAGAAAATTATAAAGTTGCCACCAAAAAGCTTTTAGTTCTAATAAATGAATTCAGTAAAGTCACAAGGTGTAAAATCTCCAAACAAAAATAACTAAAAGCACTAAAAGCAAACTATCTGAAAAAATGAATAAAGAAAATAACCCTATCTTGTAAAGCCATCAAAACTAAAAAGATATATAATATTAAACTTAACCGAAGAGGTGACAGATCTGTAACCCTGAAAAATATATGACATTGATGAAATTGAAGAAGGCACGAATAAATGATAAATGTCTTGTGTTAATGGGTAGATTTAATATAGTTAAAATGTCCACATTATTCAAAGAAATGATGGATTCTATGTAATCCTGGTAAAAATTCCTGTGGTATTCATCAAAGACATTGTAGACCAATCCTAAAATCTGCAGGGAAGCATAAAAGACCCCAAATAGCAAATGTAATCTTGAGAAAGATGAAGAAAGTTGGAGGTATCAATAAAGCAAAATTGAGAGCTCAGAAATATTATAAGGTCAATTAATAGTCCACAAGGATTTCAAGCTTACATAATGGAGAAAGTACAGTCTGTTCAATAAATGGTATTTGAAAAACTAGATATTCACATGCAAAAAAATCAAATTAGAGTCCTACTTTACAACATTTACAAAAAATTAACTCAAAATTTATGAAAGATTTGATGCAAGATCTGAATATGTAAAACTCCTAGAGAAAATATAAAGGAAAAAAGTTTAGGATATTGGTCTCAGCAATAACCTTTTTGATTTAACACCAAAAGCATAAGCAACAATAACAAGATCAATAAGCAAATCAGCAGCACAGTAAGAAGTTTCTGCAAAGCAACCAATCATCCAAACTGAAAAGGTATACTATAGAATAAAGTAAAAAAAAGGGAAACACCATATACAGAAAAGACATTAACATAAAAACATATGAAGAACTCATACAACTCAAAAAGGAAAAACAATCTGATTTAAAATTATAAGAAGGCCTGAATAGATTTCTGCCAAATAAGATGCACAAATATCCAAGAGGTACATGGAAAGATGAACAGCATCACCAGTAACCAGGAAAATACAAATATAATATCAAAACCACAATGATATATTACCTTACACCTGTTAGGATGGATATTACCAAAAAGATAACAGAGAAGAATTATTTTGAGGATGTGATTTTTTAAAAAATTATATTTACACATTGTTGGTGGCAAGGTAAATTAGCAGAGTTCTAGAAAATAGTATGGAGTGTCCTCAAAAATAAAAATAGCACCACTATATGATCTAGAAATTCCATTTTTGGCCATATATGAAAAAAACAAAATTAGTCACTGAAAGAGATATGTGAATTTCTTCATTCACTGCAGCATTTTTCATGATAACCAAGACATGGAAATAGATGTCAACAGACAAATAAATTAAGAAAGTCTTGAGTATACATGTGTGCATATATACACACACCCACAAAAAGAAAAATAAAATTCTGCCATTTATGGAGACATTGAGGAACCTGGATTATGATAAGTAAAAAAGACACATAAAGGTAAATACTATATAGTTTCATTTGCAAATATAATCTAAAAAAATAAAACTCATAGAAACAAAGAATAGAATGGTGGTACCAGGGATTAGGGGATAAATGGAGGAAATCAGATAAATTGATCTTTTAGAGATCTAGTGTACAGCATTGTTAGTGATGAATATATTAATTAATTTGTGGTTATCATTATGCATTATATTGTGTGTACACAACACAATATGTATTTATACACACACATAATACATACACATATTCACACACATCTCAAACTATTTTGTGAACCTTGAGTTAAGAAATTAATTTTTTAAAAAATAAAAATAAATTTAACAAAAGATACAAAGCTGTTATAAAAAATCTCAGAGCATTTTGGATTTTAGATTTAGATTTACTCAATTAATTGCACACATTCTAAATTCTAGGTTTATAACCATTTGAACCATCAGTTCTTTGACTGGGTCAATTACCCTCTTCCTAACTACAAAACAGCCATAGTATTAAAGGTGTATATAAGAATATATTTAAATCTAAAGTAACAATTCAAAAATATGATATTAAATGACAATTGCTATTGCACTCAATTTTCTTCTATATCTAATACTTAAACATCAATGTCTGCATTTGAAATATCACTAGGTAAACAGGATGTCTGAATGTGTCTAATGCACAGGGTTTTCCATTTAATATTCATTGCTGTATCCAAGTTGGTAAAATAATATTTGAACTTTCATACACCTATTTCATGTGTTTTGGAAAATAAAAATATTCTCTTGGAGAACTGGACACTACAGTGGTATTTGTTAAAATGGAATTCCACATGTACTTCAAAACCTAATGAAATCTTGGAAAGAAACTGCTAATGGAATAAAAGAGAACAAAGATCAGTGTATTTGGCATTGCTAAGCTAATTTTAAAAGTCTTTGGGATGTAACTGTATATAGTATCTTTAATAATAACAATAAAAATATCAAGGAATTGGATAGCATACCAAAAACTAACAAATTGATGATATGAATAGATATGGCATGATTAAATTATGTAATTGGCTATAAATTTTTTAAAATAATCTCTTTATGTTTATATAAATATAAACATAAATCACTGAAGTCAAATATTTGAATATGTGTGATATCTCATTGGATTTTCACAAAAGCAATGAATGCCTTACACATGAAGAAAAAAAAAGCAAAACAAATTATCCAATCCATACATTTAAGGAAGTCAGGATAAGAATTTTACACAAGATCACGTGATATTAAATTTACCCTAAAGATTAAATAATTGTTCTTTTAAAGATTTAGAAAATATGTATTTGTGCCACAGATCTTCATTGAAGGTAAAATAATGTAATACCCTAGAAGCATTTATTTAGATTTGTGTTCACAAATTGATACTTTTTGACCTTAAAGAATGTAAAAAACAGTCATAGTATCTGAGAACACAAAGTTCTGAAGACATGCTTCAGAATATTAAGCTGTGTTTCCTCCTGAAAACTGATTTACCTGAGGATGTGTTATTGTGTCCGCAAAAAGCTTACATGCTTTGTTTGAGACAATGCAAGAAGGTTTTGATCAAGGAGAAAGGATTAGCTTTTAACCCTAACCTAATCAATGAATTAATCATCCCTGATGGGATTAACTGAGTGGTAACTGGAGGTAGGGCGGTGTGGCTGGAGAAGGTGGTTCATTTGGGCGGCGTGGCTTTGGGTATTTATTTTGTATCTAGAGGGTGGGGTCTCTCTCTGCTCTTTGATCATCATGTGAACCACATCACTCTGCCATACTCTTCAGTCATGATGTTCTGCCTCACCTCTGGCTCCAAGGAATGGAGCCGTCTTTCTATGGACTAAGACCTCTGAGACTGTGCACCCACAAATAAACTTTTCTCCTCTACAGTTGTTCTGATCAGGTCTTCTAGTGGCAGCAGCAAAAAAAGCTGATCAAAACAATAAGGGAACAAAAATAGACATAAACCTACAAAGATGACAAGAGATGCAATCAATCTAAGAACAAACATGTCATGTTGATAAAATTCTAGTAGCCAGAAAATGGATGGAAAGTGATGCTTGGTTAGAAGATTGGGGAAAAAACAAAACCTAGGTCTACAGAGAGAAAGTCCACAAGTGAGACTTTCATGCATAAGAATCCACTAAGTCTTATGGTCTTATGGCTCAAGTGCCTGATACTTCTGGAAATATGTTGATAAATGTGAAGTCTGTAAGGAATACTGTGTCTTTCCTCTGTGTCTTTCCTCAATTTGTAAAACCAGGCAAATTTCCCCACCACTCTTGGTAAAAAAAATATGGAAAGACTGAATAAAACAATTTCTTTACTCATAGATAAAAGCAAAAATAAATGAAGATGAGCATGAAGCACTGTTGTTAAAAAAATTAAGTTGATTAAATAAATATCAATATAAAAGTCTCTTCTACTCCTGGATTTTTGAAAACTGCATCACTCTTTGTGAATTGAAACTTGGGGTACTGGCACTTGAAAATGATGATCTCTAGCTCCTACCATTGTTGTGCATAATAAACTTTTCTATTTCTCTTACCCACTGATCATGTGCCTTCTGCCAGCATACATGAAAATAAAGTATAACATGTAAGCTTGAAATCAGGGTTAAGTATCAGCCTTTTCACAATTCTTGGCAATCACAAACCTATAAATCAGAAAACAATTCTCAGAAAAGTAAATGATTAGCTAATATGTTCAAAGTCACAGAATTCATACACAATAAAGCATAGATAATGTTATGTGACAAAATTAAAAAACTGATATACTATTGAAGTTAATATTTTATAGTGAACAATTGTTGGTAAAAAGGATTTAAGAACAGGGAATTATCTGTATATTATATTCATGTAAAATATATCAGGCTTTCATTGACATAGTCATTGAGAATTACCTGTAAATACTTCAGAAAGGTAAGCTTTACCTTTTTTTACAGCTAATGAACCTCTCAGGGTGGTGTCTTGAAAATCGACTGGACCCTGGACCTGTGAAATTTTCCTGAGTATCATCACAATGTTTTCCTTCTTTGGAAAGCTTTCCAGATGGCATTAATTATATCAGTGTGGTATTAAAGCAATGTGATGCTAAGGAACACTACTCTTTATTATCCTTAGCTTCACAACAAGAGTGGCAAGGGTTTAGTCCAAACAGACAATAAAAATCAAACTGAAAAAACCACAGCGTGATTTCAAACATGTGAGACTGCTGCTGCTGAATAATGTTTAGCCCTGACCAACATCTGCCTTTCCTACTTCTGATTACTTTCCAACTACAGGAACCACAAAAATTGACTACAGGCAAGCAAAGCCCTGGATGTGTGATGGTAATCTTTGTCACAAAATAAATGGGCTGGCTGGTCTAGAAAACCTCACCTTTAGAAAGAAGCTTTCAGTTTTTGTTATGTGTTGTAACCTTCTCCTGAGATACAATACCTGCTCAGAAGAACTCAGTGAAGTTGTACAATAGGTAGCAGAGAGAAGAGGTATGTAATCATTCCTAGAACAATTAATTCTACCCAATTCTGTTCCTTGCTTTATATTCAGTCTCTTGAAAAATTAGTACTCCCACGCTGGTTTTTCCTCAACAGCATGCTCAGCTTCCTACTGTTTCCTTAGACATTTAGGTAACAAGATACAAAATTGTAATTGGAAGACTCAAGATTCAAACCTGCAAAATACAATGTTTCTGTTTTCTAATATCTGAGACTGTCTCTGTACTTTAAGTTTCTAAACAACTGTATATATTAGCAGACTGAAAAACAAGTTAGGGTGTGTGTGTGTGTGTTTATGTGTGTGTGTGTGTGTGAGTGTGTGTGTGTGTATTCATAACAAATATCTGGGTTTTAGTCCATCACAGGTAGTTGATCTTTAGCCAATCAGACGCAGCCAACTGACCATACCAGTTCCAAATAGAGCAAACGCTTTATCACACCATGCCCAAATAAGGCAACTGCCTAGCAGAAGCCAATGGAGTGATTTCTATCCTTTGCTTGTGTATTTGGCTGACAAAAGCTCGCTGCTCACATTGTTGGGTGGAGTTCTCTGAGCTTCTGGTTCTAAATGAAGCCACATTCATGAGTCTTTCTTTGTTCAAATAATTGCTCTTAAACTTGATTCACCTAAAAATAGGTGACTTCCCACTGAAAGTAACTTAATGAGAGATAAAAGGGGGAAGGAGCCCTAAAATGGAAATAAATAGCAACAAAATCCAAGTTTCCCGTATTTTGGAGTTTTCCAAAGCAACTTACACCTCAAAAATTCAAACAAATAATAAATAATAAAAGCTAAACAGAAATAGATTATTTAAGAGCAGATTAGGATCAAATAAGAAACTTCTGTATGAGACTTTAGCTGAGATTTTCTTAATCTTTCTCACAGTAAAGGCATTCTACAGATAATGTAAGAATCATGCTGACCCATGGTCATTTGCATGTATTCATCATAAGATCAAAGTATTTATGTTATTTTTAGATACATACTGAGCAGCTGAAACAATGCTGGTTATCTAACAAATTATACATGTGTATATACACACAAGCACATACACATATTTACATATGTTAAATACATGAATGAATGATTTTTTTTTGTCTTCAAGATCAACTGTGGCAAGTCCAATTCATTCATACTACAGTTTGTGTACCAACCCAGATCACACCTGGAATTATATTGAATCTCCTTCTAAAATGATTATTTTCTAGATGATTTTGGAATCTAAAATTATCTTGTCTAACTGCTCCATAAATACATGAGTTTCTTTTAGGCTCCCATGAACCACCTAGGTGGCACACTTCTACTTTACCTTCCCTCCATTGCATACAATGGCCTCTTATTATTTTACTGCATAAAGTTTTGATGTTCATTCTAACCCTATCTTGTTTCCACAGAGACTGGACTCATGCTGTATTCCAACACTGGTTTGCTTACTTGTTAGAGCTATCAACTATCATACCTCATTCATCACATAAAACATGATCAGATAATGTGCAGTGATTGATTGCATTACTTAATATATTCAAAGTTTTCTTTGGGTTGTACATTCTTCAAAAAATTAATTTTTATATTTGTTTAAGTCATATATTGACGACTATCCTAGAACTATAATAATATTCAACAAATGCTCGTTCAAGGACTAATGGTTATTCTAGCAATTTTTCTTTGATATGCAATATGATATAATACAGAATTTAATTTTTTGGTTCAGCAATTCAGAATAAACATGATGAATTTGAAATTAGTATTTGTACTTCCAAGTTATGTGCTTTAAAAAACTATCATACATTTGTTTTACCTAGTATCCACTGTTCACAATGTCATTTTCTTAGATTTTACATTAAAAATAGCTGTTTTAAACCATTCATTGGGCAATTTCACTTTACATACATAGGCAATATATTTTTTTTAAATTTTTTATTGTTGCAAGTCATATGATCATTGTACTTACAAAAAAAAGACTAAAAATTGCAATTTGAAAAACACATCTCTGAATGTATAAAATTTATAAAATTATTTTAAAGACAACCCAATCAATGTTTATTATACATCATTCAAATGCCTAGCACAGCGTTAGGCCCTGTGATAAAGATAAGTGAATTATGAGAGCTGATCTCTATTTTCATGGAGCTGAGGTGCCATGTGGGTAACACAGGGATCTAATTCTGAAATAACAATTATTTGTACTTCAATCAGGTCGGAGGTGATAAAAAAAAATGTTCCTTGTAGACATGGAAATTGACCCAAAGCCTTTTGAGATGAATATGGATGAAGTGAAGAGGTTATTTAATCATGTGGCTCAGGAACTCTAGAACATATAAAGGAATGGAAAGACAGATGTTTTCTTTGGAGAAAAAGAAAGATATAAAGTTATAAAGGAGTCTTGTAGAGAGTGTATTGGAGTTTAAATGGTGCTAAGTCAATGCTCTATTGAATATACATTTTAAGAGAGAGAAATATCTGAAACTGATTAGCAAAATTATTAGCTTACTGGACACATAAGCTATGCTCCAAAAAAGTGCAATATTTAATCAGGACTGAACAGGAAATAAGTTATTTTACAGGTTATAGTTGAGGAGTGTTTAACAAAGGGACAATTGACAGGAGTGTGAAAGTTTAAGAAACTAGAAAGGGCTGGTGAATTAATTACCCAGGCACTACCAGCAGCCTGATGTGAAGGGAGAGCTCCCTGCTAAAGGGAGCACAGAGAGAAACAGCCTTTGGAAGAAGCCCTGGAGATAAAAGCCAGGACTCCAGAAGAATGCAGCTTCCGGACCAGCTGTTAGCTGGAGAGGCCTGGGGTACTTTAAAGTACAGGGATCACTTCTCTTTGCATCACCTTCCTCCCTTCTTTCTTGCTGTCTTTTGTTAGCCCAGTAGTTCTTCCTCCTGGTCTCACTTATTGCTAAATGTGACGTTACTGCCTGGAAACATTTCAGCCTTCCGTGAGTGGTAGGTGCTAAGGGCATCTAGTAGGTAGAGGCAAGGTGTGCTTATAACCACCTCACACTACACAGAGCACCCATTTGACTAATCTCCACCTGGAATTATGCAACTCCAAATCCCAATAATATCCCAATTAAGAAACCCTATTTCGGTTAATCAGCTTTCCATCTCAGGGACAAAATACAAGAGAAAAATAACTTAGAGGAGAAAAGATTCATTTGGGCTTATAATTTTAGAGCTTTCAGTTAATGGTAGGAGGGTTCCATTTCTTGGGACCTGAGGTGAGGCAGAACACCAGGGTGGAAAGGTGCAGTGGAGGAAAGCTGCCCAGTTCATAGCAACTGCGAAGCACAGAGAAGAGAGGAAGGGGCTGGGGACAAGCTTCTAAGGTATGATCCCAGTGATCTACTTCTTCCAACTAAGCCCCACTGCTACAGTTTCCATCACCTTCCAATAATGATAGCAAATTACTAATCCATCAATGAATTAATCCACTAATGAGGTCAGAGCTCTCAGGATCCAATCACTTCACATGAACCCCACCTCTGAACACTGATACACTGGGGACAAAGCCTTCAACACAAGAGCCATTGGGGAACATTCCAGATCTAACTTATAACACTATTCCAATAACCATGTCTAATCAGAAGTCTGGTAGGGAGCTGAGTGATATAGCCATTGACATCAGCCTCTTGAAACACAAAGTAGTGTAAAGAAGGGTAAAAGTGTCTGGGAATGGGGAGATGACAAATAGCAAATAACAAGCAAATAAAGTCAATTTATTATTATGTATTTGCTTCCAGTATGCTCAGCAATGATGATGATTTGACAATAAATATATTTAAAGACTTTTGCAACTCAAAGTAATATGCCATTTGTTATATCATCTTATAATTGGAAATGTTAATTTAAAAAGAACAGAACTAATTCAGTGTCATTATTATCAAGTCAAAGAGAGGAAACACAAACTATAATTATTTCCTTAGTAAATGTGTCAATAATTTATGGAATTTTTCAACTTAATAAATATATTTAACATATTAAATTATATTTTACATTGAGTTTAGCTGTGTCTCTGCTAAAAATGATCAGGTAGCAAATAAAATACTTGATTAAATATTTAAAAAGATAAATGAAGATAAAAATGAAGTCGGATTTTCATATGAGAGTGGTTTGCAGAAATACTGAAAGATGGTCTTTTCTGACTCTCATGACAAATATTGTACCCAAACACTTTCCTACCAATCACTTAAATAAAAATTATATGATGACCTTTTGTTGTGATGCTTTAATTTTTCTATGTTGTGCCAAATGACATTAAAACAAAATGAATGACCATCAATTATCTCCATTTTTTTTGTACAACAAAGATTTCTAAATCAGTAGAGTAACTAGCAGCATGTGTCATTGATCAAGTGCTTTCATTTTTTTTTAGATTTTAAGAACATGTGGATATACTTGTACCATTGTAATGTTATCAGAATTAGAGTTTTAACTACTGTCTACAGAAATAATAACAATATTTCCAAGAATGCATTTTTTAAAATTTTGGGGAGAAGCTCAAGTCTCCAGTGGAAGATGGTAGTTGCAAAATACAACTTTTATAATAATAGAACTTTTATGTGGCCTAAAGGAAGTTCCTTAGCCTAAGCCAATCAACTTTATTTTAGATTAATACTATACACACACAAACACACATGCTCAGGCACACACATGCACAGTTAAGTCAGTACATATGTACAATTCTACTTTACTTTGTGTGTATACATGTGTACAAACATATATAAACGTATATCTAGTTTAGACTGCATTACAATCTATAATTCTTTCATATATATTTAATTTTCAGAAGGTTGATTGTATTTGACTGCAACTTTACCTTGGCTGCTCTGATAACTGAAGCAGGTGATATTGAGCCCAGCATTTCAGTCATTACAGCCCTAGAAAGATTTATTTTATACCCTCAAAACAAACCCTTCCAAATCCTCAATTGTGGTTTACCATGTGTGAATGCAGAGTCTATGAATGACTTGTGACTACATAATTTAGGTGCAAAAGAGTAACCATTATGGCATTTAGATCCTTATCATTATGTTGCACTTCCTGTTATAACAGCTCATCAAAATAAAACCTTGAAAGGTATTAATTGTAAAACTTACATGTTTGGTTTTGTGTGTTGAGATCCCAGAGGTTTGTTAGAAATCTTTACCTTTTTGCAAGTAATATACAGGGCCAGTCTCATGTGTAATCATTAATTAGACAAAAGATTTCTTCATTGTTTTCACATTTATTGACAGCTATTTCCTCTACACATCCATATTCCAAATGAAATGTTTTGCTTCATACCATATAAAAAAATTTTTTAAAAACCATCACCTTATTCATTTTAAACTTTAGATAAAAAACATATTTAAACCAGGCACAGTGGCACACCCCTGTAATCCCAAGAGCTCAGGAGGCTGAGGCAGGTGAATTGTGAGTTCAAAGCAAGCTTCAGCAAAAGCAAGGTGCTAAGCAACTCAGTGAGACCCTGTCTCTAAATTAAATACAATATAGGTCTGGGGATGTGGCTCAGTGGTTGAGCTCCCCTGAGTTCAATGCCCGGTATCTGCTCCCCCAAAAAACAAAAAAATTTTAAAAAAATATTTAAATAGCAACAAAGGGTGTTTTTCTGTGTATTATGGCATTGCAAACTTTAGTTCCTCAATTAATTGACTCATTGATTTTTACAAAATATTTGCCATCTTATCCAATTGGCAAAGTCAGTTCTCATTGTCAAATCAATTAACCAAGTCGATTTTCCTTTCTGTCAGGAATAATTTTATTCTTAATACAAATAAATATATTTTATTTTTAATTCATATATATTTAATTTTAATGAAAAAACACATATATTTAATTTGAATGGAAATATATACACAAACATATACACACACACTCATATGAAAACCTCATTTTAAAATCCTAAAATGGATAGTTAAGAGAATAAGTGAGACCGAAACAGATAATAGCAAAGAACTTTGCCCAGAGTGGGTCACAGGGACAAGTCCAGACAGAGACTCCATGAAGCTCTCATTGCCTTGCTTTCACTAAGAAACACATTCCTTTGTTCGGTGTCCTGGAGATTGTTGGAGCCTGGGGCTGAAAAGATTCTTCATGGGTAGAGAATATATCTTCTTTTATAACAAGGTAAAATAACAATCCTGAAAAGAGAATTGAGAAAAAGTGGATTAGCAGACTAGAATTGCTTTTTTAAGAACAACAACATTAGGAATAAATCAGTAAAAGTGGAGGATTTGAATACTGATTCCCCAAATGCTACTGATACCCACTATACTGATTGCAAACTTTCATATATCCTTAGATGCATGCATGCCACCGTTTTGAGACCACTATGGTAGATCAACAGTCTAAGTTTTTAAATTCAGGAAGCATATTCATATATATATATATACATATATATATGTGTATATATATATATATATATACACACACACACATATATATATATATATATATATATATATATATATATATATATGTATATAACTGATATATTTCTTAGTCTTGATCAATTTTAATAGTATCCATTCAACATACATTTATGTGAGAAACATTTTTCTAGTCCCTTGGGTTACATCAGTGCAGTAGATTGCTGTCCGCTCCTCCTGTGTAAGAGCATTGTTCCTACTCAAATCAACCATGATTATGTAGATGAAATGAAATTTTTCACTATATTGTCTTGTACATATACTTTGCTTTGGCAAAATATAGTGAGTGATACTGTAATGGGCCTCATCCAAGCACAGCTTTAAAAGTTTTACTAAATAAATTGACCAAGTGCTCCCCTTTTACAAATGGCACATCTCAGAGAATGGTGACTTCTTCCATGCATTTCTTGAATCTGGCCTGAGAAGACACATACAGCCCAGCAGAACCTAGCAGGGTCCAGCACAGCCTCAAAGAGTCCGCATCCCTCATGCAACCCAAATAAGAAATAAGCATTTGTTGCTGGATTCCAGTGAGATCTGTTAGTTATACAACATTTAATGGAGCAAAAACTTATTAATAGAGCCAATAAATAAAACAGACAGTATTCCTACACTCAGTGAGGTTACAATCCACACACATTTAGTGCAAATTGAACATCCTTAATCAGAAAACTCCAAATCTGAAATGTCCCAAAACCTGAAACTTTTTGAGTGATTATATAATTAATGCCAAGTGGAAAATTCTATGTTTGACCTCATGTGACAGGTCACAGTCAAAACACAGACACACTAAAAACACTATATAAACTTACCTGCAGGATATGAATTGCATGTTTAGACTTGGATGGCTTCCTAAAATATCTCATTATAGATATGCAAATATTCCAAAATCTGAAAAAAATCAAAATCCGAAACACTACCCAAGCATTTTGGGTAAGGCATACTCAAACTGTATATATAAGAAAATAATAAGTCTTGACTTGTGTTATCAACAATGACAAACTCCTTTCTCATACTTTTTAGTTTGTGTTTTAAAAAAAAATTTTGCTTGGTCTGGTGGTACACATCTGTAATCCCAGTTACTTGGGAGGCTGAGGTAGGAGGATTGCAAGTTTGAGAACAGACTCAAAAAAAAAAAAAAAAAAAAAAAACAACAACAAAAAACGGCCTGGTGATGTAGCTAAACAGGGGTGTATTTCTCAGTGTTTCAAGAAACAAGATTTTAATACATGCCAAAAATTAACAAAACTTATACTTTTAGTTTTCTTCCACTTGAAACGAAAGAAATAAGCAAAAACTTAAGTCATTAAACAAATTATTTCATTTTGCAGTGAAGAAAAGATTGTATTTGGAGAAAGACAAAAGAAAGAAGCTGGAACTGGGAATTAAACACTTACATATGCCTAAATTACAAATAAAGACATAAATTGAATGAATATTTTAATACTTTCCCTTGTAATGTGCTTTCCTAGTGTGAGGTTATTTAAACTGCTCCAGAATCCATTCACTAAACTCCCACTTCTTGGTTGCTTAGATGTACCTTCCTCATAGAGCCCTTCTCTTGGACTCACAAGTATCCAGAGAGCTGAAGCATTTCATATAGTACCCTTTTAAATATGCATTTCCTATTTTTTTGCAATGTTTGTATGAAGTTAATATCTATCCTAATATTGGAAACTTTAGGAATAATTCAAAATGAATGCTACTATGTGTCTGCACTAACAAAAGCATTGCTGAAGTGGGAAAAAGAAAAGAAAAGAGAAATAAGTAGAACCCTTGTCCTCATACCGCTAATATTCTAGATGTAAATGAAAAGATTAATAAATAAATAAATAGAATGAGTAAATTTTAAAAATTATATGAATATCACATTTATACACATATGGATAATAATGAGTTAAAATTTTTAATTAATTTGTAATTAAAGGCCTTGCTAAAAAGGTGATTGTTAAGTAAGTGTCCAAATGTGGTAATACAGCAACTGTGTAGACATGTATGGGAGAGAATTTTAAGCAGAGGAAATTGCATGTGAAGACCCACAGGTAAAAACATGCCTAGAAGAACACAAAAAAGACCACTACAAATAGAAAGGATGAGCAAATAAAAAAGCAGATTACTCACAGAACGGGGCCTCAGCTTCATGATGCGTATTGATGGTCATTGTAGGGTTTAGTCTACAACCAGTTATTGGAAGATGTTAAGCCAAAGGGAGGTGTAATCCAACTTTTGTATTAACCTCTCCTCTAAGTTGAGAAAAGGATAAAAACTAAAAAACAGCAAGAGCAATGCCTTTGACTGTTTTCTTCTACTACTGCAGACTGTATAAATTATAAACAACATTTTACTCAACTTTGGTCCTGGAGGCAGGTGGGATGTGGCTGGAGGAGGTGGGTCACTGGAGACATGGCTTTGAGGTTTATATTTTGTCCTTGTTGAACAGAGTTCTTTTTCTGCTTCTTGATGTCCTGAGCCACTTTCCTCTGCCACACCCTCTTACCATAATGTGCTGCCTCACCTAGAGCCCTAGGGAATGGAGTTGGCCACCTATGGACTGAGACCTCTGAAACCATGAGACCCCAAGTAACTTTTCCATCTCTAATTGCTTTTGTCAAATCTTTTGGTCACCGCAGCAATAAAACTGACTAATCTCTTCATACTGTCACAATGGAGATGAAATTATTTAATTATAAACTTAACACTTTCTGAAAATAGCAGTCAGAAGAAGCAGAGAATCCAGTTAGGAGGCTATGAAAGAAGAGGTCTACTAGGTCCAGGAGGGCATCAGATTCCAACACATAAAAATATTAAAAGTGGTCATCATATCATGAACTTTCTCTCTGTGGCCATATGATTATAATTTCATGTTTGAGTATGTTGGTATATGTGAAATACAAGCTGTAAAACTATGGACACATCCACACAATTAAAACAAAATCTCCCTGGAAATGCATAAGATAAGGCATTTCTTTAAATCATGTATGACACATTGATTTCAGTTTTTAAAAGTCACATTGATTAAATAGTAAACATTAACAGTATACTTAGAAATTTGGTTCATAGCCTCGCATTATAACACTACAACTATAACTGAAAATGCAAGGAATCTTTCAGTGGAAGGTGTGAAAGAAATCATTCCTGTTGTAATGTTACAGTGTCGTGATCTTTTATGCAGAGTTAAATACAGTAACACACTCTGGTTTATCTGTTCTGGGTCTCAGAAATTGTATGCCTAAAGAAATTCACCTGGACTGTTGCATATTTATATACCATTGGATCTTTCTGCTTTACAATGTGAATTTCACAAGGAAGACTTCTGTGACTTACTCAAGTTCACATACCGACTCAGTGGTTTAAACAAAAAGTCTGTTTCTGTTATAAAGTCTAGGTTAGCATGAGGTGGTTTCTGACATGCATAGAGCACCAATTCCCTTGCACTTTCCTTCAGAGTTAAAAGATAGCATTAAAGCTCCAGTCATCAGCAGATACAAGGAAGAAGCCAAGAAAAGGCAGAGCCTGTTTGTTTGTTTGTTTGTTTTTCAGGAAAGAAAATCCTTCTCAGGAACACTTCAGAAGAATTTTTCTTAAGCCTCATCAGCCAGAGCTAATGTGGCCTGGCCATCCTGAGTGGCAAGGGAGTTCAAAAATGACAATTTTAGCACATAGCATTTCTGTGGTATAGAAAGATAAGAGGCATGAGATATAAATGGGTGTTGAATGATACATATATCTAAAGAGGGAATTGATAACTTGAAAAAACCTAATGACATCATAGATCTAAGTTTTTTGAGTTGCTACTATAAGTCATAGCAGAACTACCAAAAAACCCCAATAAAACGAGTAGAAATAGTTATCTTACATTAATCATTAGGCAAAACTGTACAAGATTAAACGTCAGCAAATGATCTTTAAAACCCCAAAATATGATTCAAACTAAATGTTAGCAGGGTTTTGAATATAAAGAAGAGCCCTAATTATAATTAATGTTTCTACTATTTCCTACTTGGCATAACCATTTATAAAAGTTCTACAACTTTTTACGATACTTGTGGAGTACATAACACCGGTAAATTAATGGGGACTTTTATGTATTGAAAGTTCCTTCAAAATGTGTTAATATCTTAACACCTGGTACCTGTGAATGTCACCTTTTTTAGAAATAGGGTCTTCATCAATCTGATCAAGTTAAGTCATTAAGGCATGCTCTAATACAAAATTGGCAATCACAATAATATAAAAGGGACAATATTATTATTACATATTATGATGGTTTTCCATAATTAGCCAGTAAAAAACAATTTCCAAAGGTCAGTTTGATTTGTTTTTGAAGATCATTTTCTTTTAGACCATAACTAGTCATGGTTTATAACACACACTTATTTTTAGAACACAATTAAAGAATAAATATAACTTTTTGTGTGAGGCCTAGATCCAACTGATTTATCTCTTGGAATACTTAACATTTTAAATTAATCTCTTGACTCTTGATCTTGAATTAGGTGTCCTTAGTGACTTCTCATTGGCACTTGAGCAAGTCAATCAATAATTAACTGATGTAACACAAGGAATGCCCACTTTGTCCTCTAGCTTCTGATTTTAATAGAAAATGGATAAAAGAACAATTAAATATCTTCCCTCTAATGACAATATTATTTAAACAAAAACAGGTGGAATCATACATTGTAACAAAACTCTCAATGTCAAAATTTATTATATGTTATAAATTAAAGAAAAAGTTTAAGAATTTGCACAAGTGGTAGAACAGTCTGAGATTCACATATTTTAGTAAAATCTTCTATTGTGCATTTGCAGTTGTTTATGCGGCTCCTTCATATGGTCAGCAGCTGGGAGTTATGCAACATCAAAACCATGAAATGTTGTTCTTCATAACTTCCAATGCTCTCCTTATGCAAAATTTTACCAGTAGCAGAATTATGAATTTAAACTTTAGATAAATCAGACATTTTAATGCATTGAGAGAAATGATGAAAATGTTCATCAGCAATACTAAAGTATCTGATTATTTCAAATGGCTCAAAAAATTTTTTGACTGAAAGTCCAAGAGTTGGTGCAAAGGGATAGGAAATGCAAAATGACACTCTATTGTATAGGGCAAAACACATATTTGGGGCACAGGCCTGAGTCTATGTCTCAGTCTTCCTTCTTGGCAGATATGGAGTTTATTTGCATCAATTTGGGCTGTTGTAATAGATAACCCCCAAAACTTAGTAGCTTCTGAAAAGTTCTTACTTAGGCTATATGTCTACCACCATGGGTTGCCTGTGGTCTTCCATGATTTGTGCTCACTATGACACAGCTCGATAGAGAAACCGTTACATTAAAAGTAATTAGCTGAAACAGAGGGAAAGAGCTCCCACAAATAAATACTTCCATCCAGAAGTGATTCATGTCACTTCCACTCACAATGAATAGCACTCATCACGTGGCTCCACTCAACCTGGTGGATTATGTTGAGTTCTATAATCCTATCATATATCTGGAAAGCATAGATCCAAGAAACATTAGGTGCATCATGGAAGACTGCCAAGTTCACTGACAATTTGCCACTTGTCTGTCTGCTTTTTCTAGCATAGTGTTTACAACATATGGTAAATATTTAGAAATATTCTTCATTAAGTGTTGTCATTAAGCATACCATCTTGATATTAGGAAAAGAGAAAGAAAAGACATCACGTATGAGCAGATTTTGTTTATACTTACTTTATAATCTATCTTATTAAGTTTCTTTGGTGGATATATTTTAAATAGGGAGAAAGAACATCCTTCTTCATTTTTAATTATTTAAAGTGGCATTGCCAGGATTTGTATCAATTAAATAATGTAAATCTAGAAATGTTTTCAGAAAATCTAAGAAGTTAAGAATTTCCAGATACTCTTTGGATCCTTTCCAGATATAGAACATCTGGTAGGAAAAAAAAATCTCACAGCAAAGCTTTCATTAATGGTTTAAGTGAAGAATTTAAAACAGTAAATTTTATGGTTAAACTTTTTAAAAACTTTCGAGGAACTAGACCTAGAAAACTAATTTTCTTCCTTAAGGGCAATATGATTATTTGCTGGTAGGTAGAGAATAACCTCCTCTGTATCTTCTCAATTTTGGTCCTGGGACAGACAGAAGAACCATAAACATTTTCTGATTTCTAAAAGTTCTATGCTTTCTACTTCGTTCCACACATACTATTGTATCTTTTAATAGTGAGTAAATACATAGTGCTATATTTCCAAAGGTTTTTGACTATCCAAAGCACTTTGTAATTTAGTTTGTATTCACTGAATATTTACCTTGAGCAAATTGTATTGAACACACAAACAGGCATGTGTGTGTGTACACACACACACACACACACACAAACATACATTATGCGTCCATATACACACATATTTTGTACTTGGGAGATTTTTCAGGACACAGAATTTTTCATTCATGATATTACACAAAATTCAGAATAAAGATTCCTCTTCAGAAAAAAAAAGTTACATTTTTCATTCGTTTACCATTTGGGCTTGGATAACTGAGCCAAGTGATGTCAACTATAATACATCACCACACTTTTCATATAGTATTACTCTGGCAAGGTCAAAGCTCAAACTTTCCTGGGATCAGAAACTGATTCATAATCCCTGTTGAAAGATAAAGTTGGGCAATATGAATTGTGAGATGAATACAGATACATGACTCTGTAGCAAAAGCTTTGTTATTGTGTCTCATTTGAAATTGGAGATACACCAAATATCAGGAAATTAATGAAACTACAGGTTTTTGAGAAGGCTAGTGATTTTCTGCTGTCTTAATATTTGAAACCTAGGAACAAGAATACTTAGCATTTGCTTGTTATGTAACAGATGCCTATAGTAATGAATAATCAATACTTCAAACGTAAATTTAAAAAGAAAAAATAATAACTTATAACTAACCTCCTGTTTAATAGGGAAAGACTGAGTATATCTCCCAACCCCTGTCAAAATCAGGAATAAAACTGTGAGGTCTAATTGCTTCTATTGAATATAATAATAAAACTACTAATCCTTTAATGAGTACAAAAAGGAATCGAAAGACATGTAAATAAGAAAAGAACTTACAAATGTTTTCCTACTTTAAAAGATATACATATATATATAATTTTTATGTCATTTTCATTATTTGGACAGACAACTCAACAGAGTAAAGATGGCTATTCTTCTCAAATTTACCCATGGAATTAATGTGATTCCTATCAAAATTCTAAATGTGTTTTCATAGATGTTAAAAAAGCCTATTTTAAAATTGATGTGAAAAGCAATTTTGTAAAAGGTTAACCAAATGAGAATGTTTCTCAAACCAACATTTTTTTCTAGAGAAAAAGTCTCTAAAAATAGTCTCACCATGTTGCCCAGGGTGATTTCAAGCTCTTCAGCTCAGTTCATCCTCTTGTTCAAGTGGATAGAACTACAGGCATCATAACTGGTTTGTAATCACTTCTAAGACTACTATATAGCCACAGTAATCAGACAATGTGATAATTGGAGCAACTGGATATTCATAGGTCAAAATAACAAATGTCAACCTAATCTCACTTCTTATGCAGATACTATTGCAAATGGATCAAAAACATATAACTGTGAAACATGTAAGAAAACACAGAAGAAAATTTTCAGAACCTAGAACTAGGTGAAGAATTCTTAAACACAATGTCAAACACAATCCATGAAAGAAATGAAATGACAAACTGGACTTATTATGAAAATACCCCTTTAATGGGATAAAAAGACAAGCTAGAATGAGAGAAAATATTTTCAAATTACATATCTGTAAACAATTTGTGTCTAATATATATAAAGAACTCTCAGAATGAAACAGCAAACACACACACACACACACACACGCACACACACAAACACACACACACTCCAATTAGATGATGGGCAAAAGACATTAAACAAACATTCACCACAAAAGACATTTGTAAATAATCAAATAATCACATGAAAATATCTTCAGCATCACTAACAATTAGGTCAATAAAAATTAAGGCCAAAGTGACATATTAAAACACAAATATTAGATTTTTTAAAAAGTGACATTACTGAATCTGGTGAAGATGTGAAAAACTAAATCACTCAGAACTTGCTGGCAAGAATATAAATTCTATAACCACTATGGAAAATAGCTTAAATATCTTCAAAAGATATTTAATAGCTTCAATATCTTTAAAAGATATATAAAATAGCTTAAATTTGTTCAAAATATATCATGTAACCCAGTAATCTCACTCTTTCTCATTTGTTCCAGAGAAATAAAAATACATTTCCATGCAAAATTGTATAATTAACGTAAGTTTTATTTGTAACAACTCAAATTGGAAATAACCCAAATGTGTTTCTAACTGTGCTACATCCATACCATGGAATACGTCAATGATAAAAATAAATGAATGATAGATACACACCTCAAATAAATTACATTGACTCAAAAGATTGTAGTGTAAGATTTCATTAGTATAATATTCTTGAAACTATAGAAAAGAAAAACAGATTAGTGATTGTCAAGGATTAGAAACAAATGAAAGAGGGGTGAAGGATGACTATACTTATGAATGAGGATCTTGAGGGAAATGTTTGTGGAGATGGAATAGTTTTGCATCTTAATTTGGTGGTGATATGCAAATCTATATATTTGATAAACTTTCTTGTATTAAAGAATAAATTACTCATTAAAATAAGTGAATGTAAAACTTAAAAACTGAATAATGTTTGGGAATTGTACTGATAACTATATCCAGGTTTCAATACTGAACCACAGTTAAATTGGATTACCAATTGGGGAAATAGAGTAAAGGGTACACAGAATCTCTACTATTTTTCATATCCAGTGAATTTAAAATTATTTTTAAATGAAATATTGAACAACTAAGTAACTAGAAAATTAGCAACAATGCAAAATCAATAAAGTTAAGAGAGAATTATATACATGCATATCTCATGCCTGGCAGTGTAGCCTGGGTAGAGATGGATAGGAAAGATAGCTACAAGATATTTTAATATCAGTGCAAAGATAATAGCATGAATGGATACAATGTTTAAAGTACCACAAGATTTAAAAAAAAAAAAAACTGGCTCAAACAATATAACATTTTCCAGGCTAAAAAGATTTTGTTTTCCTTCCAGAAAAGACAAGATCTGCAGTATACATTTGGAATTCAAATCGATGACTCAGAAAAAAATTATAAACTTCCAATAATTATTTCCTTTAAAGGAATGTTGTTTTTAACAATGATATTTATTCTAAAACCATGACTATAAGTATCTTTTAGCTGTTTTTAGAGTTCACAGGGGTTTATGAATAAATTATGTCTTCTTAATCCTATTAAATTTTGCAGTACTAAAATGTGAATTGAAGTTCACACATTTGATAAATGGAAAAAAATGGTAACCCAGGGTTTCTGGATCTACCTTTAGCAGCCTTCGTATTATAACACATCTGTTTCCTGAAAGATTCTGTATAGATTTACCATGAATATTTTTATTGTAATATATATATAAAATTATTTATGATAACTATTTGCAATGTGTTATGATGAATAATTCTATTTTGAGACATTCTTTGGGTTTGATCTGTAAGGCTTAATTTTCAAAAATATTAAGTACACATGAAAAGCATAATTCTTAATTGGACCAAGTGTGAATTATTTTGCAACCAAAGAATGCTCAAATGCTGAACCTTTTCAGCCTTGTACATCTGCATTTGCAATTTTGAATCCCCAAAAGTCTCAGAGTGTAGCATAACATTTTATTTTACACAATAAGTAAAACAATTTATATAAAACATAAAAGTGGTCAACTTATGTTATTCTACTTAAGTGAATGTGAATGAAGGAACAATAGGAGAGTCAGCCTCCTTAAGGCAGAGGAAAGAAATAAGGGGGGATATTCAGCTTAAAAAATTCCACCAATTTTAAAATTATTCTTAAAATAGGCTATATCTAATTAAGTGTGGAGAACAGAACAGATTGTTATGTGAAGTTAATGATTCACTATAATATGGAATAAAATTAAGTGATAAGATTTGTCTACATACAAAGCAGAAAAAATATATATAGTGACTAGGGAAATGCTCTTTCCTAGGTGATTACTTCTTGCTGGCCTCCCCATTTTAATTTTTGCACAACTGACTTTTTTTTTTAATTTCACAAATTACATTCTTAAACCTGTGACCTTTGAGAGAATTTAGCAGAGTCAGAGTCATCACCACAAAGATAAGGGGATAATTTAGTTTTCCAAATGTGGTTTGAATAAATGTTGAGGTACTCTATCACCAATCTAAAATCTTAAATGCAGGCCATCTTCAAGAAGTTCCTCTTTTCTGGTATACAAAGAACAACATCTGCAGCATTTGAGGAGTAAAAAGATATTTTTTGACTGGAAAAAAAATCTACTCATAAATTCCACAGTACAAATTTAATTGAGACATAAAAATCCAATGCCTCTTAAAATTTCAAAATTTCTTAAGCCCAAGGAATCATAAATTAATCACTAGGTGATATTTTTGTTTATTTTCTCCCCAAACCTTTCTATCCTCTTTGAATGACTTGTTAATGGAAGCCATAAAAATGCGCATTCATAATTTATCTTTTCAATAACTATTAGCTAGGAGATAAGCAACAGAACTAAAACCTAAGGATGGCTCTAAAATTTAAAATAAACATTGAAGGGATTTAGCAAGTAGAGCTAATAAATTAAGATTACTTCTGAGAAGTTCAGGACACAGAGGTTAAGGTCACTCATGCATTTTTCAGTTTAGGAAGAGCAGATTAGTTGCTTGAGAACATGGGCTTTGGAGAAAGAAATATCTGGATTTGAGTTATATCTCTGCTATGAACGTGTGCAAAATTCATTTAACATCTCCGAGTCTATTTCCCCAGCTATAAAAGTGTTTATTAATAAAACAAGACTATTTTCATAACAATTTTATCAAATTGGGTCAATATATGTAATTATTACATATTTGTATGATTATATATTTAAACATAAAGGTTTAAATATAAATTATTATATATTTATTTCTCACATATTTATATATAAATATTATGTATTTACACATATAACATATAAACATATTCTAGATATTTGTAAAACATCTAGAACAAAATAGTTAAGCATTCTATAATCTTAATTCTTTTGAATGCTGAATGATCCCCGGGAGGATAAAAAAAAAATGTTAAATTCTCTAAAGACAATAAATATCTTTTGGCTAGTACATTTGGTTGATACACACTTAATCTGACGGCTTTTAGGGAAAAAGAATGAGGACAAAGTAATGATTTTATTAAGAAATTAACTCATTCATATACAAACTCAAGTTCACTTTTTCAAAACTTATGTTTGTATGCTAGGACATAGATGGAGTTTCTGTAAGCAGACTCGTGATCAGTGGCTAGAACTGTACATAGTACAGGGATTAGTCTTGATTTTTACTAGACAATAAAAATCATTATGGGCTTAATCACACTAAGAAATTTGTGGAAAATTTGAAGTGCATAAAGAAGGAAATTGGATTCATTTAATATAGCTCATGGCCTGCTGTTTTGTGGTGGTGTTGTTTTTAGCTTAACATGTTTTTCAGGAGTATTTTCCCATGTCATTAAATCGTCAACAAAATTTTATTTTTAATGGCTGCATAATTAATATAATGAATTCTGAAAACTATTTACAAGTTGCTTAGCCTCTTTTAATCTTAGTTTCCTTGTCTGCAGCAGGGTGATGATAATAACAGCTACCCAAAGACTTATTGTGAAGACTAAATGAAGCAACCCTTGTGAAAAAGCAGTTGGTGTGCTGGAATGCACCCACAAATGTTAGTTATTATTAGCTCTGGTGAGCCCATAAGGAGGAGGAAGAAATAATGAGTGGGATAGATGTGAGGGAAATATTTTGACTGCTATTTTCTATTTTATAGCTTTATTAAACACGTTCCCACTTCAAGAGGAAGATTGGGTTTTGTAATAAGGTTTTTTTTTTTTTTTTGTTTGCTTGATTTTATGTTTTCTTATTTATGAGTTGATTTTATTTCCATAGAATTAGAATAAACCCTTCCCAAATTAAAATAAAAATCAAAGCCTACAGGTAGACAGAGAATAAGGAGTCTGAAGTAGAAATATTTAATTAATTAATTACCTTTAACATTAAAAGAGTTAAATAAAAGAAATTTCAAGTAGGCACACTTGTAATTAATTTTGTGAATGCTTTTAAGATGTATTTTGTTTTACTACGCATCAAAATATAAGGATTAGGCTTCTTCCTACTCCTACTCCCGAATCTTTGTCTTTTATTAAATGAAACATTCAAGAATATTTTGCTTGGGGGGGGATATTTCAAGTTTTTAAATATGGTGGATGAGTATTTTATCCTGAAAAATCACTCAGTAGTGTTGTGATCATAGAAAAATATAGTAAAAACAAGGGATGATTTTTGGCCCACCACTTCTTCAAACTGTTGAAATATGTCAAGTTTTACTGATTTGTACTGATCTGCTTTACCTCATGATCATCCAATATGAGTATAAACCATGCTAGAGAACTAAGAGCTAACTATAGGGGTGCACAGGGAAAAATGAAGACCGAGTTTTCAGCATAGCTCTGCTACTCGTTTGAGCAATGATAAACAGCAAACCACTTACTCTTCTCACATTCAGTTTCATATTTTTGTAAATTAATTTACATGATAACTATTTAGCTCTCAAATTGTGTTTTCTAACTGTACAATATATGTATCCTTCTGTACATCATGTAAGGAGAACAGACATTTGATTATAAAGCAAGGCAAATGCCATATCATGTACACAAAGCAGTTTCCGCTTATCATTTAAAAGAAAATGTAATGGGCCAAAGAACTGAACAGAAGAAGAAATACAAATGGTCAACAAATATATGAAAAAAAAAAAAGTGCAATGTCACTAGCAATTAGAGAAATGCAAATTAAAACAACACTGGGATTTCATCTAACCCATATCAGAATGGCATTATCAAGAATAGAAGTAACAATAAATGTTGGTGAGGTTGTGGGGGAAAAGGTACAACCAGTCATTGCTTGTGGGACTGCAAATTGGTACAACCACTATGGAAAGCAGTATGGAGATTCCTCAGAAACCCTGGAATGGAACCACCATTTGACCCAGCTATCCATACACTCCTCGGCATATATCCAAAGGACTTAAAATCAGCATACTATACTGATATGGCCACATCAGTGTTCATAGCAGCTGAAAAATAAGCCAGTCCCCCCAAACCAAAGGCCTCTCTGATATGCAGTGCTGACTCACAATAGCTGTGTGTGTGTGGTGGGGGAGTGGAGGTTCAGTGGATTGGACAGGGGAAACTGGGAGAACAGAAGGGAGATGAGAATAGGAAAAACAGTAGAATGAATCAGACATAACTTTTCTATGTTCAAAGAATACACAATCCATGAATATAATGCTAAGTAAAGCAAGTCAATCCCAAAAAACTGAAGTCCGATTGTTTTCTTTGATATGAGGATGCTGACTCATAATGGCCAATGAGGGAGCATGGAAGGAATGGAGGAACTTTAGATAGGGCAAAGGGGATGGAGGGGAAAGGAGCGGGTAAGGGAATAGGAATGATGGTGGAATGAGTTAGACATCATTACCCTAAGTACATGTATGAAGACACGAATGGTATGAAAATACTTTGTGTACCATCAGTGACTTGAAAAATTGTGCTCTATATGTGTAATATGAAATGAATTGCATTCTGCCATCATGCGTAACAAATTAGAATAAATAAATAATTAAAAACAAAAAAAGAATACACAGCCAGTGTAACTCCACATCAAGTACAATCACAAGAAAGGGAAGTTACACTCTATGTATGTAAGATATGTCAAAATACGTTCTACTGTCATATATAACTAAAAAAAAAAACACCCAATTTTTAAAAAAGGGTAAAATAGAAAAAAAGAAAAAGAAAATTTATAATAAGCTCTTTCTTCCCGACCTCTTTCTGTACTTCCTGCATGTACCAGGCTTCTTTTTTCTGAGTATGTGGTTTACAGTGAACTTCTCTTCATGTTGCCTGTGTTATTTTTTTTTCTCATAACATTCCTTTTTCTTTTGTTTTCTTGTTTTGGAACACTTTCTTTTGAGGAGACATAGAGATGTATTATATTTGTAAGCTGGAATTGGCTTTACTTCTTGAGATTACACCTTTGTTCTCATGAAGTTTACTTAAATCCACTCAACATTTCTACGATTTATGTAGAAAAATAATGGTGAGAGGTTACAGGCTTTCTTTTTCCTTTTTTGAATATTTTAGAAGAGAACATTAAGGGATAGATAACATTCCCACAGAGAAAACAATGTTTTCTTCAGTATCAAGTTGTATACATTCCATTTAGGAAAATATGACTTAAAGAGGGCAAGCATTTAGCAAACAATAAAACACCACATACAGTTGATGAGTCGATAGGTATTTATAGAGTGGCAAATGAGTAGCTAACCAACTGCTCAACTGTGTGGTCCAGATGGGGACTGCAGGAGTCCAGAGCCTGCCTGTAGTACCTATGTGATCCGCTATGCTTCCAGAAATTTCTGTTTTAAACATTATGCACTCCCATAAAGAATGCATAGTATGTTGGCCAAAGACCAAATTAGTCAATTGCTTTAAAGACAGCTATGCTTACAAAATAGACTACGTAATAAAGGCAGAAAACACAGATTGAAGCAAAAACAGAGATAAAGAGGTTCATTAAATAGACCTCCCTTACTGAATGAGCAGTTGCACCTATAGAACCTTCCAAAGAAGAAAAAAGTGAAATAGTTTGATTTAAAGCAGGCTATGAGGAAGTGTAACTTTTGAGGTCAGCTTTAATAATCTCTTCAGAAATAAAAGAGATGCTACAAAAATTGGGTTATACAACCTTCCCTGTTATATGTTCCCAAATGACTTTTAAATAATATTTTGTTATATGAATTCAAATTAATTGCAATTGTTATTTGGACTCTGATACCTCTAAAATATTATGTGACAGTAAAGATTGTTTTTCATTAATTGCTTTATTTTTAGCCACTTGTACATCATGAACACTAAATAAGCCAATTTGAGGTGAAATAGATCTTGGGACCCTTTATAACCCATGTTAGCAATTACTGATTTGCTGAGTGTTTGGAGCAGTTATCACTAATGTTCAATCACTGACTGAGTATCGATGCTATTGTTCTTCAAGGTCACCTGTATTCTATGAAAAGCTGTGCTAACCACACATGTACAGATGGAGAAATTCTGTTAGGCTCCATGTTCCTACATTTAAAACTTCCTCTTCTTGCTTGGCTTTTCTTCTTTATCTTCAAGATATTTCCAATAATATACCTCAGTGAAGCAATAAAACCTGTTGAAATTTTTTTCTTTATAAGTAAATTATGGAAAAGAATAATTTGAGTTTTTCAGTGAAATACTGTCTCTTACTTCCCAAGTATGTCAAATAATTGTCCATTCTCTTCACAATGAAAAAACCTAGATTTCTTTTTACTTTTTGGTACCAGGATTGAATCCAGGACCCAAGAACATTTAACTACTGAGCCACATCTCCAACCCATTTGTTATTTTTTAATTTGAGACAGGGTCTTACTAAGTTCCTCAGGGCCTCACTAAGTCTGAGGCTGGCTTTGAACTTGCAATTTTCCTGCTTCAGTTTCCCAAGTCGCTGGGATTACAGGTGTGTGCCATCATGTCCAGGAAAGATTTCTTAATAGTCACAATATATTTATTAATCAGTTTTCTCACATTCATATTCTACTATATTGAAAATATTTACTTTCATGTTTGTATAACCTTTTATTATAACTTCAGATGGTTATTAGGGAAATAAGGAAAATTCTTATTAATATTAGTGTTTGCTTTAGAAAAACTATAACTGTTCACCATTCCCATGTTGTGTCTCCCTAGCATTGTGCTACCTGAGTATATAGTATGAAATGTTCCTAAAAACTGCTGGCCTTGATACTCCCTTTTGAGTTTCAGAAAATCTATCTCCAATAGCCCATTGAAGCATCAAACTTAATATATCACAAATTGAACTTTTTATATTTTACTTCCAAGCTCACCTTTCTTCAAGTTGTTCCTAATTCTATTTTCTTTACTTTTTAAAATTATACACAATCAACTAGAAATCCCCTAGTCATTTTCAATTCCTACCATACTCCCAACATCTATTCATTACTCAAAGCTCTAAAGTCAATCTCAGAATTGTTTCTCAGAATCTGACTTTTCCCATCAATTTGTACCAGTGATGCCTCATTCAAACCATATCTATTTCTGACTTAGATTATTATAATTAGGCTTTAGCCACAAGAATTTCCTTTAATTTCCCATCTTTCTGAACCTATAAAGTAGATCTTCATTCAATTATTCAGTCTATTGGTCATTCTTTTTTATTTTTTCGTTCCATAGATATTTGTGTTTTTCCTTCTATGTGTTTCTACTTGATTTTGATTTGCTTTTCAGGCTGGCTCTTAGCAAATGTGAACTACATTTATAGTTGAGCCACTGCAAATATATAAATTCATTAGTGAATGTATTGTTGTAGTGGCTTCATTGCTCAGTCCATTTTATATATTGCTTTGTGCTTTCTTTTTCTATTTAATCACTGTCTTACATGTAGTTTCATAATCTTGAGTAAGTTAGGACATAAAATGAAGTCTGAATACATTCACCTGTGCACATATCCAAAAGTGATCTTACTGATTTCAAAGATCTTTTTGAGCTCCTTATAAATCACAAGATAAAGTACAAACACTTTGGCAGGGTTGCATTGTCTGGCTCCTATAATTATTTAACATTGAATCCCACAACCTGAGTTCACTGATTTCTAAGGATTCAGACTAAGCATAGTTTTCCAACTTACCATGTCTTTGTACTTGTGCAGATATGTTCTAATATGCTCTGCTCTGAGGAACACAATCATTTCACAACACACAAATAAGACTTTCTTGTACAAAAGTTAGAGTCAGGTAAGTATGAAAAGTATATAGCATATTCTTCTCAAGATCTTAACTGCACAATTGCTTAAGCAGCACTATTCCTTAAAGTTACAGATTATCGACTCACTTAGGACAGCTGCAAAAAGTCACGGATTTTCAGGACCAGTTAGGAAGTATTTTAAATCATGTGTCTTAGGTGAGTTCATAAAATATGATTCATTGCTTTTATTAAGAGAACAATAATCTTTTTACAATTTAAAACTAATGGGAAAACACCTGTTAAAGTGAATTCTTCAGAAAGAAATAATTTACCTTTGTTTAACTCAATATTTGTTGGACATATTTAAGTATAAATGCATTTTTTTGAAAATTGGAATGTCTTTATACAAATTGAATCAATTGTAAAATGCTGTTGAACAATAATTGTTTGATTTTTGTAAAGACATTTAAAATTGCACACACTCATAGGTATACATGTATACAATGTGTAATGTGTAATGCAATTAGCATTTCCTTCTGCCTTGAACATTTATCCTTTTCCCATGTTGGGAAACTTCAAGTTTCTCTTTTCTAGTTCTTTATAAAATATATAATATCTTGGTATGGATATATTTTTTAATCTGACATCTAGTTCTTCTCAGAAAATATATTAAGGAAAACAGACTTATTATTTGTTCTATAAGAAATTTCTTTCTATCTAGGAAAATGCCTGGAAATGTTTCAAGACCCAATTCAAAGAAACTCTCACAAAGATTTTCCTGATCTCTCCAGATTCTAGTGCCAGTGTTACATCATTGATCTAGTTATGATGTCTGGCTATTTTAGCATGCCAATTTTTCTCCCTAATTTCCAAGCAACTTGAAAGAAATGAATATGCCTTAGTCATCAATGTGTATCATTGTGCTGATATATAGATACACAATTTACATGATGAATTCATATGAATGAATAAATTCATTAAAACTCCATAAATAAATTGTAAGATATCATCAGGCAGTCTAGAATATTATGGACCATCAGCACAAGATAATCATAATCACTGGACTATTCAAATTCCAGTTTTGTTCTTCATACCAATCTCATTCATGAATGTGGCTTATGTTAATATAATGTAATCTTCATATGAAATCTTAGAAAAAATTTACCATATTCATGAACTACCACCATTCACCATGTGGAATTTCTCTTCCAATAGTTTTTCTTTGATTCAGTTTTCTTGAGATGATTTTTCACTGGAAAACAACAGCAAAGAATACATTCTCCCCTTGTCATCTTGGGAATTTATCATATTCCTCTTGAAATTATAGTTTAAGCATATAGTAGGTTCATGACATATAAGGAACACTTCTGCAAAGTACTTGCTTAGATAATTTTTATGAGGAACAAAATCTGAATTCAATATATATTTTTCTAAAAGCATTATAAGGATCTCATGAACTTTAAAATATGGGCTCTGTTTTCAAACTTAAATCTTCAGTTTAATTATATTCTTATATTTTTAGTGCAAATAAGGTGGGGGAACTAGAAATGAACATTACTTGAAACGCAGTGAAGATTCTTGGTAAAAGAGACATTTAGAACCAGGCACAATGGCACATGCCTGTAGTCCCAGATCTCAGGAGGGTGAGGTGGGAGGATCACTTGAGCTCATGAGTTCAAGATCAGCCTAAGCAACACAAGGAAACTTGGCTTCCCAATCCCTCTGCCTCCAGTAGGCAACTACAATATGTATTGAATCAAATATTTATACTTGTGGGATCTGCTCTCTCATTTTATTTTTCATATTGTTACCAAAAAAATGTAAGCATAATTTTCTCTTTTCTTGTTTACAGACATGCACTTTAATAACATATTGCTAAATTTTCAAATAAAAATGTTTAGAATAGAATACAGTCTTGGCGAATGTAGTCCTCTGTGGTGGCATTCATGAAAATATTCTGTTTAATTTTTAGGATTTCTTTAAAAAGTCCAGAATTTTGTTGAGAAACTGATACTTAACTCTGTCACGTGAATTCTCAAAAATGCCATTTTCCCTCTCATGCTATGTGTGAGTATGTTGTTATGAATGGTACATGCATTAAAAGCTTCATAAAACATATTGTTATTTCTCTAAATTAGTAGATTATCTGATGTTTGAGAAAAATTCAGGCATATCTTTTTGTAACTTGCAGAAATCAGTTTGCAGCAGCGTTTTTCACGTGAAAGATAATAAACCGTGGATCTAGTTGTCAGCTTAATTAACTACTGAAAAAGTTACTTAAAGGAAACAAACAGAACTCAACAAAAGCACTATCTTAATCTATCTCTGATGAATAAAATAAATGGTGAGATGAAAGATTTAAAAGGTTAAAAAAAAGGTAAAATAGTTAAGAAACAAAATGGAAAGGATTTGTGTAAACAGCAGAGACCTCTGGATTATTTCCAAATAGCCAAAGGGGTTCTTCCAACTGGAAATATATTGCACTGGTTTAGACAAAAATGTGATTTATTTATATATCTTTAGTATTATTGCTTTTGTGACATTTCACTTATGAGTAATGGTAGCCAACACCTCACAAAGAAGCCACAGACAAGGAGAGGAAAAATCCACATTCCATTACACAAATGTGCGTTCCCTTGGCTTGGTTCCTAGAGCAATGTGGGTGCATTTTGAAGGAAGCTTGCTGAGGTCTGCCAGTTCCTCTCCCCTCACCCCATCTTTAAAAAAAAAAAAAGAAAAACTGATGCAAGGAACCACCTATAGATGGTTGCAAGGTTGTGAGAAGTCACTGGGGGTCTTCCTGTTATTCCTGTTAGCACACTTAGGATCTCTAAATCTCTGGTGCCAAAGTTTCTTTCTCTATTTCCCAATACAGGTATGGTCAGTTTCCTTTGGTTTCATCTCATTGATTCTTGTTAATGGAAAACACTTTGTTTTCCCAAAGAAAAGAAAACAATTCAAGGTTAGCCATTTAATTTGATCTTAAATTATCTGGGTTGCTATGTCACAGGGAATTATATTGATGAAGTCCTGAATTTTCTTGAGACTATTTTCTTTGAACCTTACACTCTGTGGGAAAAATAGTTATGCATTTTAAGTGTACTTGTATACTCTCATACAAAACATATTATATATACTCGTAAGCATAATTTGAATTATATCCTTACAAAACATAAGAAAATATTCTCGGTATTTATTATTTAAGAATATTTCTCATAAACAAAATATTTCAGTTTGAGCTTAAACTCTTTTGAGTTAAAAAAATCCCTGGAGATATTGATTTTTATAAAAAATTGTATACTGATAGAAATTTAAGATGATTTTCTTTATAATGATTTTAACTTTGCATTTCTAAACCTTCATATGGTGCCTCTGTGCTCTCTCTATGGCCTCTGTTCATACCCTAAGTGCGTCATCTAATTTGAACCAGACTTGCTGCTGTTTTCAACTGTATTCCATTTGTGGGTTAAATATATGAGATAGAAATAACTGTACTAATGTGAATTTCTAAGGCTAGACATTCCAAATAGGTCTTTGCAGCCAAGAATGTGAGTTAGTCTGGGTAGGAATTATAGACCTGAGTTATTTTGAAATAATGATCAATGGGTGTGAATCCTGAATTTACATGTTCATCTATTTAATTTATACAAAAATTTGTTTTTGAAGAAGAATGAACGTGGAGGCTTTTGGATTGAACCAAGCGTGCCAAGTGTTATCCTTGCGTGACGTAAGACTAGACACACCAAATAAGTGATGCAGAAGGAAATGTGGCTCCACTTCCTCTGTCCTTGTCCAGCTGTTAGACTGTGATGTCAGCCACTTTATTTTAGTTGGGAAGAAAGTAGGAAATTAGATTGAGTGAATACACAACATTTGTTCCAAAGGAAGACTATGAAACAGGATGTACATGCTGTGGTTAATAACAGCAAAACACTGGTAGGTTTACAGTTCTTGCCCAGACTCACTCACATTCCTATCTGAACAGTCTCCTTGGAATGTCTGATACCAGTAACCCTGCAGGCAGAAGTGATGGATATTGACAAAGGAATGGCTTGCACATGCTTTCAATATGGTGGAGGTTTCAGATGACATATTGATTCAATTGGCCACCCTCATTCGGGTGGAGCAACACAAAAGATTCACTCCACAAATCGACATCTGTCTTTTAGGAGAATAAAAAGACCAACTAAAACTAAAACGGTGTGGTGGCAATGAGTCAGTAAAGTACATTCAGTAGCGTATGTATAAATTCCAAAAAGCATTAAAGGGAAGAATAATGAATTGAAACAAACAGATGGAATACAGTATAAAAAAGAAAACTTTAAAACATTTTTTTTTCCACTGCGGCAAAGAACAAGTAGTTTTTAGGAAGCATAAAATAAGTGGTGGTGATAGAGGTCCATGTTCTCTAAATGGAGACACACAAATATCCAAATGATGTTTCTCAAATCAAACCTAAAATAGAATACAAAAGATGATAACATCTTATGATATGCAGCAAATATGGGGTCCTGCAGCCTATGCTATTTCACTTGAGAGAAATAGGAGAGTTTAATGTTAAATGTTGGCCTAATGAATCATTCTGCATTTCAAACTAGGCACTGCCTCATTTCTCCAATCATAGAGGTTATTCTGACTAAATTTATGTTCCTGGAGTGTGAAGGGGTAGACTAGCTCACTCAGTCTCAGCTCTTTTCTGTACCTCAGATACAGAGAGATTAAGTAACAGAGATACGAGGATCTAGCATAAGAATTCAGGATCAGTGCTCCCAAATCCATGTCCCTTCTCCAATTTCATTTTCTATAGTTGTGACTCAATTCCAATTCAACACCAACCACACTAAAGTAAAATACAGTGGCTTTAAGTTTCCTTCACTAACCTCTCAGACCCCTGTAAAATAAAAATGGGTCCCCAAACTGATTTTACCTGCGTTTGGTCTCAGAGGCTCTACGTTGTCACATTGCCCATCTAAAGTCTAGTTTTAAATTTCATGAATTCACTTTTTCCTACAACTATAACCCACTGAATCTTCTATAGACCATAAAATTAAAGTTATCCAGCTATATCTCAAAAATTTCATAGCTTAATACAGAGACAGCAAAATACACAATCAAAATTAGTTACCTATATGAAAGATACTGGAAAGAAACTGCCAAGAGAAAGTGCAGAAGTGAAGGCTGGCCAGCCACCACGGTTCTGAGTCTCCTTTCTCCATCTATAAATAGCGAGGATATGCCACATCGATATGTTAAGATGGATCTATTTCCTTACAAAATTATCAATACTATATTTTAAATTATATTATTCTTATTTTATGAAGTGGCATCCATATGATCTATATAATTCACAAACTGTATCTGGAAAAAGACTCAGATTCTTGCCATATTTTGTAACTGAATTATCTGTTAGTAAACAAAACAATGAACTTGTCAAGATCTTACTTTTAAAATTTATGTATATATGTGCTTCCGCGCATGTTTAAGTATGCTATCAAGATGATTCCTAAGTAGCCAAGTGTATTTTTTCTTAAATAGGTCATTGTTATAGGACTCTGAAAATGAATTTTCAGACTTCAGTCCTATCCCTCTGAAATCTCTTTCCCACTGTTGCAGAATCCTGAATATTGCACCTCCTGAGTAGTCTAACCTGTCATGTTACCTAGCTCTCTTTGAATTTGTGTTTCCACTTGCTCCAGTACTACATATATGAGGATCTATATTTATTCAAGTGTGTGATCCAGTGCCTTTCTGCATAAAAGAGGGAGAGAGTGGAGATTTGAACGCTACCCCATCTCTGACAATATTCACTTATAATTCAGGTAATTCTTGCTTTAGGTCCAATATTTATTCAATAAGTGATTGGTAAAAGCCAGACCCTGTGCCTCACATTATGAGTCAGAAAGCCAATGAGCTGTGGTATTGTCATTTAAAGAAACTGACAGACCAGTCAAGGGAGATGAGATGAGCATAACAACAGCACAGCCTATATACCAAGTACAATACAAGTAAAATGGCTACACATGAAAAATGGCATGAGAGCTCTTGGAAGGAATATGACTTCCAGCAGCAGACACCGGGAAAAGCAAGTTGGTATACCAAACAGAAACATTCCTCTTCATTGATGAAATGCATTCCTGAAACTGTTTCAGTGATAGAGTTTTAGGTAGTATTCTAGATGTAGAGTATAATTGTTATTTTTAGCTGTGATAACTCTGAAATTGTAGGGATTATCCTGAAATGTGTTTTTGTTCTTTAAGCTTTTAGGAAGTACTGAACAAAGAATGCCAGAAATCATTAGATAGCACAGATTGCATTCAAATATGTACCTTCTGATATACCTTGGTATTTCACATTAAGGAGCCTATAATTTTTTACCTAAGTATATATATTTTCAAATTACAGCTTGTAAAATGACCCTTCACTTATTTAAGACAAAAATTATGATATTCTAACTCCCTATATCATAGATCAGATTTCTTTGCCATGTTTGCTACTTGAAAATAAAGAAGCTACCTTTTCAGTCCTGAAAGCATACTTTCTTTTAAAGCTATAAAGGGTCTGTATTAATAGAATCCCAAACATTCCATAGTGGTGGCTCAACATGCTGAAATGTGAGTTCAGAAAGCCCATTTTGATCTAAGCTGTTTACTCTGATTTTCAGCAGGGGATACTGAACAAGGGTCTACAGTTCAGCCCTTGAAACTGTGGTCCACTTAGGGAACCGCAGTGAGGTTAACTGGCATCTTTCAGAATGCCAGGGAGACAGGGCAAAGGGTTGTTCCTGACATTTTTCAAATGACTTTCTAAACAGAACTCTTCTATTAGACTTTTTGAAAGGGGGTTTCAGTACTTACAGAGTAAGATTCAGAGATGGGAAGATCACTGTTAATATGGTACAGAAATACATTTGGTGGGAGAATCAACAAAGAGGAAAGGAAGCCCAGGAGAAAAATCACTGACTAGAGGGAAAAAAATGGCAAAGGACACTTTTTATCAACTGTCTTGTTTTGATAGTTTATAGAAAAATCCAAAAGCACTGCATTAATACAATGGGCTTTCTAAGAAAAGAAAAAAAAAAAAAACAACGTCATTAACCCAAATATTGAATTCTACTTATTAAAGTAGCAATCTTATATCTCAATATGAGAAGCAGCCACATTTAACAAAATAAAACAAAGGAACATTTGGATATTATAATTATAATTATAGTCCCCAGAAAAGCTGTATTCATTATCCCTCAATAACACAATTTTTTTCATAGATTAGGAAATTTCATTGTGAATTTTAAAAAAAAATTTAAGTGTATGTTCCAGGGAGATTTACATTGCAAAATTATCACTAGAAAAATTATCAATTCTTTCCATAGCCAGGAGGACTCATGAAGAAATCAGTTCTTCCTTGCTATGGAAAATGTATATCTATTTCAATGGCCGCAAAAGAATTTCCTTTAGTGAAGACACTGCATTCCATCCTTCTTGAATACCTGGGCATTTACTGAGATAGCCAGCACATAGCAGAAACTCATTAAGTCGAACAAATGGAACCAAAATATTCACTTTGGAGCAGAAACTGTGCAGCAACCACCAGTCATTGGCATGGAACTTTGTTCCTTTACTGAAATGCAGTGTTGTCGCTTAAATATGGCCCTTTCAGGTCTTTTGTGAACAATGCCTTTCTTCACAGTTATATCACAAGTTATGGAGTTCAGCTTGAGAAAAACTGCAAATGAAACATGTTCCTTGCTAACTCAACCACGGAAAGCAAACATAGCAATTGAGATTTGGAAAGCCAAGGCTGTTCATCCACCTGACCAATACAGCATTATCAGTTGACAGACTCATTACCACATGCTTATCAACTTACTCAAGCAAATGAAAATTTCATGAATACCTAGCCGCCATAGCAGATGTTAACAGAGTTTGGCAGAGAGATTTAGAACATATTATGTACAAGTTTCTCATTTCTTATTACAAACTGTTTTCACTTTACTGATATGAACTGCAGGAATTGTCATGGTTTTCTTCTTTCTTGTTTGGATCACTATTCACTGAGAAATAGTTCATTGCTTTTAGACCTTGCCAATTTTGATAAGCTGCAAATATTTACTTGGCATAGGTGGAGTGAAGCAGAATGAGGATTTTTATACTATATTTGCTTAGAAATAGAATTGCTAAAACAGGCCCAAAATGAATTTAGAATAATATCATACGATGTCCCAAATTGAGTTCTTAATGGATAATCTATATCTTATGATGTCTCAACTTAAAGAAGTAGATATTATTTTTATCTTTTTAAAGTAAACACGAGATAAATGTTTAGTAAAGTCTAAACACAACTAGAAAATATTGTTTTCCATCTTATTTTGCTTTTCTCCTCTTGAGTTCTTTTGTTTGTGTACAGTCTTTGAAATACTGAAGAAATTTTGTCAAAGTTTTTATTATCATATTTTCCTATTTCTTCTTATAGACCAATGTAATTAAGATGGAGATAATGTGTCTTCAATATAAATACAATTCCATAATTGCCAGGTTTTATTTTTTTTATTTCCAACAATCCTAATATAAAATAAAACTAAGGTTGTGATATTGGGTTCTTGAATACAATAAAATTTCTACAAAATTTTATTATATTCCACACAATATTATATTGTTGTTATTGAACAACAACAACAATTAAAAAAACATGTTTTTACCAGAAAATCCCTGAGATTTGAGTTAAAATTCTAGAAGTATATATTTCTATCCATTGAATGGAAACCAAACCAAGGAAGTCTGTCCATTACTGTCTTTAAAAGAACTAGCAATCAAGGAATCCTAAAGGTATCTCTGCTATAACTGGTATTTAGGGATTTTTATGTGCTCACCTTTGACTTTATATACCTTTATTACGTAGTTAGGTACAATCAATGATGAACTTTTCATTATTTCCCAGGTGAATAAGTAAGTATTTTATTATATCCCCTCCTCCATTGTGGCAGCCTCACCCATGCTAAATGGCCACCAGCCTCACACCCCCATGATCTTTGCCCCCTGGTGTTCACACCTCTGTGTGATTCCCTTCCCTTTAGTGTTGACAGGACCTATATCTGCTTCTAACCTACACTGCAAGAGACAAGATTGTCTTGATAGCAGACTCCCTTTAGGGACTTGGCTGGCTTCCTTGATGTATGGGACAATGTTGGAAATGCTCATGTGACTAAGAACTAGAGATGGCCTGTAGAATTTGCTGGAGGACTGCAGTTGCTGAGGAGGGATTTTCATCTGACAACCAGGAAGGAGAAAATGAATTCTGCAAGCAAGATGAATGAGCTTGGAGATAGATTGTTCCTTGAAGCTTTCTCATAAAATTCCAGGTCATAGTCATGTGGAATATAAGAAGACGACTCAGGAAAATTGTGCTGAGATTATTAACTCAGAAATTTTGAGATAAGAAATGTGTGCTATTTTTAAGCTGCTAAATCTGTGGTAAATTGATATGAAGCAATAGATAACTAATGTACCAACTATTCTGCAACAACTTTCTTAAAATTTAAGTAAATGTAATAATTTCTATACATAAGGCAAAAATACATACTTTCATTCAATGAATGTTTTCAGTGCCAGATACTGTTCTAGTTACCAAAGACATGGTAGTAAGCACAAAAGAAAAAAAAAAACTTATATGTTCTAGTGGGGAACATATTAATGATACTTAAAGTTATCATAGAATACTTACTAAATTACAATTATATCAAATGAATACCTATTAGGAAAACCTCCCTCAGTGATATGCTGGAAATGGGTTCTTGTCAGTAGGGAGGAGAGCAACTCCTAGAACGTAGTATTTTCTAATTCCTTTGGTATAAATCCGCCCCCCATGTCATGTTCAATTTTAAAATACTGTGATGTCATTGAATACAAAGTTTTTTTTTAAAGCATAATCAACTTTTTTTTTTTTTTTGTACTGGAGATGGAACTCAGGGGCACTCACCACTGAGCCACTTCCCCCACCCTATTTTGTATTTTATTTAGAGACAGGGTCTCACTGAGTTGCTTAGCACCTCACTTTTGCTGAGGCTGGCTTTGAACTTGCAGTCCTCCTGTCTCAGTCTCCTGACTTGCAGGATTACAGGCATGCACCACCGTGCCCAGCAATAATCAACTTTTTCAACCTGACACAGGCATACCACTAGGCTTCTCTAAAAAAAAATGACAGTTCAACTAAGCATAGAAAGAGCAGGCTGGCTTTACCAGTGATGGGAAGGTAAAGCTTTCTAGAAGAACAGACAGAATATCAAGGGTCCTGAACCTGCAAGAGTTTCCTTTTTGAAGAACTGAAAGAAGAATGTAGCTGGAACTTAAAGACTAAGGGGACAGAGATCATCTGAAAGTGTAGAGTGGAGAAATAAGAAGGGGTCAGACTTTAAAGACTCATAGAAGTCAGACTTTCCTCTAGGCTCTGGGGATACAAGAGTAAACTCAAGACCAAGACCCTTCTCATGATGCCTCCAGAGTTGTGTATACATGTTCAGAATTTTAGAGCTGAGCCTAATAGCAAAAGGAAACCACTACATTATTACTGACAAGAAAACAACATTGTATTTTTTAAAAAGATAATTCTTCCTTGGTTAAATTCATTTTAAAAACACATAGAATTGTTTATGGAGTGCTTTACTCAGCTTTACTATTGCTATGACCAAAACACCTGACAAGAACAATAGAGGAGGTAAAGTTTACTTGGTGCCCACATTTCAGAGGTTTAGTCCATGGATGGCCAACTCTATTGCTCTGGGCCCAAGATGAGGAAGCACATCATGGGAGAAGAGCCCACTGCAGGAAAGCTACTCAGCTTACAGTAGGCTCAGAAAGCAGAGAGAGAGAGGGGGAAGGGGCCACACAGAAGAGGCACCCTTGAGGTCATGACCCCAGTGACCTCCCTCCTCCAGCCACACCCCACCTGCCTAAAATTCCATGTGGTTAGTCCAAACTAGGATGGACTGAGTAGGTCACAGCTCTCATAATCTAATTATTTCACCTTTGATTATTCCTGCATTAATGCAGGAGGTTTGAGGGTACACCTCATATCCAAACTATAACATGGGGATACTAGTACAGGTAATATTACTTGTGTATCAAGTCATTCATTAATAAAATAAAAATAACAACAATCATCATAATTGTTTTGAGATTAATACAAATTGTCAGGAAAGGTGGTTATAATATAGTTAACACTCAAGAATTCCTATTTTGCCCTTTTTTTCATTTTTCCTTATCATTTTATAAAGAGGGGATAGGTGGTAGAGATACAAGTTTTGAAGCAGTCATCACATGAATGGTGTTGGAAATCATAGAAGAGAAGAGTGCTAGAGAGACAATGGTGAATAAGAGAAAGGAGGTCCATGTCAAAGACAGGCTGAGCCACAAAATTTAAGACCACTAGAAGCAAATGAACCTTCTTTCTTTGGCAGAAAACTTCTGTCATAAATGTGGAAATGACAGGTTCTGTCTGCAGCACTATGTTGAGCTCACACCTGGATTACAGAACTCATTTCTAAGGTCATCATTACTAAAGGTATGTAGAAAAACTGGATAGAGTTCAGAGAAAAGTAATAAGAATGATTAAAGCCTTGAGGTTGATGTATTTATGTGAAAAGATTAAAATCCAGAACATGCCAAAGCATGTTCTGACAAAGGCTATGAGGAGATGTGTTTAATTAATCTGAGTTTTAAAAGAGTAATAAAAGTGGAGAGAAAAATAATTATTTACTTCAGATTGAAAAAAGAAAAAAATTAGTCTATTAGCCCAAATATTAGAAAAGGAAATCTTGACATTGACAACATTTATTTTGTGGCGTTCTATTGAATATTTCTTTGTATATGAAAACCACACATATATAATGAAAAATAACGGGCTGTATATTCCAATAATATTGAGTTTCCATTGGGGTTGGAGTTTCCAGTCTTTTCCACTGCCATATCATCAATATCTGTAACATTTTTAACTCAGAGAAGGTACTCAATGAATATGTATAATATTTTCAAAAGAAATAGTATCCTTAATACTTAAACCTCAAGATTATTTCATAGAGTCAGGAATGAATCTATGGTTGATCTGGGGTAGTAAATACAGTCAAATGGAGGAAAAATCCAACTATGGATCACATTGCTTCTAACCCATTTATTTTAACAGTCTGGCCAAGGAAAAGAAATTAGAGTACACTAAACAATTTTAAATTCACATCTTAATCTATTAATATTATCTAATATTAATTTCCCAGATGGAAGCAAATATTGTAATATTTCAAAGAAATGTAGGTATAAAAATGAAAAAATACAATAAAATATACTAAAGCAATATCTTCCTTTGAAATAGTAGTCACTTGAAGTAGTGTGATTTTAAGATGTATGATAACCATTTATTACTTCTAATATAATTATAAGGCAATATCATGATATATAAAATATTTTTTGTTTATTTTAATGGTTCTAATTTATATGTTTATATAACATAAAAGTATTTTATATTTATTTTGATGGTTCTAATTTGAATAACCACTATTTTCCAAAATTAACCTAAGTTCAGACTTTCAAATATCTCTGAATTTGATACAACTGATCAGTGTCAACATTCTGGTTAAGCTTGCTTTTGACGAAAGAAACCATTAAGAAAAAAAAAAAGCAAATATTGACTTTTAGTTTTAACAAATTAGCTATTTTTCAAACTGCTTCCTTAATTTTATCCTTTTAATATTGATATTTTAGTTAAATATGAAAGTTGCAAAATAAAAATTTTCAGTTATAGGACCTATGTACTTCAAACAATCAATTTTGGTGAATGGACATCATTGGATTAAAGACAGTTTTACAGTAATAATAATTATCTAGAAAGTAAAGACCTTATGGTAATTTTGATAACAGTAAATAATAGAACCTAACTTGTAACAGTGTTATTAGCAGATTCTGTGGGAATAAGTGGTTAGACCATGCCAAGTTTCTTCTCAGTAACCAGAAATAAATAACATTTATTGTTAATTTGTCACTAAAAATGACTTATAAATTTGGAAGTATGACTCATCTTTTATTAATGCACTGAATTATGGACTAATATCACAGCTGTCAGAATCAGAATTAGTAAGGCAATGATAAAGTAGAAGCAATGAGCTTGATTTTAGGAAAGAGCTGCCACCAATTAGATGTACCATTTTGGACTAATTTGTGCAGCAGGACATTAGAGATGAGAGGATGCTTCAGTGTGGAGGAATACTTTTCAAATTATTTAATATACCAAGAAAACCCAGGCCACAAAACCTAAAGAAAAATTAATATAATAATGAGAGAAAATTAAGTATAAACACAAAAAAAATCATACAAATTATTGGTAAATTAAGTTTAAAAACATTAAAAATATAATATATTTTGAGCAAGTTAGCATTTTTTAATGGATGCAAAATTTGTTTAACATTAAGTTTGGTTTAAAAGTTAACCAATTTAATTTATTATAACAGTAGCACAAAGGATAAATAAAACCATATGAACACCAATGATTGCAGTAAAGTTATTAACAGAATTTAATGTTGATAAATTTTAAAATATCAGAAAACTATGTATGGAAAATTTCCTCATTTTGATAATGTTTATTTATGAAAAATTTACTGAAACATGACTCAATCATGAAATATTAAACACTTTCATATTGAGGATAAGACAAATTTTTCTGTATTTAAATCTGTTCATCATTTGACTGGAGGACTGAGTCAATGCAGTGCAGCAAGAAAAAAGGGTAAAGAGCATTAAGATTGGAAAAGAAAGAAAAAAAATTTCTACTTAGGATAGTATGATTGTTTACATTGAAAGCAAAAGATATTTATAAAAATATATTAGAACTAAAAGTAATTTTATCAAGATTGCAGGAAAAACATAAAAATTAATTTTATTCCTTTATATTAGCAACAAATGATTGAAAAAAGGAATTCAGAAAATGATTTATCTTAACATAAAAATATACTTACTAATAAAGTCAACAATTAAAAAACCTATAAGCTTTGTAACATTGACTACAAAATATTACTGAGAAAAATTAAAGAAATGAATGGAGTTACAATATATTCATGGCTCAAAAGACTTCTGTTGGTAAGATTTCAATTTTCTCAAAATTGATATTCCTAGTTAAATTTCAAAAGATTATTATGGACATTGACAAGTTACTTCTCAATTTATTTTTAAAACAAGGAAATAGAAACAGCAAAACTATGTTGGAAAAACGAAGAAGTTATAAAAGTAATTCTGCCTAATTTTATGACTTGCTAAACTCTATCATAATAAAAACAGTTGGAAATGGCATAATAATATACAAATAGTTCCAGGGAGGAGAATAAATAATTCAGAAATAGACACATACACAGAATCAATTGATTTTCAACAAGAGTGCAGAGGCAATCTGATGGAGAAAGGAAGGCCTGCTCGGTATGTCACGCTGAGACAATTGATTAAATGCAGAAAACGATCCTCAACACTTACCTCACATAGGGTGAATGAAAAAAAAATCATTAAAATGAATTCAAGTCTTAATCATGAAAGTTTAAAATAGAATTTTTTTTCATGAAAATATAGATGACTACTTCAGTGACTTTGGGCCCATGTTAGAATTCCTAGAGTGGACACTAACAACACTATTTATAGAAAAAAAAAAAAGCAATAAACTGAATTATATCAATTAAGATGCACCAATAACCAAATGAAAAATTTAGCTACAAATGGGGAAAAATATTTTCAATTCACTGAACTGACAAAAGACTTATATCCAGAGTATATCTTTAAATTCCCCATATAGTCAACAGCAAAACCACAAACACCATCACTACCAGCACCCCCCAAAAAGGCAAAGAACATGAACAGAGAGAAGGTTAACAAATATCTAACTTACATATGATAAATGTGCTAAGCTTCACTGATAATCAAGGAAACATTAAAACTACAATGGATACTAGTATATACCTACCAATATGACTAAAATTACAACCAAAAACCTGACATGGCAAAATATTGGTGAGAATATAAAGAGTATGATCATACTTTATTGAAAGAGTGTAAGTTTTATACTTTGGAAATTGATGCTAACTTATAAACATATATATTTTAAGATTCAGTAATTCTAGACTTATTGTATTAGTCAAGGTTCTCTAGAGCTGGGGATGTAGTTCAGTGGTAGAGTCCTTGATTACCACAGACTGGGTTTAATCTCCAACAAAATACCCCACTCCCTGTAATACAATAGCATGTATGTATAACTATAGCAGGGAATCTTTTGGGATTGATTTACATGATCAGAGGCTGAATACTCCACAATGGCTGTCTGTAGGCCGGAGAGTCAAGGAAACCAGTAGCTGCTCAGTTCAAGAAGCTGGAGCCTCAGAACAAGAGGAAGAAACAATGCAGGCCATGTCTACTGGACAGTCACTGGTGCAAATCTATGATCTAAATGCAAATGCTAAAGAATCTGGAGCCTGACATTTGGGGATGATAGCAACAGTAAGAAACTTACCTGTTCAAGAACAATTCAACTTGTACACATCTGAGAGAGCCTTACCCTTCTGCTTTTTGTTCCATTTGGGCTCCCAGTTTATTAGACTAAGGTGCCCACATTCAGTGTGGAAGTTCCTCATTCAGTCTGCTGACTCATATGCCAATCATCCCTCAAAACACCCTCACAGACACACCCAGTAGTGCTGTTTGCCAATTTTCTAGGCATTTTTTCAATCCAGTAAACTTGATAATCAAAATTAACCATCACATTTATTTACCTGAGATTTGAACACATATGCTACAAAAAAGACGTCATGGGAATGGTGCAGCAATATGGTTTATAGTAGTAAAGAGTCTGAAACAATTATATGTCCAACAATAGGAAAGTGTATAAACAAACACAATGATACCCAGCAATAAAATAGAATGACTTAATGCCATGCACAGCAGACTAAATATGTCTTAAAAACATGGAGGATGTAGATATTGTATTTCTCCATTTATATAAAATTTTAAAAAACTGACATAAGTAATTTTAATTACAGAAACTAGAATATGTCTAGCATTCCTACTCAGAGAATCTAAAATTAGAAACTCTCCAAAATCTGAACTTTTTTGAGTGCCAACATGACAACACTGATAGAAATTCCATATCTGATGTTACTCGATGGGTCACAATCAAAAGGCAGACACACTAAAAGTATTACATATAATTGTTTTCCGTCTACCTGTATAAGACGTATGTGAAACATGAATGAATTTCATGGTCAGACTTAGGTTACACACCGACATTTCTCATGTGCATGCAAATATTCTAAAATAAAAAAAAAATACCCCAAATCTGAAACCCTTCCAAGAACTTCAGATAAGGAATACTCTGTAGTTTTTTGTTTGTTTTTGTTCTTTTGTTCTAGTATTTTAATATGGAGTAGGAACTAACTCAAAGGGAACATGAGGAAAATGTAGTGATAAAAATTTTCTGTCTCTTATCTGAAGTATTCTTAAAAGAGTTACAGTGGTGTGGTGGAGTTGTCTCATGCTGGCTTACTTGTGAGTGCTGATTGTTAACTATTCCGAAATTTTGTGAGCTGTTTATTAAACTGTTGGTAGCCCAAAATCAGACATAGTGAGAATTTGCTCCTAAAAGCAAGTAAACACTGTAAATCAAGGGTTTGCTGATTGTGGTTTAGTTTTATTTCTTCCAGAGAGCAGATTTACCACATACCACTTCATGAATATATGCATTTATTTAAAAAACATATTTGAATCTTAAAATATGTGTTTTCCTTTATGTAGATTTTACTGTTGAAAGTCTGATGCACATGGTTGCAGAGTTGTATTTCATATGAAAAAGATGTACACATGCAAATTCTATCCAGTTTGTTTTGTTAGAATATGTTTATATGTTTTAATACTTTGACTCATGTTAGTGATTTATTTGATGTTGTGTGTGTGTGTGTGTGTGTGTGTGTGTATGGTTTTACTTTTAAGAAAAATAGACTCAACAATATGGTGGCATAGAATACAAGACAGAAATTACACTAATTGGGTTTGAATCTCAACAAACCTTACTAGCTTTATACCTCAGATAAATCACCTTAGCTATCTAAGTCTCAGTTTACTTTTCTGAACATACCAATAAAAAACTACTTCATAATGTTGTTATGGAAACCAAATACATTTATAGTGCTTTAATCAGATTCCATGGTATGCTTATCACACACACCAAAAGATGTTAGATGATGTAACACATATCATCTGCTAACTTCCTTTTTATAATTATTAATATATTCTAGTCATTTATTATGTTGTTGCATTTTGTATGTGCCTAGAACAAAGCCTAAAAATAGATGTTAAATAAATATTTATCAAATAAATTCATGCATTATTGACAAAAATAATAGATGTTTAGAAATGTACAGAAAGCTTGTATTTTAATTATATAAAATCTTTGAATTATTCATGAGTCCTTAAATTTTCCCTAGTATTTCACTGTTATACTTAAATTTGTAGTGATCCTATTAGACATTAAAAATTTTGATTGAATTTATGTATGTGCAATAAAAAACTAATTAGAAAATAATAATTTCAGTAACTTTTAAAATATATATATATTTTTAAAATCTATTTTGAAAATAACTTCCATTATATGCATGTGGCACAATGCAGTTCAAGTCAAACACCAAGTGATATAGGTGTTTTCCAAGATAATAATTACTTTTTTTTCTAACTAATGGAGCAAGATTCTTTAAGTAAAAATTTTAAAAAATCAGAAAATTCTTTCTTGATCTCTAAAAATCAAAGGATTTTATAAAATTTCTCACCCTTTCTCTAAAAAAGTAACTTTTATACCTACATATAAAAAATTTTGTTGAACCTTATTAAAGGAAACCTGTATCACTACATTCACAGGCACATTGTTTACGCATGCACAAATTATGTGGTATAACAACACAAAGAGCCATGGCTCAGTTCTGAGATGCAACTGAGGGGTGCCAGTAGTGACGGTCATGCCAGGCAACCAGGCAACTTTGGAGATTGAGGCCGGAGGATCGTGAGTTCAAAGCCAGCCTCAGCATTGTAGCAAGGCCCTAAGAAACTTAGCAACATCCTATCTCAAAATAAAAAATGAAAAAGCACTGGGGATGTGGCTCAGTAATAAAATGTCTCTGAGTTAAATCTCCAGAACCCTTCTTCTCCCCAAAATAAATGCAACTGATGGGAACAGAGTCTTAAGAAATTCTAGCTGTTATGCTTGATATTTGAAATTTGTTCCTTCACATCTACACTCCATCTTTTTTTTGTTCGGTGCTTCAGGAAGCTAATTATGGACTACATGGATAGGTTTTCTTGCCTCCTGGCTTCTTTGAATTAGATTGTGGGGTAAACTAACAAAAAATTGGAGAGCATAAGGAAAGTGCTAGTTCCTATGGGTCAGCTATGTGTGTTAGTAAATGTATAGTCATTTAAGCCATTGCTTTCTAAAGCTACAGCTACTGCCTCCCCTCATATCTTCACAACTTGGTATAGTAACAGCTCTCCCTGTCACTATTGCTGTCAGCTTTAGCATCCTGGTTGGGACTCTGTGACACTGGTTCAGATCTATAAATGGTCCTTTGGTTAAAATCTTTTTAGTTACTTCTTGTAAGATAAAAACTGTCTTCAGCTACTTCTTGTAAGAATGGTATTTCTTTCTTACAGGGTCCTGACTGGTACAACTACAGGCAGGGAGATTTAGAATCTATGGCGCTTTACCCCCTCATCCTTGTTACAAGTTTTAGCACAAAGCATAGAGAAGTACGTGTAGGTATCATTAATAAAAATTGATATAAGAAGAAAGAAATAAAATTATAATATTTGGGATCGAACACAAAAATCCTTTGCCACTCAGCTAAATCCCTCAATCCTTTTATTTTTAATTTTTAGTACTTGGGCCTTGCTTAGTTGCTGAAATTAGCCTCAAACTTTCAATCCTTCTGCCTCAAACTCCCTAGCTGCCGGCATTACAGGTGTGCACCACTGTGTCCAGCAACTCTTTCATGAATTTCTATGGCCGCATTTACATGTTTTGGAAGGAGATGAGTATGACAAAATATTGATACTCATTTAATATACTTTGTTTTACACTTTAGTGTAACACATAAAGCTGGTTTAGAAATATCAAGAAAATCATAAATTGAGTTGATAACTAATGAATTACTATATCTAGAAATCTTCTAGTTACCAGGCATTTATAAAATTCATACCAGCACATTTTTATCCTTCAAACAAAAAATTACTGTTTGTGATATTATTTTAATTCAGACCTCAATGATTCATGAACAAAAGTGAATGACAGTCAATTTTCTCATATCAAAACCATTAAAATATATTTTTTGAGGAGAATCAATAAAAATAAAAATATATAGTGATGTAGTTATTGAAACTGAGCATGAAATTTGGGTTTCATACTTTAGAAATTTTGGAAAGAGTGTGACTGTAAAAGTGTGAAATATTTAAGAAGGAAAATGAGGCTGATTTAGGGTAAGAAAGTAGGATCAAAGGATAACAGTACATTAATATTCATATAGAATTTAAAAATTATTTTAACCTACTTTTTGCATTTACTATTCCTACAAAAGTACATTATTTTCCCATGTAATATGAGGACACAAATATTCTGAGAAGTGACCACACCATCCTCTAATTATGAATAGCAAGATTAGGACTAAAAAACAGATTATTCTTTGAACTTCAAGGTCAGTTCTGTTTTCTTCATTCTAGTAAGTAGGATCTGAGATTACAGTTTCAAATCTGTATTATTTAAAACAGAAGAAATTTGGTGACTGAGGCTTTCTTGCTTCTATAACCATCTTATCTAGGCTTTGAATATGCATACTGAAAGAGAAATCAAAATATATTGACTCTGTTGTCCTAAAAATATTTGAGTTAAAACCAGTTACAGGGGCAACTCACTACTCCATAACTAGTTTGATAACTAGTTCGCAGTTATCAAAAGAGACAACTGTAATTTCTCACCAATCTTGAGACACTTCATTATCTGGCAAGACTGAATTGCTCTGGATAGGGTCTCACATGGCTGAGATTGTATCTCTGAGATATCCACTATTTCCCCTTACTTATTCTGAAAGGAAGCTGTTATTCCAGTTTCACAGCAAGTGGAGGAGTGAGCAGTCATTCAGGACTAGGGTCCTTTCCCCTTAAGACTTTCTACTGACATGTTTCAAAGATTATTATGTGGGCCTAGGACTGGGTAAGTGGTTGGCTTTATATATGGTCAGATGAGTGAAGAGAAGTAAAACATAATCCTCTGCTTTTCTCTGTCTCCTGCTCTCTGCAAGTATTTTTTTCCTCACAGAATCATTAAAATTATAATATTTCTCATATGATTCTATAAATGCTTTAAATAGTTTTGGAATAGTAAACATATGCATACATATATATTTATATATAGTAAAAAAAAACTCTTGAAGCTAAATCTGTAGCTTGGCACCCTTGGACTTTGAAAAATAGTTTTTAAAAACGTGATGGATTATGTCCCCCAATTTAAACAAATGCCTTTCCCTCTGAGATGACAGAGAAGCCCTGAAGTCCCTTTTTTATCAGTGCTTTTGCTGTAGTCTTGGGGAGTGTTCAGATACAGATGTCTTGAGAACCTGTACCTTTAATGTTAGCAGACAGAAAAGCCTCATTGCAGCTGGTTTGGAAAGGGAGATTATTTAAAAATAAACCCCCGAGCTAGCAAAAGCAGACTTTATTGCAAATAGCAAAATTTAGAGTTAGGTCAACCTGACTCCTATTATTAGCCAGGAGTGGTGGGCCCAGCTGCAGTGAGGCAGAAGGCGAACCACAAATATGGGAGCCAGAGAGCTGCACAGCCAATTTAGGCTGAATACACAGTGTTGAACTGAAACACATTTTTGCTTACCTTGGCTCAATGCAATGTAAGTACTATATGAAACCCTCCCCTCAAAAACTTTCTGCTCTGGTGAGCCTTTGTTTGTGCCTATACCCTGGGACTTGGCAGGAGGCTTCTGGGACCACAAAAGTCAGCTGTTAGGCTGCAGAAAACCTCCACATATAAAAACCGAAGCAAAGCCACACCATTTAATACTGTTCTTTACATTGTTGTACCAAACTTAACATGCGCGTTTTGAATTTCCAACCATTAAAGGTATTTTGCAGCATATTAAATTTTGTAATGAGCTAAATACAGAAAGAAACTGTAAGCACCAAAAACCTTTAAAGACTGCTTTCTCAATGAAGGGTAATTTTAATTTTCATTAGGTTATCATTTTTTTTAAATGATTTTCAACAGCAGGCTCACATTTCTGCTTTCTTAGAAATTTTGGTATATCTCAGGGAAAAAATACTATGGTTTTCTCAGACCATTAGAGAGATCAACATAATTTTATAAGATAATTTTATTCTCTTCCTTTAAAAAGAAGATGCTACCAACAGTGTGGGTTTTCTGAAGATTTAGTAGAATTTTAATATAAAAAGTTACTTCATACATTCACTACATGAAGTACATTAATTAATTTTACAGTAAATATATTTTTATTTTACACTAAAATATATTTTACAGTCTGTTTTATAGACTATAATATGTTGACTTTTACATGATATGTCTGAGATTTTTAATTCATCCATTTTTAATAGTTGCTTTTTCCATTAATGACAATTGTTGGTCAATTGACTAAATAGTCATGATTAATTAAACTATTTTCAAAAACTATTCAGTTTTTAATGGCATTTTTTAGATGGAAATGCTTAATTTAAATACTATTGGAAAACTTTGAAAAATAGTTGTTTTAAAACATGATGGATTATGCCCCCAATGTAAACAAATGCAAATTTAGTCTATCAAAATGTATAGAAGAAAAATATAACTTCATTTATAATATGTTTTTCTCTAATTTTTAACATACTAAGAGGTTTATCATTTTAAAGTATAATTTAGTGATTTTCATAAATTTCCATAATTGCAACCATTATCACTATCTAATTAAAAACTATATACATCACTTGAAAAAGAAACCTCCTATCCAACAGCATTCACTCCCCAATCTGTCCATATCCCAGCCCCTGCTACTCACTATTTTACTTTTTCTCTGTGAATTTTCCCTATGATGAAAATTTCATGTAAAAAGAATCGAACAATATATATTTTTTTATGTCTGGCTTCTTTTACTTAATATGATCTGTCATGACTTTGTTCCTTTTTAATGACTGGTAATTTTTTCTCTGGATACATCACATTTTGTTTATTCATTCATCAGTTGATATATATTTGGGTTGTTTTCACTTTTTGGCTACTTGTTTTAGTCAGCTTTTTCCCTGCTGTGACTAAGAGACCTGACCAGAGCAATTGTAGAGGAAGAAAAGTTTACTTGAGAGGCTCATGGTTCCAGAGGTCTCAATCCATAGACAATCAGCTGTGTTCCTTGAGGCTTGAGTTGAGGCAGAACATCAAGGCTGAAGAGTGTGGTGGAGGAAAGCAGAAAGTGGGAAAGAGATCTCCACTTCCCAAGTACAAATACATACCCCAAAGCCATGTCCCCAGTGCCCCATCTCTTCCAGCCACAACCCACCTGCCTTCAATTATCACTCAATTAATCCCATTGGGTGATCAATTCACTGATTGGGTTAAGGCTCTCCCAATCATTTTGCCTGTATATCTTCTTGCATTGTCTCATGCATGAGCTTTTGGGTGACACCTTACATCCAAACCACAACAATAGTGAAAATAATACTTCTATGAATTTTCATATTCATAGAAACTTTTGTGTAGACTTATGCTTTAATTGTCTTGGATATATACATATGCTGTGAGAGCAAAGGAAAAACAAACTACCTTCAAGACTAGACAGTAATAGAAAAGGCCATAATATAAACAGATGAAGCGGGATCCAATGTTTCAATTCAGGGATCAATGTGCAAGAAGAGGCAGGTCAGGATAAATGCACTTGGGATCTGTTTTCAAATCCCAGCTCTACTCCCCATTAATGGTATATCCCTAAGCACATCATTAAACCATTTTGTGTCTCTGTTTCCTTATAAATAAAATGAAGTTAGATAGTATTTTCTGCCCAAAGAGTTTGAAATTTTAGACTATTACATATGATGTTTTAGTCAGCTGTGTGTTGCTGTGACCAAAAGACCTGACAAGAACAATTTAGAGGAGGAAAAATTCATTTTGGCTCAGGATTTCAGAGGTTAAGTTCATGGTAGGCCAACTTCATAGCTCCGGGCACAGGTGATTTGGAACATCTTGGCAGATGGGCAGGGCAATAGATAGCAGCTCAAGACATGACAGCCAGGAAGCAGGGAGAGCTCTGCTCATTAGGAACAAAATATAAACTCCAAAGGCACACCCCTAGTAACCTACTTATTCCAGTCATACACTGCCTTCCCACAGTTACCACCCAGCTAATCCATATTAGTGAATTAATGAACTGATTAGGTTACTGCTCTCAGAATCTAATCATTTCAACTCTAAACATTCTTGCATTACCTCACATATGAACTTTTGGGGGATATCTCATGTCTAACCCACAACATATGGAGTATTTAAGTACTTTATCTGCAGTAGGTATTCAAAAGACATTAACTATTAAGCTATTTTTATCAGCCACAACTTTGGATGCTCCAAGTATAATAATTCTAAATTGTAATTAATGATTGAGGTATCTTTTTGTTGCCAGGTATGATGGCATCCACCTGTTGTAGTCCCAGCTACTCTGGAGATTGAGGCAGGAGGATTCCTTGAATCCAGAGTTTAGGGCCAGCTTGGCAATTTAGTGAGACCCAAAGAAGAGAATATCCATTGCTAATATCCATCATTATCCATCAATGATAAGAAAACACTTTAAAACAAAGTTTACAATGGGAGATTAAAGAAGGCATAACAAGATCCAGATTAGAAATTAAATATATACTTAATTTTAATTAATATTTTTATTATATACAGAGAAGCAAAAGTGAGAATTCACAGGCAAGTGAGGGGCAACAGAGTTTTCAATAGAGGAAATAGAAGTCTGAAAAGTGTGTGTGATTCTTTGTCATGCAACACCATCAGCCACTGTTTCTTCTGTAACCTGTGTAGCAAAAGCCCCTCCCCTCATGGATGATGTTAGTATTTTACAAAGTACACCAGGCAGGTGCCATTTTCCCATTGAAGACAGATCTGAACAGACTAAGGTCTGAACAGAGCCATCAGGAGCTACATTGGCTCATCCAATAAAGAAGCTTTAATTTATTGACTTCCTAAAAAAAAAAAAAAAAGGTGGAGGTTCGTGGTGTGAAGGTAAGTGATGTTTGGAGTATGGTTACTTTGGAAAGGATGCTCCTGAATAGATCATCTAGGGAGTGGGGTGATTTGGAAGCATAGAGGGTATGGTGGAGAATCTATGCTCCTATGAGTAGGCATGAGAAGGGGGATGGAAACAGATACGTAAAGTAAATAGCACTGAAGAAGGAGGAAGTAGAAAGTACCTGGGGGGAAACTCTTACGTTGCCATTTTCCCCAAAGTGCTCCTGAAGAACTGCAAATATCTTGGTACCAATATGAATAAGCACTCTGTTCCACACCCATTTGCAGTATCAGAGAAATTAGTTCTGTAACAAATCATCTGTAGCAATGGCACAGAAGGCCACATGAGTCAGGGTGGTGTTTGCTTAGGGATATTCTATTTCAGATTTTTTTGAAAGGAAAATGGTAAATATAGAAGTCAAAAGATAAATGGTTTGTAATTGCCAATTTTTTGGTCATATTACAGTAACATTTTATTCTTTTTTATTATTTTTGCCTTAGTAACAGAAACTGGAGATGGGTTCTATCATTTTTTTAAATTCTCTAAATTTCTAGCATACAGCAATTTTTTTGTAGCTAATAATTGACACATGTCCTTGAAATGCTTGTCCCAAAGATGAGCTGTAGACTAAACAGAGACTCACATTGAAATTACTTTTTTGCTTTGTCAAATTTTAGATTTAAGTCTTTGGAAAATATTCATGAGAAACAAAATGGTATAAATTCTATTGTCATGAAAAAATTTAAGGGGCCTAATTTTAGGTTGCATTAGGGAGAATATTCGATTGACAGTCTAGAACTTCTTTGAAAGTACAAATTTGAATTTTTATGAAATATATAGCACAGGCTTAATTTATCATTGAAAGATTGAGACATAAAGGACTTTTAGGGCTAAACTCTAGGAAAATGGTGAATTGACAGTTTGGTCTTTTATTATCCTCAATCTTCCCTTTTTGTTTCTTGTACATGAATGTGTCTCCTGTGTCCCTCAGGCCAAAGAGATATCACATTTAATCTGAAATTGGCTATATTTATCTCACTTTACCTGCTTTTCATTCTGAGGTTATATATATATATATATATATATATGTATATATATATTAAAATCTATGGAAATTACATATATATGTTATATGCACAGATTTTATATATATATATATATATATATATATATATATATATATATATATATATACACACACACACACACACATACACACAGTTTATAAACCCCATGTACATGTGTATATACGTGGGGGTTGGGTCCGGAGGGGTAGGGGTGTGTACTTTATGTTTGGTACAAAAGCTCCCTAGAAAAACAAAATAAGAGTAATCATTCCTAACTACTTATGCCCAGCATAATATTTTCTGCTCTGGGACTTCTTAATAGATATTATTAAAATATTGAGATTTTCAAAATTTATTGTCTTATTTCTTTTTTCTTCTCAAATACAATGTATGCTCATAAATTCAAACAAATCATATAAATAAGATTTATAAATACATCTGACACCTATCAAAATTAGAATTTGAAATGTATGTGCTTTTTGATTGTTGGTATATTTTATTGATTGTACCTATCCTTTAAAAGTGTGCTGGCGCATTCCTGTAATCTCAGAGGCTGGGGAGAGTGAGACAGGAGGATTACAAGTTCAAAGCCAGCCTCACCAAAAGCGAGGCGCTAAGCAACTCAGTGAGACCCTGTCACTAAATAAAATACAAAATAGGTCTTTGGATGTGGCTCAGTGGTCGAATGCCCCTGAGTTCAATCCCCAGTACCCACCCCTCAAAAAAAGTAATTCTCAGTCAGCTAAATGTGGAGAAAAGTACCTAATTATTTCATGTGGAGAGAAAAATGGAAAATGATTCTCTGGAGTTCCCAAGAAATGTTAATGACTTTTATCCCAATCATCTCTTTCAGGAAGTTGGTGCTGACGACAGTCCCCAGAGTTTGAAGATACAAGAAGCAGGAAGTGCTGTGTTTGGTGTTGTATCTGCTTCCAAACAAATGGGTTTACAACTGGAGTTTCTCCTATGCTTCATAGGAAAGCCATGATTGTCATGAACATTGAAACACCATAGAAAATTATGTTTCATTTATATAAAAACGGTCTTTACTGCAAGAACAAGAATTACTTAACATCATCCTAGGCATATAGTGAGCAGTGAGAATCAGAGAAGACTACAAACACACACTCCTACAACAGGCCAACGTGTTATAACAAAAGAAACAACAATACAACCTACAAAAAAAAAAGACACATATCACATGCTCTACAAAGAAATCCTTCTGAGTTGACCCATACTGAAGAGTTAACCATGTTATTTGTAAAGTCATAGGTCTCTTTTAAGATGTGAACACTGAGACTTTTTTCCTGATGGTTCACCACAATTACACTGCACCTGGGTAGTACTATCATTTTACTCTTTTCCCTTTCCCTTCCCATGTGGTGTACTAAGAGTTCTGCATCTGAATTTTCCCTCTGAAGAATTGTTCATTCCTTCTCCAAGATATTAATCTGAGCCTACATTCTTCTTTAATCTACTATCTACTAATTTGACTTTGAAATTGAGCTTTTCTCATTCAGGCTTTGGCACTTTCAGGGAAATATTTGGCCATATTTAACCATTTATTTCTTTTCAATACACTAATCCTTTTCCAAATTATGGTGAAATAACTTTTGATTTTTTAAAAAATTAATGGCATTTTTTATAGGAATAGGTCTATCCAGAGATAATATGTTTTAATGGCATTATGTCATTCTGTTTATGAGCAGAAGAATGTCAATGGAAGTTGGTTATGATTACAGGATGCAATGTGTTGTCTAATACAACTGAAAATATGTAACACAGAGAATGGGAATAAATCTTAATGAAGCATCAATTGATATTGCTTATTAATAATGTCCACATTGAATATGAGAAGTGTAAGAACTTTCCAACAATTTTATATACAAGATAGCTAAATATATTCTTCATTTTTTATTTTAAAATGATTTAAAATGCATTGTGATATAAACTGTATTTTGCCTATCAGTTAAATATAATTCTCAATTTCCTTGACTGTAATTGCATAGTATTTAAACAAAAGTCTTTATCAGATATATTCTATGATCTTAGATCCTGTAACTTTTGTAGAGATATAAGAGATATAAAAACAAGAAAGGATTCTCTTCCCATTTGTACAGTCTGCAAAATGGTCTCTATTCTTTCTAAATCACTTTCCTATCTCACTAGCATATCTATCGTTTTCTCTCCCCCTTTCTCTCTCTGTGGAGCATCAAGAATGAATTTAAAGTTCTTGAGCTTGTACACAGAAAACAACTACCATTTTAATATGTATTCAAGAAATCCCATGTTCACAAGAAGTCATTAATTGTCCTGTGAGTGTGTGTGTATGCGTGTGTGTGTGTGTCTTTATAAATAACAAACATTCTGGTTGATGACCAAAAAAAAAGTTTCATCTCATTTTCCTGTTTAACCCTGTTACTCTGACTAGGTTGAGGTTGCTTTTAAGTTTTATTTGGCTATGGCATTGTAAGTAGATCCACTTGGAATTGTTGCATCATTATTTCAATGCACACACTACTTTTGCCTTTCTCTGGACATTTTCTCTGGTATCCTTTTAATTTTTTTATTAGAAATGATAGCTCAAAAGAAAAAGATGTACAGTGACCCCTGACAGATTTCTCATGTTTGCTTCAGAAGCTTATTGCTTCTTTTGTCATTCATTATGCATTGAGAAACAAACCTGGAACTAGATGTGTTTTAGTCATTTTTTTTTTCTGCTGCAACTAAAAGATCTGACCAGAACAATTTTAGGGAAGGAAAAGGAAAAGTTTATTTAGGGGCTCACAGTTTCAGAGGTCTCAATCCACAGACAGCAGACTACATTCCTCTGGACTTAAAGTGAGGTTGAACATCATGAAGGAAGAGTGTGGCAGAGGAAAGCATCTCACAGGATGATCTGGAAGCAAAGAGAGAAACTCCACTTGCCAGATACAAAATACATACTTCAAAGCCACGCCCCCAATGCCCTACCTCTGCCAGTCACACCCCATCAAGTTACTACTCAATCCCATCAAGGAATTAATTCACTGATTGAGTTAAGGCTCTTGTAACCCAACTTATTGCATTGTCTCATGTGTGAGCTTTTGGGGACACCTCACATCCAAACCATAGCAAGATGTGATCAAATTCAGAAAAGTTTACTCTGTGGTTGTAGTATTATTATTTCTTTAGAAGTTAGTCATACTTTTTTTTTTCATGGAGGAAAAGAGAGAGAGAATGATATTCAAAATGGATTTCAAAATTTGCTGGATTTCCATAGGCAGAGATTGTGAAAAGACAATTTTAAATGATGCTCACAATTTGATTATTTGTAATAGCACAAACTGGAAACAATCTAAACATAAAAAAATAAAGTAATAGTTATATAAATTATGGTACAAAGTGTTATAATTAAACACCAAATTAATGACTGAGGAAATTGCTGACAATTTGATGATGTGACTCGTTTTCAAGTCCCAATTAGACTGATCAGAAGAGATAGAGCAAGTATAAGAATAAAGAGGGTTGGAACAGGCTTGTACATTGTGTGTGTGTGTGTGTGTGTATGTGTGTTAAAGCCTTTCCTTTTCTAGTAAAACCTGTGGATCCCTTCTCAGAATAATGATTTTAACTGTCTAAAATAGAATTCATGGAATAAAAATGAAGCACAATTATTTCAAAACAGTTACCAACATAATTTAAGTATAACATAATAATGTATTTTCATATGTTTGCTTATTACTGCATTAGAAAACAGGATTTAGTGGTCAGATGATTTTCATAATTTTAATGTAATGATGGTTCCAAATAATATTTCAAAAAATTTGAAAAATTCTATAATGTGATATAAACCATTCCTGGTTTCCAGTGGTGTCAAATTCATGTATACTGCCAAAAGCACCATGATTTGTAGCCTACATTAATATTTTAAGAAAATGCTAAATTTTCGTTAGAAGTTAGTCATATTTTCTTTTTCGTGATCCAAATCCATGGACTTCCTGCATCACGTCCAATGACTCCTTGGTGGTCCATGCTTAAGAGCTCCTTTAGAGTAGGTCCATATGTTCAGTATGAGGGAAGTAAAGATTTCTAGAGCTACTTTCTTACACAGTCAAAAATAATTGGGTGTAGAGGTTTCCCAGCATGTTTGTGTTCATATGCAGAAATATCAAAAGCAATATTATTTTTAAAATCATAGATAGACTATAGGTCAGAGTGTTAGTTGAATCACTATTTGATCTTAAGCAAGTCACTTCTCTGTGTCTCAGTCTCAATTTTTTAGCCCTCTTGGGGCTTTTTTGAGGATTAGGTGTATTAATGCCTGAAAATAATTTAGGTCATGACCTGGCACATGTTAATCACTACATAATATATATATGTTAAATACTTATCAAAGAAATAGTCAAATCCCTTTGCAGACTGAGCCGTATAGTTATCACAGCTTGCTTTACCTTAGAGAGGTCTTCAAAAAGAATGAGAGTCAAATTTTGAGTAGAGAGAGACAGAGGAGGGGGGAAGAACACCTCTAAGAGTGCAGGTAAGATTGAGTCTCAAAAAAAGCTATTTCAGAGGCTGGATACCACTTGTAGATCAAGGACTGAATCTGAGAACAGATACTGCAGGTAAGATTGAGTCTCAAAAAAAGCTATTTCAGAAGCTGGATACCACTTGTGGATCAAGGAATGGATCTGAGAACAGATACTTAAATGAAAACAGCGATCAACACATCAGTGGTAGCCTTTTTGAGAGCAAGTACAGGTGGATAGAAGCAAATACCAGACACCGAGCCATTTGCTGAATGAGTTAATACTGAACAAAAACAATGAATATGAATTTATTTTTGCAAAATCCAGGTCATGAATGAAAGAATAAAAGTTTACCAGATTTAACAAAAATGGCCTGAGCACAGAAGAAATAGCAAAGCAAGAAAGATGGAAAATGTCAAAGAAAGAATAGGAAACTGCTAGAATCTGGTCCTGATTAATGAAGGAATGAATAGGACTCACTTGTAAAGTTTCACCTTGGACCTACAAGAAGGAGTCAAACCTTTCCCAATCTAGGGACTAAAAGGAGAAGCACATGAAAACAATATTTTAACCAAAGTTAAAGAACATAATGAGCCTATGCTAGAGGATCTCCATCTCCCACAACTACGTCAGCATAAATCTTCACAAAGAGTAGAGGTTGGGAAAAAGTTGGAAACCTCAGGGAAATGAGAAGTATTTTGGTTCATTGCTATGTGTATCACAACAAGCATCATAATAAGAGATGAACATAAATGTTGACAAGTAGCTCTTGGACCTAGCTGAGGTTGGTCTAAAGAGGATAGCTAGATCTCATCCTAAATGTCACTTTCCTAAATAAGTCTTTACTGATCAAGCTCCCAGAATATGTTTAATTGTCCCCATTGTGTGTTCTCATTGTATCTTGTATTTGTGTAATTACTATTGTTGTACATGTGACTTCCTTGCTTTTCAAAGTCTCCTGTTTGTTTATTTAGATAAACACAAGTGATTCAAGATCTGGCGAATAGAAACATTCAACAAGATTTTTTATTCAAATAAATTATTTTTATTTCCTGGAAGTACTATGTATTTGAGAAGAGTTCGCTATAACCTAGGGCTTTAATTCTAGTTGGGGCATCCATTCCAACTCTAGCAAAACCAGTTTTTGCCATGACTGAATTAATGAGCCAAGTTCTCTGATTGTGTCTTACACTTCCACACGTGTTCCTCCTTCATCTCTCCCACTCTTTACATCTAATTTATTTGCTTTTGGCTTATAATTATCTCTCCAACTTGAATACTACAGTGCTCCTTCACTCATCCTTTGCAATTATCCTTGAGTGTAATTCTGCTCTAGTTGGGCATCTTGTTCTGTTTCCTTTCCTGCTCTGTGTCATTCAAAATATCCTAGGAGCTCAGCCCAGGAAAGGCATCTTGTTTGGTTAGCTTTTGTATTGTATTAACCTGGGCCTAGCAACAAAGATAAGAAATGAGCAAGGCATAGGGAAATTAAATTTTGCATCCTATTAAAGATCAGGAATGATCTACTTTGTTTTGTGTATGAGAAATTCTAAAAAGTAAGAGGGTCAAAGAAGTACATAAGGTTGGACAGAAAGTTAAGACATCTCAAAAGGTGAGTGATCTATGAGAAAAGATATATGAGGAGGATCTAATCAACACTTCTTTTTTTTTAAAAAAAAATGTTCTAATTAGGTAAACATGACTGTAGAATACACTTTGGCACACCATATGTAAATAGAATGTAACTTCTCATTCTTCTTCTTATACATGATGTAGAATCACACCAGTCATGTAGTCATGCATGCACGTAGGGTAATAATGTCCAATTCATTCTACTGTCCTTCCTAACCTGATACCACATCCTCTCCTTTAACTCCCCTCTGCCTAATCCAGAGTACTTCTATTTTTCCCTAGCCTCCCCGCCTTATTGTGAATTAGCATATACAAATCAGAAAAAAAATTTGGGCCTTTGGTTTTTTGGGATTGCCTCATTTTGCTAAGCAGGATATTCTCCAGCTCCATCCATTTACCTGAAAATCCCATAACATCAATCTTCTTTAAGGCTTTGTAATATTTCATTGTATAAATAATCACGTTTTCTTGATCCATGCATCTGTTGAAGGGCATCTAGGTTGGTTGCATAGTTTGGCTATTGTGAATTGAACTGCTATAAACATTGATGTGGCTGCGTCATGGTAGTTTGCTGATTTTAAGTCCTTTGAGTATAAACCAAAGAGACAGATACTTGAGTAAAATGGTGGTTTCAATACAAGATTTCTGAGAAATCTCCATACTGCTTTCCATAGTAGTTGCACCAATTTGCAGTCCCACCAGCAATGTATGAGTGTACCTTTTCTCCCACATTCTCATTTATTATTGCTTGTATTCTTGATTATTGCCATTCTGATGGGAGTGAGATGAAATGTTTTGATTTGCATTTCTCTAATTGCTAGAGATGTTGAACATTTTTGCATATATATTTGTTGATCAATTGCATTTCTTCTTCTATGAAGTGTTCAGTTCCCTAGTCCATTTATTGATTGGGTTATTTTATTTTTTATTTATTTATTTTTGCTCTTAGGGTTTTTGAGCTCCTTATATATGCTGGAGATTAGTGCTCTATCCGAGGAACATGTGGTAAAGATTTTTTTCCCCTTCTGTAGGCTCTCTCTTCACATTATTGATTGTTTGCTTTCCTGAGGAGCAGGTTTTTAGTTTGAATCCCTCCCATTTATTGATTTTTTTTAAAATTTTAATTCTTGTGCATTAGGAGTCTGGTTAAGGAAGTCAGGTCCTAAACTGACATGATGAAGATTTGGACCTACTTTTTATTTTATTAGGCACAAGGGCAGTTCTAGTGCTTAAGTCTTTGACACACTTTGAAATTTGTGCAGGGTGAGAGATAGGGGTTAAATTTCATCTTGCTACATATGGATTTACTGTTTTCCCAGTACCATTTGTGAACAGGCTATCTTTTCACCAATGAATGTTTTTGGCACCTTTGTCTAGTATGAGATAACTGTATTTTTGTGGGTTTGTTTCTGTGTCTTCTATTCTGTACAGTTGATCTACTTATCAATTTTGGTGCCTGTCATTTTTGTTACTATGGCTGTGTAGTATAGTTTAAGGTCTGGTATAGTGATGCCTTATACTTAATTTTTTTTGCTAAAGATTACTTTCGCTATTCTGGATCTCTTGTTATTCCAAATGAAATTCATGGTGACTTTTTTTTTATTGCTATGAAGAATATCATTGGGATTTTAATAGGAATTGCATTAACTCTGTATAACATTTTTGGTAGTGTGGTCATTTTGAAAAGGTTAATTCTGCCTATCCAAGGGCATGGGAGATCTTTCCATCTTCTAAGGTCTTCTTCAGTTTCTTTCTTTAGTGTAGTGCAGTTTTCATTGTAGAGGTCTTTTACCTCTTTTGTTAGATTGATTTGCAAGTCTTTTTTTTGAGGCTATTGTGTATGGGGTAATTTTCCTAACTTCTTTTTCAGTAGATGGGTAGATGGACATTTCTTGAACACATCTATTATTCATAAGGATAAAAAATTTTAGATTTTTTTCAGATTAATGCAAGACTTATGGTTTAGATTTATACTTTTTTACTCTAATTAAAAAAATTACCATACATTTATTGAACACAGTTTAAAACCATATTTGCTATTTTGCATGATACCTTACTGTGCATCAACTGCTGTATTTTTTTATAATTCTTGATTCTAATCAAGATCACTTATGATTAAGATTAAAATCTTGATTTGATTATGTGCATAAGAGTCTATACAGACTATCCCTTCTGTGAACAGAGAGGACATTCAGCCATTTTTCTTATTTAATTAGCTCTTGTCTAGTTTTGATATATGTCAAATACTCTTTAAATTGCTTTACCAATGTTACCTTATTAAACTTTATGATTTAGCAATTGAATTTAATCTCCTTGGTAATTTATATGGTAATCCCAAATAGTGACTCTCCTCAAAATTCCTGTGAAAGAGTGACTTAAACCAAACATTCTAATAATAAGTTTATTTAAGCAATGATAAAAAGCTATCTATCATCATAGATATATTGACATCTATGTTTAACAGCACTCTCTAAATCTCTCAGCACAGAAAGGACACATATGAGTAGTTTCATGTATTTGCTTATTCTTGCATCATATATACCTACTGGCTGCTGGCTAGTAGAAGCAATGCTTCATGATTATAGAAGAAAAAAAATACATTGCATTCATATTCAAAAAGTTTATAAGCTAGGAAAATAGATTGGTACAAAGAATTCAGATAAGACAAGAAGGCGAATGACATGTAATAAATGAATGTTTTGAAAAAATTCTATAATAAATGTCAAAACAAAGCTCAGGATTTATTGTGTAAGAATATAAAGAAGGGAACATCTAAACTGATCATGTGTTCCTTTGCAATTGGAAGTCTTTACTGCCATGGAAGCCAAGAGGGTGTAGAAAATATGGAAGGACTTCAGCTGGATCAAGCTTTACCTGGGCTAAAGGGATGTGTTAACAATTGTAAGGGGAAAATCATTTGCTAAACCATCGAGAAAATGTAGCCTCGCCAGTAAAAGGAAACTTTGTCTACCAGTTTCCAGAGGCAAAATAGTCTACCAGGACTACATTTTTTGTTTGTTTTACTGCTTCTGAACTTTGATTGTTGTAAGAACTAGAAATATCTTTCATCTCCAGCTGGCAATACAGTTATACCCAATTTTCCAAGTTGGATTGCTATAATCCTCCTTAATGAGTCTACCATACTCACTCTCCAGAGCCTCCAACTGAATCAGAAAATAATGCTTAGCCAAAGAAGCAGCAGAGCACCATGGGCTCTTCATCTTGGTGTGGTGCTTTTTTTCAGTAGTTGCTATTTGATTTCTGTTCCAAGTAAGAGGTGTTTTGAAAGACTACATAAACGATGAGCCTTGAAAACCCATGCACTTTATTTACTTCTCTCCACTTTATTGGAATGAAAAGATTAGCTCTGTTCACAGGGGCAAAATTGTGGAATATCCCACACTTTGGCCTGGTGCAATAAGGAAACGGCAATCATACTTTTGCAGGTGACATCATAGAATGTCTTCTCTAACCAAGGCAATATTTATTGGTCTTTTATACTGAACCTATTAATAAATGAGTTATTGAATGAGGAAGGGGTAAGTGATTAGCTGGACTGCAAGTTTTGAAATTTTGTAACATCTGATGCTCTTTTAACAATAACATATGAGTGAAAGGTTTTTTCAATGCTTTCAAGAATGTTGTTAATCTTGCATTCCACACAAGCAAGTCTGGAATTAACAACATTCCAAAATAGACTGAAAATGTCATCTGAATAAATATCTCATAAAAATCCAGATTAAATAGATAATCAGTTCCACTTTAAGAAAAACAGAACAACATTTGAATTTGTTTATATTTACCATAGTCGAATGAGTATTTTTTGTGTAGCTAATGACCGTAAAATAAATTAATTCACACATTCACAGCATATAATGTACTTTTTCTTTATTCAGATACTCAAAGTCAATGGTCATTATCAAATTATGTCACTTATAACACCTGTAGAAGCTACATGGTAATAAAGAGAATAGGTTATAAATAATAAATAAAAGCTGTCCATTGCTGTGGACATGGAACTTCATGTTGAAGCAGTGCAGCATGTGACTCTTGAGTCTTCAAGGACTTTCTGTTCATGTCTTTAACATGTTAAGACCAAAATTAGTTAGCAGCTGAGTATTTGTGTTGTTCTGAAACAATAAATAGGCAAGTTATGGAGGGAGTATCTTTTAAACATTAAACCAAAAAAGAAGACAAAATATTCCAAGTTTACCTCAGTAATATTACAAAATTTTATGTTCTGATTCTTAAAGTCAAGCTTGGCAAAGTTCAAATTACTTAATAAAACAAAATTAAACAAAACAAACAAATTATTCAAAATCAGTCTGGATTTCACAGGAAAGTCTCAGGGCCAAAATAACACTCTAATTGAAATTCAATATGATCTCTGATGGTCAATTGACAAGAAAACTTTTAATGGGCACAAAATTTAGTTTTAGTTCACAACCTTCATAGCTTTTGAAACTTCAAAGTTATTCATACAGATGCAGCATGTTAGCTGTAGCCAAATAGAACAGATACATCTGGAGTATTTTAAATCAATATTAAAAACAATTTCCAGTTTTTGTTATGAGGGATAACAATTCCACATAACAAAAATAGTTCTGGTAGGTTCTATTTTGTACATATTAAATTTGACCAGTTCATTTTCTTCAGATTTATTTTCACCAATGACTTTGTAGCCCATCAAATATACAAGGTTTATAAAAGTGGATCTTTCAAGGCTACATAGTTACCAACCAGTTGAATATATTAGGTCTCATTCTCACAAGTACAGAATGAAGATGATGGACAAAAATTTTAAGAAGGAAGGTAAGGAAGGAAGGGAGGGAAGTAGGAGGAAGGAAGGGAGAAATAAATAAGAAAAGGAAGAAGAGGGGTGTGCCAGAGCATTACAGAATTGTTCTGGACAAGAGTCAAGTTAATCCATATATTGAAAGGACCAATAATGATTTATCAGGGCCCATCCCCATGGATGTGGTAATGAGGGTAGAATTGAGATTCAGGAGACAAATCACATTTTTTACTGAATATTGATGATATTTTGGCAATGGTCAACTGAGCTCCCTTTTTATGGTCATAATTATGGTATTTTAAGTCTGGGTGGGCGTGGAAGATCACCTACCTACCTTTGGGAAAGCTGAAAATTCTTGCTTCTTAGCCAGAGTTTAGCCATGTAACATGGCCATCATAAATCAGAGGCATCCAATTTAGTCTTCACTTTGGATCACAGTCTGTCTCTGTTTGTCTGTCTGTCCATCTGCCTTTCTAGAGGTTGCAGTAGCCATTTCTGCAAGACCAATTCCCGATGCAGAAGGCTTTGTGATTTGTTTTTTCGTTGGAAGCTCACATTCCTTGGATCTTTGTGGGAATTCTTTGAAGCCTGGGTAAAGGATGTGTTCCTGAGAGGTTACAACACATACTGTTTCCACAGGCACAACCTTGGTTATAATAATGTGGGAACTGCCAAGAAATCAGTTGGACTAATCTGTTAAATAGTGCCTTAAATACACTTGTATTTAAAGAGCCATTAGCATGTCTCTTTGGCATTTTTCCTGCTAGTCAGCGATCCTTATTAAAGGTCTAGGATTAGGCTTGTTTAATAGTATTCAGAGGTGGAAGTGAAAAATATTAGTCAAGAGGGAAATATAGTTGCCAATATTCACTTTCTGATTTTTAATGGCATTTATTGTCTAGTTAAAGCCTTTTCTACATGTGTTAAACTTATAGAACTTGTTTTTCCCCTACAGGCTTCTTTTTAAAGTAAATAAAATATAAATTCCAATTCATGGTATTTCTACATTGATTATATATCATAAACCATGAATTCATACATCATCCTCTTTTGGAGAAACATATTTTGGCACTTATATTTTGCTGAACATATGTAAGAACTTACTTTGGGTATTTACTTATGAATGTAATTGCTCAGTCACATGGTGTCTTATTGAAAGAAAATTCTAAAAGTGTCGGATCAACTTACATTCTGAGCAGTGTATGATATCCAAGTCATGCCACGTTTTATCAATATTTAGACTTTTCAGTCTTTTTCATTTTGTCTATTCTGGTCAATGTTGTAGCAGTGTCTCACTGTGATTTTAATTTTCACTTCCTTTATGATTTATGAGATGGAACACTCTTAAAATGTTCATTAACTTTTTGGAAACTTCGTTTGTAAAGTGCTTATTCCTCTATGTGCCTATTTTAAATGGAGCTGTTTTTTTAGAGCTACTATTATGTACTGGATACAAGGTATGATTATATGTACTACATAAAACTTCTATATTGTGGCTTGCCTTTAGTTACCAAAATTTTCTAATTATATTTATTACATTTTTTGATATATCTCTTAAGGTTAGAAGTTTTTGTGTTCTTATTAAAAAAAAACAAAAAAACAAAACAAAACAAAAAACTTTACTCCTGAGACACTTTTTTTTCTTTTTGGGGTACCAAGGATTGAACTCAGGGTACTTCACCACTGAGCCACTTCCAAGCTCTATTTTGTATTTTAATTAGAGACAGAGTCTCACTGAGTTGCTGAGTGCCTCACCTTTGCTGAGGCTGGCTTTGAAATCTCGATCTTCCTGCCTCAGCCTCCCAAGCCTCTAGGATTACAGGCATGCACCACCACACCCAGCTACTCCTGAAAATTTGAGGCTATTCTTTCAAAATCTTCCAACTGTTGACTGATTCATATGTAGTGTAGAAGAGAGGTCTAAATTAGGCTTTATAAAGGTGCTGGACGAGAAATTCTTTTGACCTTCTGCCTTATGTCAGTGAGGACCCGGCTTTCCTCCTCTCCAGAGAATTCAAGGTTCTATCTCAGAAACCACCAGAGACCAGACCCTCCCTAGACAATAAATCAGGCAGTGCTTAGAACTGTGAGAATTAAGTCACTGTTCTTTATATATTACCCAGTCACAAATACTCTGCAATAGCAAAACAAAGAGACTAAGACAGAAAGAAACTTTTCTTCAAATTGCCTCAAAGGTCATCCACTTAAAGAAAAAACAAAGTAGAAATGAAGATGCCCTGAGTTGGTGACAAAAGTTTTAAAACATTTTGAGAAAAAAAAGAACGTGAAATTGAATAAGAATGAAAACAAGAATTGTTCCATAATCTTAGAGGTCCAAACAAGGCTGAAAACTGAAATTCTAAAGAAAGTAGCATTCTTGAAGATTGTGTGATTCTTTTTTTCCTTCAGCCACAGAACACACAAAGAAAACTTAAGCCAGGTGTGGAGGCACATTCCAATAATCATAGTGGTTTGGGAGGCTGAGACAGGAGGATTGTAAATTCAAAGCCAGCCTCAGTGAGTTAATGAGGTCCTGAGCAACTTAGTGAGTCTCTGTCTCAAAATAAAAAAAAATTTAAAAGGTCTGGGGATGTTGCTAACCAGTTAGACACCTCTGGGTTCAATCTCTGGTACAACAAAAAAATAAGTAGGAAAAAAGACTGTCTTATTTGTGCAAACGTTTATTGAAAACTTAGAATTTACTTACTTAGCAGTTAGTAAGTACTACCTTAATATGAAATGAAATAAAAAGAATATAGTGAATGAACCATTACTGGCTCATTGTAGCCCAGATTGGGTGGATGCTGTTAACTATTAAAATCAAGGCTCTTGTACCTGCAATAGCTAATAGGTTCTTGGTATCAGTACTGCTTAAACTTTAAGGAGCATACAGTAAACCTTTGGATCTTATTAAAACACAGATGTAAGCAGTTGGTCAGAAATAGGACCTTAAGATTCTGCATTTCTAGAAAACTCTAGTTGCTGCTGATGATCTGTAGAGTATACTAATTAACAGAGCTACAATATGATATCAATAGCATGTGGGTGAAAATAATATACTTTGTTAAATTAGTGACTTTACTACTTGGTACTTGGTATGAATGAATTTTCTAAACTCAAAATGATTTTCAATTATTAATGACATTTTTTTTTCAGTTTTAATGGTTCATATCACAGGTAGCACTGACACTCATAGACATGTAGCCCACACACTGTCGATGAGCAATGGTGGATGGAACCCTGTGTTAGTACTCCATCATAGGCCACAGCTTCTGCCTTTCTACTTTTTCCCTATCCCCAGGACACTAAATGGAAATGGGTTAAAATAATTGTTCAAGATTGAACCAATCTAGGCCACATCAGAAATCTATTTTAGCATATAAGCATTCAGGTTAATTATGTTTCTGGAGCATATTTTTCCCATACTCTGGTAAAATAATAGGATGTCTTTTATGGAAACTTCCTTAGGACAGCAGCCCTCTCCCCAAGCTCCTGACCCAACTAGAGCTGGGTTCTCAGAGACAGAGTGCTTTTTATTTTATGTTGTAGCTCTTAGATCAAATGAAAGAGGTCTGACTGAATGGTGGGGTGCTTCAGTTATCTGTTACCTTCAGAGGGGTTACACATTTCAGTGATTGGCAAGTGGGAAAAATCTGCAACTTCTGTTTTCCTTATTTTGGTGCAGAAATTACATTTCCTGTTGATTATGGGTTTGTTAACATTCGTGTTCCACCTGAAATTCTCACCAACACAAAAGGAGTGAAAATATTTAAAATTTTCTATGCTTTTGGATGGAAAGAGTCCAGAATTTGTTACCACCATACCCCCCCCAAAATTAATAATATGTAGAAATTTCATCTGGTATATTCATGTGCTCAGTAGACATTCACTATCATAAAAATAGAAATGAAATTTTAAATGGAGAATTGTTTTATTTGTTAGTTTATTTTACTCATTTTGAAATATAAATGAAGGTATGGAGGCATCTAGGATATATAAAGTTGTTGTTTAAATCACTTAGCTATGGAGTTGCTTTTGATCTTTTAACACTGACTAGGTCAAACAACTACAGTAAACACCTGAATAATAATGCTTTCTAGAACATATCAGGCATTCTCTGTGTTATTTAGATGAATTCTCTCAATAAAATTAAGTTGATACTTAGAATTTTATCTTAAAGTCAAAAAAACTGTGCCAATGTATAGCAAAGTCAGAATTCAAACCAGCTTTCTCTTAACCTAAAATCAATATGTTTCCTTTTACCATATCCCCATGCAACACAGATTATTTATAAACCTCGGCATCGAAATTCTGATGTTTAAAAGAATCTTAAAACATGAAGTACTTAAAATGTTTCTCTACTTTTGATATCACAATTCTGATATTTATTTATTAATCATTGTCATCAGTCACTGCCTAAACATGCTGAGTTTCTCTGCTACAACACATTCAACCCTTACCATAATATTTAAAACAGCAGGGTTATGTTTTAAATTTTCAATCAATGTGATCATTGTGATGTAGTTAACCAAAAACATGAGACTTAGTCATTGACAGCTCAATATGCTGATGACAGGGTAAACTTTGCCACAAAATTGCAACTGGGGCAATAGAACACAGAAAATGATGCATACACATATAAAATGCTGTCAACCAGACATTTTTTTAAAAAATCCATGCAAAGTAGTCACAGAAGGAACATCCATGAGTTTATTTATATGTCTCTGTTGTCATCAAATCATCCATTGAAATTGTAGTCTATAGTTAGAAATTCTTATATTTTTTGCTTACTTGGTTTTACAAAGAAAAGAATATGTACTTTTGGAAAAGCTTTTCATTGTATTCGATTCAAATTAGAAAAATGTGTTTCCCTTTTAGAAGTGTACTTTACTTAGGGTAAAATACTAAAGTAAAGAATGAAATATTCTAAGGCTCTTAAAGCTTTTAAGTACTTTTAAGTGGTTCCATAAAATAGGTAATTTCATCAAACTAAATCAGTTTGTATAAATTCCCCCCCCCAAAAAAAGTCATTTGCAGTATACAATGCATGAAACTATTTTTAACCATTCATTTATAGATTAAGTTCAGATATCTTATTTTTCTCTAGGCTATCTTAAATATTTTCATTCACGTATAATTTTAGTGACATCTATTTTATAAAAGCAAAATAACTAATATTTTTATTTAATTAAAATGAGTGTATTCATATTTTCCAAAATCATACTTGTAAAACTATACCTTCTGCTTTACTTCTCAAAAGTTATTCTTGCCCAGTGCAGTGGTGCAGCCTCCTGATCTGCCTGTAATCCCACTAGATCAGGAGGCTGAGGCAGGAGGATCACAAATTCAAAGCCAGCCTCAGCAACTTAGAGAGACTCTGAGCAACTTAGACCCTGTCTCAAATTAAAAAATAATAATAATAATAAAATTAGTTAATTAAAAAGGGGTGGATGAAGCTCAGAGGTTAAACACCCCTGGGCTTAATCCCTGGTACCAAAAAAAAGTGATATCCAGTATATGTATACTTAGTTACTTCCATAAACTTAAACTCTAGTAATTCCATAGTATTCAATATCTGAGCACAACTCTGGGTTGTTGAAATACTAATAATCAATTAAAGATTATTCTTTTACTAACTTAGCTTTTTGTTTACTGATCCTATTTTCAAAGTACACCTAAATATTAGGATAGTTCTAAGTTATCTGCACCTAATTGCTGAGCAAACTCAAATTTTTTACTGCTAAAGAATAATAACTGATCTACTATGTTTGAGTCAAGTTTAAATATTCCTGCTAATTTTGTGTAAGGGAAATAGAAATTAGGAAATTATTCACTTTATAATTGAGAAATCTTCTGAGAACCAAATAGGAAACTGTACCTAGAAAGTTCCAGTAGCAGATTCTGCAAAAATTATTATAAGAGAAAAACAACAAAAATAAATATAAGAATAAAGTAAACAACAATGATAAATGAAGACTCTAAAAACCCTAAATGAAGACTCTACATCCTACAAAAGTAATTCAAACTTGTAAGCAAATTGGCATCTATAATAATTGGCACAGGGTTTTTTGATGAAGATTTTCTTAAGGGACTATCTATATATAGGATTAAGTGTTTTGAGACAGGGTCTGCCTCCTCAGACCTACCTCACTGGCAAACTACTGAGAGAAAGCCTTAATGCAAGAACCAGGGGAATCAATCTCAGAGAGAAGACAAGCACATTTTGTTATACCTGGTAAAACAAACAAAAAATATGGAATTAAAGACAGGACATAGACATGCACACATCTTGCTCTCCAGACTTAGCATAAGCCTCTAATACAACACTCCAGTTGTGCTTCCCATAACAGGGGCTGTGTACACCCTTGAATACCAGCTCATACAGCATTACACTTGATGCCTTAGGGGCCTGCCTTCTTTCAGCTGGCAGATCTCCTGCCTTGGCTGGCAATAATAGCCATAGGTTTGGATTGCTGCCTACAGGAAACCAATAGCCGTGGTACAACAAATCTTCAAAGAAAGGTGATTTCTCTTGCATTGCTTACTGCTGACAGAGAAACAAAAGATTAATAAAAATATAACATTCTGAAATGACTTTAAGCTTAAAGTTGCCTGCTTTTTTTTTTTAGTTATTATAACAAGATTTTAGCCAACAAATAGTTGTTGATTGTAGAATTAGTACTAGGCAGAGTTTTAAGATGGTGAAAATTTAGCAGTGAGCAAAAGACATCTCTCCTTCATAGTACTAACCTTCTGCTGAAGGCCTGATTTATATAACACTAAAATTATTTACTTTTAAAGCTTAGTAAAATGTATTTCACATACCATACAATTCATCCATACAAAGTGAGAAATTCAATAGTTTTTAGGATATTTGCAAAGTTATGGGAATCATCACAATCTAAATTTAGAACACTTTCAGCACCTTCCAAAGAAACCTCCTAACCATTAGCAGACACTTCTTCCTCTCAATACTCCTGCTCAAGGCAAAAAGTAACATAATTCAGGTCTGCATATGTTTGCCAATTCTGGACATCTAATAGGACTGGAGCCATACAACACGTAATCTGTTGTTCTTTAACCTACCATGTTTTCAAGGGTTATCCATATTGGAGCATGAATCAGTTTTTCATTTCTTTTTGAGTTTATCTGCTTCAAAATAGTTATTAATTTAAAATGAGACATCTCAGTTTATGACCTTTTTTAGATTTTCTCATGTATCATACAAAATTTAAGTTCTAATTGAGTATGCATCTTTGAATGTGATAGTTTATTTTTATAGTAGAAACATTTGGAGAGGATCCAGTCAACTTGAAGATGTGAAGAGAACTACAAAAACACGTAGTTTACTGAAGGCCTATTGCAGAGGCAGGACTAAAACTACCTTCTAACCCTGCTGGCTTGATTCTTTACCCTGGGGCTTATTTGGTGTGAATTCTGTTAATCTTTTATTTATCTTTGGGATTCTGCAATCGCTTTACATTGAAAAAAAAATGATTTTAATTTCTTTCAGCTTATGGACTATTTGATTTTCCTATAAGAACAGATTTTTATTTCTCTTTGATAATATAAAAAACTATATAAATCAAGAAAAAAGACTTTCCCTGATCAAAATGTAATGAGCCATTTTACAGTACTTTCACAAAAAAGTATTACAAAAATTTAGTCACACATAAAATTTTGCACCCCATAATTTTCACTAACAACTTCTTTATCTCAGTTTAGTAGGCTACTTACTGTATAACCTTTTAAAGGGGAATAACCACTTGAATAACTATCTGCTTATCATCTGTATCCCCCGATCCATCTCTGTTTTTGGACTGCCTAAAATTCTACAGTCTATATCTTTTAGAAAATCATAATGAATAGTGTTTCAGATTATTTTGATATTAGAAAAGATGAAATTCATTAATGTTTTCAGAATCAACAGTTTGTTGCTGTAGCTTCCAGATGAAGTGAATCTAGCCCACTGTCATCTAACCAATACCCCCCATGATTATCTGGAAAGCACTCAGCTTCCACTCCAGCCCACATTCATAAATCTATTTGAGCAATTATATATCAAATTACTCAGAAGCTTCTGGAAAAAAAGTCTTTAAGTTTTCTTGAACTTTATTTAACCCATATCTTCAAATTTTCTTCTGGTCCTCATATTTATTTTGTACTTTATTTCCTCGGCAACTCCTGGTGTTGCAGCATTTTACTTTAATTTCTTCCCATTAAATCCTTTCATTTTCTTCCCCAAGAACAACAACCACTAAGATTTTTGGTTTATTATGAGTTAGGTTTAGATTTTCTTATCTCTGATTATGATAATATAGTGTAGGTACCCTTCTCAGACTTTGGATTTCAAAATTATACCTACCTCTTTGGAATGCTGGTAGGGGCCTACCTCAACATATACTCAGAATTACTTAAGTAGTATTCATTTTAGCTGACTTCCTATTTTACTACTGAAGGTAGAACTTGAGATACCAAGTTCATGTTAATTTCATCTAAAACTTGCTCCCATAGATATATACAAGAATGGTACAAGAATCTTTTACCCATATAGAAAACTAATATTGGTTATTCCCTATATCTGTTACGCTCTTAAATTCTAACAAATCTTAAGATATGTTTTCAAAAGTACTTAAGTTGTATATAAAAGTATAGGTATTAAAAACAAGAAAATTGCATATGGTTGACAAAGGTAAATAAAAAATATTATCTTAAAATGAGACCTGAGAACCAGTTTCAAAGGAGCTGCCTCTTAACTGAAGCATGAATTCCCCAACCTATATTCTCACCTCCACTTTTCCTCTAGCCTTTTTTATCAAGGCCGCAGGATTCTGCAAAACTTTAAAACCCCCATAATAGAGATTGAGTAGAGGTGCTCAGGCCAACTAAGCTATCCGGTGCTGAAATATTGGAAGCTCTCTAATTCACAGATGTTCATTTTACAACATAAATCTTTTACTATTGAGTCCAGTAAAAAACAGCACATACCAATTAAACATCTTATGGTTGGCATGCTAGGGATGAATTATTTGCTTGGACTCCAAAGTTATCTTTGCTCCACTCCTGTAGGTTCACCTCCGTGCAGTCTTCAGGTATACAATGTGAATACTTGGACACTATCTTCAATTCTCAGGTTAGCAATGTTCCTGGTGTTCTCTCTCCACAGTCGCCCAAACTGAATCCTTCCTCAGCCCCTTAAGAAGTTCCAGCAAAGATCCTCAGGCTCTGTAACCTCACAACTAGAGGTTATAATTTTATAAATAAATAGATGTTGTTTGCATGGTTCTTTAATTTTTTAACCACAATATAAGAATTACATTTTATCCTAGTTTCTTTAATGTTTGTAATATTTCTGTAATGTTTATAATATTTTAGTTGTTTTCTGTTTTATAGAACTTAATGTAGAAAACATCTTTTTAGGAATATGAAATAGAAATTGGAAATTTAGAACTAAGAGGAACAACTCTGAAGTACCAGATGTTCAATAGCCTGGGTGACAAGAAGGATGACCATACATCTTGGTTTAGCATGCTTTTCTGGTGTATTTGTGAAGAGCATAAACTGTCATATGCAAAAATAAATGTTCTCACTTGGACAAAAAGTTATGTGGTTAACTGCATATATTTATAGATAAAAATTAGCTATTCAGACATACATTTTGTTGTTGCTCCTTCTGTGGGATTTTATATTTGAATTGCAATTTTCATATGGGTGATGAGCTTCAGTTACAAGTATTCTAGAAGAGAGTATAGTAACTCTTTCTCTACCACCATTCCTATTATTTCCCTAGAATATATCTTTTTAAAAGCTTCATAAGCACATCATTAATATATAAAACTATGTATATTTAAGGTATTCAACTTCCTGGGTTTTTTTGGAGGGGAGCAGTACAAGGATTGAATTCAGGGGGAATTGACCACTGAGCCGCATTCCCCACCCTATATTTTTGTATTTTATTTAGAGTCAGATTCTCACTGAGTTGCTTGGTGCCTCACTTTTGCTGAGGCTTGCTTTGAACTCACAGTCCTCCTACCTCAGCCTCCCGAGCCACTGGGATTACAGGCATGCACCACCACACCAGGCCCTGTTTTGATACATACATACATTATGATACAATCACCACAATCAAACTAATTAATATGTCTACCGTCTCTACATCACTTGTGATATATAGACCACAGTAAAGTAAGATGTTAATTATAAGAGAAACTATGTGTGAAGTGTAAGGGAACTCTCTGCACTATCCTTGCCACCTTTAAAGGCCTAAAATTAGATAATTGAAGTTTACTTTTGTAGAAAATTAAACTTAGAATTACAAAGTTAGACCTACTCTGTTCACTAGATAGAGGTGGTGGTGGAGTCTTTGGCAGTGTTATATTTTATATATGAGGTGTCTCGAAAAAAGCTCATGTGAAAGACAATACAAGAAAAGTTTAGAGGTGAAATAATTGGGTGATGAGAGCCTTAACCTAATCAGTGCATTAATCCACTTGAATGGATTAACTGCGTGGTGACTGTAGGTAGGTGGGATGTGGCTGGAGGAGGTGGATCATAGGAGACATGCCTTTGAGGTACATATTTTGTCCTTCTTGGGCAGAGCTTAGTCTCTCTCTCTGTTTCCTGGTGGCCATGTCCTGAGCCACTTTCTCCATCACACTCTTCCACCATAATGTTCTGCCTCATCTTGGGTTCAGAGCAATGAAGTCAGCCATCGATGGAAAACCATGAGACCCAAATAAACTTTTCTTTCTCTGAAATTGTTCTTATTAGGTCTTTTGGTCACAATGGTGAAAAAACATACTAAACTAGGCAAGTAGAACTTAGTACCAAGTAAAAAGATCATCAGGAATACTTCACCCAGAAGGAATTAATGTTGGTCTCATAGAGCAAGTTAGTTCTTATGAAAATGGGTTGCTGTACAAGAACAAGCCTGACTCCTGAGTCAGTCTCTGGCTTCCTGTCTCACCATGTGGTACCTCTCACATACCCTCCCATGGTGATATCATTCAGCATGAAGCCCTAGCCAGAGTCTGAACAATTAATTGGGGCTGCCTGATTTGGGACTTTCAGTCTCCAAAACTGTGAGCGAAGTAACTGTAAATGTAAATGCTAAGTAACTGTAAGCTAAACTGTGAGGTAACTGCGAGATTATTTATCTTTTTCCTTTTTAACTTACCCAGCCTCAGGTATTTCGTTGATAGGAATAAAAAATTGACTAATACATTACTCTAGGTTTTCGTAAATTTCATATTATATCTAGTTCACATCTCACCACATTCTGAAACTCCTACAGTTTAACACACAGTTTGGAGAAGGTAATACAGACTCAGTGCTAGAAGGTGGCCTCATTAAAACACCAACTGAGTAAATATGGCTCTTCATGTTTGGTACTCATGACTATCACTGGAACTCACTACTCTAACCCTGTAACAGTAGTAAGAAATTTAACCTTCGTTAAATATGCACTGATAAGTGAGTGAGAATAAATTGCCTTACCTAAAGTGACACAATTACTTGGAATCAGTAATTGTATTAATACAAAATATTAATAATATAATATTAATATTCTTACCTATGACACCTGATCACAAGCTTATCTCATGTAGGTGGACTGTTGGCCATCCTGAAGGATTTTCCCTAATGGAAATACGTATGTTTCGAAGTCCATGGTTCCCTAGTGTAATGCCCTGAAAATAGTAGGTATTAAGTCATTGAATCTCTAATGAGCTCATTAATGAGCCACAAATAGAAAAGAAATTTAGGCAAATTGGGAAAATGGCTGAGATTTTCTTAGATGTCATTTTTAAATTACTCTGCTCACAGGATTATGTAAACAGAAGTTTTGATCTTATAACAGATACAAACTTAGTTTTCAGGAGTTAATTAGATCCATTCATTGCATGCTTTTCTATTTACCAGACTGTATGATTTTTATGCTAACTGTAACCCAAGGAAAAAAACAATAAAAGTATCATGCTATCAAATGACTTCATTTATAAACAGCTTAAAGGGTAATATAAAAATAGAAACCCAGAGGCAGACATATTTTGAAGCAATACTATGAAATTACCAATGAGCACAAAGAAGAGACAGTTTTGTTGCTATACATGAAGGCATAGATAAGCAAATACTGTTTGGAGATTGCATTTTGTTATGTAATACACCTGTGAGGAGGTGGAGACTAGATTGTAAATACAGAGCCAAGATAAAAGTGCTACAAAAATGGAATTTTCATTACTGTGAAATTATTGTTTTAGCACTTGCATAGTTTTTTTAAAAAAATCATAAGGAAAAAAATTTATAGCCCTAAAAGTTATGGACTTTAAAATTCCCTACATTGCCCTTCATTTTTGAGGTTAAGGTCATTCTGAGATCCTTTAAAATAAATACATAAGTAAGTATAAAATTCATGGCTTTGAAAATACTAAGCTATTTTATTGTCAATGTGTGTCTTAATTTTTTCTAGAATTAAGAATATTTGTACATTCATACTATAAGTTATTCTACTAACACGTTAAGCTTAAGTATGTGGAATGGAAGTTGAACTGAAAAGGATTAAACAGCCAAAATTAATATCTTAATGCCTAAATCTTTCAGGATATTTTTGTACCTTTCTTTCCAATTGTTTGTATCTGCCAAAGGAAATTTTCTTCATTGCCCTTTCTGGATTAAAATTCAATATGGTCAATTTCCCAGGCTCCATTTTTTTTTGCCTCCTTTTATTAAATCTGACTAGATGTCAGGAACTAATCAAGAGGATTCTTCTACATATTGCCCTCTTGCTCATTTAAACTTTCCTTTGTTGGCAACAGAAGGCACAGAACAGGTGAAGCAAAGCCTGACTGGCTCATCTTGCCAGGGGTTCTGAAACAGACCTTTGTCTCCCTACCTCCGTGTCTGTTAGTTTTGTAGCCGTCAACCTGCACGAAAACTCTGGTGGCATTCAAAGACAAACATTTTTTGGTCTTGATGAGTTGAAAACAGAAAAGGAAAGCCCAATTGAGAAAAAAGTATAACTTGCAATCTTGAAAAAAAAATAGTGGATATACCAGATAACTGAATCTGCATCTACAAATCTAAAGAATAGAGACATGAACTGAATTCAAAAAAAGTGCATTTCAATAAGCCAAACATTACAAGTAAAGGTGGAGAGGCACAGGCTTCGTTATCTTCTATTTGTATATTTAATGAACAAGTATTGCATTAGTCTGCAGAAACTTCAGATTTCATACTCTTAGAGAGTGCATACTCTAATGGAAAAAAAAGGAGAAGACTAATGACAGTTAATCAACAGTTTTTGAGGATGATAGAAGGTTGATATCAGAGATAATAATACCTGCCATTTTTACATGTCTACCTTATGTCAAGCACTATGTCATATTTTTAGTCTTCTTGATCTTCACATCAGACATCAGTAACAGATATTTACAAATGCGACAGTGAGATGAAGACAGACTAAGTTCAACAGAAGGTGAGGAAAGTAATGACTGAAGAAGTCAGGATTGGAATGCCATTCTGCCTGGGTGGAAAACCCAAGCCTGTTAACTTTCTTATGCAGCTTCTCAGAGGTCGCCAAGGATTGAAGGTAGAAAACAAATGCCTTCCTAAAAAAGGAAAACATTATGCTTCATTTCTAGAAACAGAATATCAAGAAAGAAGATGACATTTACATATTAGGATTTTTTTACAGCACTGAGATTAATCACAAAAAAAAATCTTGAGTCAGATTTTCTAGGTTAAAACCTAGTTCTGCCACTAACTAGCTGTGACTCCCTGAGGTAATTACTTAACCCTTTTTCTTCCTCAGCTTTCTCATCTATAAAAGGACTTACTTGTAATAAAATATCTCCTTTTTCTAGCTTTTTATGGACATGAAATAAGTTAATCATGTAAATTGATTATAATAGTACCTAACTGTGTAAGCAATCAATAAGTATTAACAGATGCAACTGTTATTATTCTGTACTCTCTGGACTAATTGGAACAGACCTGAAGTGGATTTCTCACTTTTAGGGAATGTTGTTAATAATCCCTTTACCTCTCCCCATGAATTTTCATTTCCCATGTTTCTGTGCTTCCTACACTCAAGGTACATCTTAGTCACCTGTCTATTTGTATCTTTTTCTTCATGCCAGGGCTTTCTCTATGCTTTTTAATCTTCCATCCTTACCCTTCTATTATATTCTTTGATCTTTACATTTTCATTCTTTTTCCCTTTTCCCCAATTCAAATTTTTTAAATTGGTTGTGATTTACTACATTTTTACATGATGTTTTTACAATCACCCTACTGTTCAACTTCTGCTGCTCAGTAAGACATTTGGTAATTGTTACTCCTTCCCTTTTTGAGAGAAGTACACATTTAACATAATATGGACACACACAAGAAGTGCACCTTTGTTGATTAGGTGTATAAGTCTTGTTAACATCATTTTGTAAGTTCATATTCCCTACTTAGAGGAGTAAGTCCAAAAGTAAAGAAGAGTAAGATTCCCTCTACTTTGCATCTTTTTTTTTCTTTCCTTTATTTTTGGATCAGACTTTTTTCTGTGAGAGGCATCATGTATATCATAAGGTATTATGTTGTATGTAATACATACTGTATTTTCTCTCATTTTAGAAAACATTTGCTTTGGTTTGTGTGAACTCTTTTCATCTTCAAATATTTCTTTTTCATTATCCTTTGGATGCATTACAAATGAGCATGAGCATTTCCTAAACTGTAATCCAGTGCCAAGGCATAGTGGGTTCTTTTGACCACTACATTGTTATAATCAAAACTCACACCGTAATTTTCCCTTAAATGACATCACAGGATTTTATATTCAAAGCATAAATATCTTTGGATAAGGGAGGCAACCAGAAGTGAAAATAGATGTAGGAAAATTATATATTATACTTTGTAATGCTTGTATTCAGCATATTTTGAGCCAAAATCTGACCCTTAGATGTAGTCACACATTTCTATGGATTTTTAATGGCTGGATATCCAAGCACAAGATGCTTTGAAACAATTGTCAATCAAAACCCTTTGAAAAAAATCTATAAAAATGAACAACTTTTATTTCAGATATAATAGACTATTACAATTTTATTTTCACACTGGAGTAAAAGTGTATTCAGTGCATCATCTAGGTGATTTACACCATGCCAAAAAATGTCTTCCTCTACTGTCAATATGAAAAACTTCTCTATAACCAAGACCACTCATAAGCGCTAGTTGAAACATGTCAGTTTATGGTATCATCCATCATCAATGTCATCCCAAGAAAAGCATGGGAATGAAAAAAAAAAAATAGCAGTACCCTCAAGGCCATCTCATTGCTTGTTATGTGAAGCACAAGCGCTCAAGCCAAAAGCATCAGCATCTTCTTTTGAACACTACTCAAGTCTAAGTCTGTGTGTGATTCAGCCTTGATTTGGGAGGCCTGAGAGTCTGCATTTCTAATGAGATCATAGATGATACAGGTTGCTGCCAACCTTTGAGTAACAAAGGCTTTAGGAAATCAAGGATAACCCTTATGGATGTTACACTTTAATGGTCTACTCAGAATGATGTTATTTTATGGCAGTATAAACTTTAATATGTATATCTGTAAAGTACTTTGAAAATAGGCAATATTTTTGAATGTAGTATGAAATGAAATTCAAAAGTAAAAACTCTTATTAGAGGAAATAATTTAATAACTGAAAACATTTTTGAAGCTTGAGGATCAGTATGGAAAAGAAGGAATTTTATTAGACAATCTATTCACTGAAAAGTGACACACAACATGGTGAGCTTATGTTTTAATTCAGCATTTCATTTGATAGTCATATCATGCTAATGAGTGAAAATTTCTTAAATTAATCTTGAAAAGCTTGAAAAAAATCACTTGCTTTTATTTGTGTATAAGCAGCTTAAATTCTTTTTTTTTATTAGGGAAAAAGTAAAATTAAAAAAATGTTGGCAGTTCTTGTCAAACATTTTGAAATCTCTGTTAGTACACAGAGTTGTGCCATTATTTTGACAGCTCTGTTTCCTACTATGAATGAAATAGTGGCTTTTACTATCAAACTGATTTAGTACCTGGTAGGTGTGGCATATTCTGCTGAAGTATCATTTTGTATAATAAAATATCAATATATTAACAAAGTATTTGTAATAACTGCATCTAAACAAAATTTTTAGGGCTTGTAGAGTCGCTAGAATCCTTGTAAATCAAACATTTCCTTCATTTTACCAAAGAAAAATCAAAGGTCAAATAAAGCTTTCCAAGGTCTCATCCAGCTAGCTCGTAGCTAAGACCAAGCCCAAATCTCTAGATACCTAAGATTTTTTTCCCCAATAATAGTTTGAATTTTCAGCTTGTTTATCTGTGCTTAATTTTTCAAAATCTCAGAAAATATGATGATGATAAAGATACATGTGCATAACATGAGAATGACCCATATCAAAATTTGCTCAATTTTTATTATTTCTGTTTAAGTGATAGTAAAAATAACTACTAAAATATACATTGTGAAATGAAAAATTGTGATGGAAAGTTGAGAATTATGTATTCATCAAAAGAAACTTTTCTTTTAATTGGAGGTATAGGGCTTATGTTGAAAAATAAAATCAGATATTTGATAGACATATTTGAAATATAGAGATTTTTGGGTTTTGAGTGCCACAGTTACAATCATGTTCACATTATGACAACTCTATACCCTTACCTGCCCCTTATGGCAGGAACCCAGTCTTTTCTGAATAGCATAAGCTATCCATAAGGACCCCAGCCTTGCTTGCTATAGCTTGTTGAACTTGTCCTTCTCCTAGCTGGCCTGCTAACATGGCAGACTCATGACTGAGAACTCAGGTGTACTCCATGAGGTGAAAGTTATACAGTGGCTGGCCCTCTCACAGCCTCTCTTTATGGTTCAATATGCTCTAGTTCCAAAGTCACACCCTTGGCTAAAGTTCAGAGCAGTTCAGATATCTGGTACAAGGTCATTAGCAACAGGAATTGCCATAGAGCTGAAGCTCTGTGTTTGCCAAAGTGAAAGAAATCTAAAAATCAAGTCAGCCATAAGGTAAAGGCTTTTTCAATGCAGCTGTTCATTCTTTAAGGAAGGATCCCTCCCAGTGTTATGTTCATTAAGGAGGCTCCACAACAAAATGAATCGCTCTGAACCTTAACCATGACAACTTTCAAAGAGAGATTTTTCAGTTTGCTTGTTTTCTGTTTCTTTCAAGACCCACAATCATAGGTCTCAGTAGATTCCAGGATAAACCATACATTGTACTGAAATTCAACCCTTCCTAAAATAATGTAAAGTGCAACCGCCCATGGGGAGTGTCTTTTGCACTTGGCATGCCTGCTAACCTTCCCTGATGGTAAACCTGAATGGGCCCCATCCTGGGATTCAGGGTATTTCAATGCAATGATTCTTCTAAAGGAGAAAGACCACGGTTCCACTATTCTTACAATGGCAAGTCTCTCTAGCTTTCAGGTAAATATATGGCTGCAAATACTCTTGAGAGAGAAGCACTGACTAAGAGCACTGACCACCGCCATGTAAAATCTGAGCTCTTGGAATGTCCAAGTATCCCGACACACTCTTCAGAAAAATTAAAACACAGGTGTCCACATTTTACTGTGCCTTCACTATTGCACTTTGCAGATGTCGCAGTTTATACTAATTGACCGTTCATGGTAACCCTGCATTGAACAAGTCTCTCAATATCATTTTTCTAACAGACTGCACTCATTTTGTGTCTGTGAATCACACTTGGGTTATTCTCACACTATTTCAGACTTATTATTATTATTATTATTATTATTATATCTGTTAGAGTGATCCATGATCAATGCTCTTTGATGTTACTATTGTAATTGGTGGTAGTGTGCCACCAACCTCTTTCATATAAAATGACAAACTAAATTGATGAAAATGTGTGGGTTTTGACTACTCTAACTACAGTCATTTTCCTGTCTTCCTCCCTCTCCTTGGACCTCCCTATTCCTGAAGACACAACAATTTTGGAGTTAGGTCAATTCATAACTTTGCAGTAGCTTCTAATTGTTCAAGTGAAAGAGTCACATCTCTCACTTCAAAATTTTTTTTTCATTTGCTCTTTTTAGTTATACAGGACAGTATGATGTATTTTGACATATTATACATATATGGAGTATAACTTCTCATTCTTTTGGTTGTACATGATGTAGAATTACATTGGTCATGTAATTATATATGATACAGGATAGTAATGTCTGATTAATTCTACTGTCTTTCCTATTCCCATTTCCCCTCCCTTCCCTTCATATCCCTTTGTCTAATCCAAAGTACTTCTATTCTCTACCCCTGCCCATTGTGAGTTAGCATCCACATATCAGAGAAGACATTTGGCCTTTGTTTTTGGGGGGAATTGGCTTATTTCAGTTAGCATTATATTCTCCAGTTCCAATCATATACTGGCAAATGCCATAAATTCATTCTTCTTTTTGGTTGAGTAATATTCCACTGTATATATAAACCACATTTTCTTTATCCATTCTTCTGTTGAAGGGTACCTAGGTTGGTTCCATAGCTTAGCTATTGTGAATTGAGCTGTTATAAACATTGATGTGGCTGTGTCACTGTAGCATGCTGAGTTTGAGTCCTTTGGGTACAAACAGAGGAGTGAGATAACTGGTATTCTGAGGAACCTCCATACTGCTTTCCATAGTAGTTGCAGCAATTTGCAGTACCATCACAATGCATGAGTGAACCTTTCCCCCCACATCCTCACCAACATTTATTGCAACCTGCATTCTTGATAATTGTCATTTTGACACCTCTCATTTTTGATCAAAAGTGAGAAATTAAAAGCTTAGCAAGGGAGACATGTTGAAAGCCAACATAGGATAAAAGCAGGGCCCCTTATGAATGGCCAAGTTGTGAATGTGGAGAACTAGTTGAAGGAAATGAAAAATGCTACTTCACTTACCACGTAAATAAGAACGTGAAATAGCCTTTTTGCCGATAGGGATAAAGTTTTAGTTGTCTGGCTAGATCAAACCAGCCACACCATTTCCTTAAACCAAAGCTAATGCAAAAGGAAACTCACTCTTCAATTCTATGAAGTTTGAGAGAGTTAAGGAGATTTCAGAAGGAAAGTGTGAAGCTAGAATTGGGTGGTTCCTGAGATTTAAAAAAAGGAATCCATCTTTATAACATAAAATTGCAAGGTGAAACAACACATGTCAATGTAAATGTTCAGTGATTTATCCAGAAGTTCTAGTTCAGGTAACTGTTAAAAAAAAATGCCTACACTAAACAACAGATTTTCAATGCAGATAGAACAGCCTATGTTAAAAGAAGATGCCGTCTAGGACTGTCATAGATAGAAGTTGATTTCTGTCTTTAAAATATTTAAAGGACAGGCTGACTCTTGTGTTAGGCATTAACTCAGACGGTGACTTGAAGTTGAAGCCAATGCTCATTTACTATTCCAAAAATCCTAGAGCCTTTAAGAATTATACTAAATCTACTCTCTCTGTGTTCCGCAAATGGACTACCAAAGCCTGGATGACAGCACATCTGTTTATAATATGGTTTACTGATACTTTAAGGCCACTGTTGATACCTGCAGCTCAAAAAAAGATTTCTTTCAAATATTATTTCTCATTGACAACAATCAGGTCTCCAAGGAAATTGGATGAAGATGTAGAATGAGATTAATGTTCTTTTCTTTCCCACTAATATAATATCCATTCTGCAGTATATATATCAAGGAGTAATTTTGAGTTTCATGTTTGACTCTCAAGTCTTATTATGTAAGATATATACCTCATAAGGCTATTTTACTTTGATGGCACTGGTGGAGTAAATTGAAAATCTTCTGGAAAGGATTTACTATTCTAGATGCCACTCAGTGTATTCGTGATTCATAATAAGAAGTCAAAATATCAACATAAATAGGAGTTTGGAAGATGTTGATTCCAACCTTCATGGATGATGCTAAATGGCTTAAAATTTGAGGGAAGAAAGTAATTGCAGGTGTGGTACAAACAGCAAAAGAACTTGAATTAGCAGTGGAAGCTGAAGATATGATGGAATTGCTGCAATCTCATAATAAAACCTTAAGGAATGAGAGTTACCCTATGAATGAGCAAAGAAATTAGTTTCCTGAGATGGAATCTATTCTGGGTGAAGATGCTATAAACAGGCTTGAAATGACACAAAGGATTTAGAATATTGTACCAACTTGGTGAATAAAGCTTCAGCAGGGTATAAGAAGATGGACTCTAATTTTAAAAGAAGTCCTAGTGTACATTAAATGCTATTAAGCAGCAGCAACTGCTACAGAGATTTTTTAAAAATTTTTTTTAGTTGTAGATGGACATAATTTTTTCTTTTTCTTTCTTTCTTTCTCTCTCTCTCTCTCTCTCTCTCTCTCTCTCTCTCTCTCTCTCTCTCTCTCCCCTCCCTCCCTCCCTCCCTCTCTCTTTCTTTCTTTCCTTCCCTCCTTACTTCTCTTTTTCTTTCTTTCTTCTTTCTTTCTCTCTCCTTCCTTCCTTCCTTCCTTCCTTCCTTCCTTCCTTCCTTCCTTCCTTCCTTCCTTCCTCTCTCTCTTTCTCTTTCTTTCCTTCCTTCCTTCCTTCCTTCCTTCCTTCCTTCCTTCCTTCCTTCCTTCCTTCCTTCTTTCTTTTGCTGAGGATCAAATCTACTGCCTCACATGTGCAAGGCAAGCACTCTACCACTGAGCTACAGCCCCAGCCCATACAGAGTTCTTTTGAAAGGAAGAGTAAATCAATCAGCAAACTTCACTGAATTCTTATTTCAGAAATTCCCACAGTTACTCCAATCTTTGATAACCACCACCTTCATCAGTTAGCAACCATCAATATCAAGGAAACACCCTCCACCACCAAAAAGATCATGACTCACCAAAGGCTCAGATGATTAGTAGCATATTTAGTAATACATTAATCTTAATTAAGATATGTACATTATTTTTAGATACCATGTTATTGCACACTTAATAGACTATAGTACTGCATAAACATAATTTATATACACTTGGAAACTGAAAAATTTTGTGTAACTTGCTTAATTGTAGTGGTCTGGAAACAAACCCACAATATCTCTCAGGTACATATTTTCCACACAACTTGTCTATATGACTCCAGGGTTGTGGAAATCTGTTTCACCAGTGAAAAGACACATTTGACAAAAGTCCATTTTATGAACTTTTCAAAATCTTGTTGAATGGTGTATTGACTAACCATAATAGGAATAAGATTTTTTAAATTCAAATATGTATAAATATACTTTTAAACATTTATAAACATCTTGTAAAGCTGTTCCAAACATTTTACATTCTTAAAATGGTATTCATAAAATTTAGGAAAGTAAGTTTAATTGACTTTGAGTAAGAAACCAGAGAATGCAATACTCTACTTTTAAAGTTTGGAAAATTCCATTAAAACTCAAATCATTTTCATATTCTTAGGCAGTTAATTTTTACATACAGAAGTAAATTTGATATCTAGCTAATAAAAATTTTTGCAAAAGACATTCAAGCTAAGAAAAGTGTGTTGTTACTCATGATTTCATTCATTCATTTAGTATTCGTAGAGTGTCAGCTGTTGCTGTGCACTGATCTGACTGCTGGGACCCAACCTTGAGTAAGACACATGCAAGTGTTTACACTGGGATTCAGAGACTCCGGGCTTACACTTGTCCCCATTGATTTATAAAGAACTTACAGTCTGCATTATGCAAATTTGAAACTAATCCTATTAATTCAACAGTTTTGTGTTTTTTTTTTCTTTTTATTTCCATCAACACTATTCAAGTTATATTCGACAAGGGCACAACAATCAAATAGGAAAATAATGAGAGTTAATTTAAGGTATTTTGAATCTGATTTCAGGATCCAAACCATCAGTTTAAGAAGTTTATATTTTTATCCTCTAAAAGAAGAAGAAATTTCACTTAGGTGGCCTCAGTAAATAGCATATCTATAATGGTAAAGAGTAGATGTCAGCTGGAGTCAAGGAAGTTTTTAGAAGTGTACAGCATACAAAATGAATGATGCCCAGGGCCTTGCCTGGGTGAAAACGGAAGAGGTTAGCAGAAATATGATATGATATGATATGATGATATGATATGAAAGATCTGACTGCCTCCATCTTCATTCTGTTAGTTCCCCTATTTAGCTCTACAAGAGAAGGGACTGATCTTTAAAGGTTCCAATTCCTTTTCCAGGCTCCTTCTCTGGAGTTTTAACTAGGTTAAGTCAACCGAAGGCTAAACTTCTTCCCTCTTTCACTGGTGTCTCCAACAGGAGCTGCTTGTCTTCTGTGGCTCCAGCCTACACTGAACAAGGCTGTCAGCTCCTGCCTGGGAACCCTACTCTGCACTGCAGTAACTGCCTTTTCTTTGGTTCCTCTGGTCTAAGGGTGAAAACAACTTCCTGCGCCCAATCCCTAGTTTCCCTCATTTCCTCTTCCCTGTTAGCTCTTCAGCCTCTTCCATTAGCTATATTACCTCACGGGAATTCTGTTTTAGACACTGAATGATATTTTGTTTGCTGACTGGACTCTGACTGACACATATATGCAATGTATTCAGCAATTCTAGGCTTATATTAGAAACTTATACTAATAAACTTGTACTAATAATGACCTTAACTTGTCCATTTAAGTTAAGGTCACAATTCCATTTTGTCAAAAGTAGCTCAATGGATTTTTCTATGGTTAGTACATCAAATTTTCTTGATTGAAGCTCCTTTGGTCAAGTAACAGAAATTCCTTCTTATTAGCTTCACCCATGAAATGCATGGGTAGAAAGGTGGGGTGATCTAATCGAAAAACCCAAAGGTAGGAAATACAACAAAAAACTTATAATTGTGACATCATGTATTAGCTAGGTGGCTTAAAACAACCATTTGTTGTCTCAGTTCTGAATGCTACAAGTCTGAATCAAGGTGCCAGCAGGGCCATGCTTCTTCTGGGGCTTTGAAGGAGAATCTGTTCCATTGCTCTCCTCAAAGCTGCTGGCAATCCTTGGAATTCCTGTCCTTGTAGACACAGGACTCTAACACTTCTCAGTAGTTTCCTGGTATTCTGTGATCTCAATGTCCTTATTTCCCTCTTATTATAAAGACACCAGTTGTTGGGGTAAGGGAAAGCCCACCTTGATCCAGTATGAAGTCAGTTTAATATATTGACACAATAGAGATCCAAGTAAGGTCAAATTCTGATTTCCAGTTGGATATGAATTTGGGGGGACACTCTTCAACCCAGTACACATTAGAAAAAAAGAGTGCATTTGCATTGTCATAAATTCCAGTAATTGAAGTAAACTAGAGACTCTTTTCCATGTAGTTTGATGGTGAAAACAATCCTAAAGAAGTATACTCAGGGGGCTGGGGATGTGGCTCAAGCGGTAGTGCGCTCGCCTGGCATGTGTGAGGCCCAGGTTCAATCCTCAGCACTACATACAAATAAAGATGTGTCTGCTGAAAACTAAAAAAATAAACATTAAAAAAAATTCTCTCTCTCTCTCTCTCTCTCTCTCTCTCTCTCTCTCTCTTTAAAAAAAGAAGTATACTCAGTCAGTCAGCTAACAATCAGTTATTGAATATTCCAATAGTGTATTATGTACTGAGTATACAAAATACTTATTGGGTATCAAATATGATCCTGTGTATCAACTTCCAGACAACAAGTGTGTTTATTTTGTATATAATATTCATCTCATACTTACCTGCTGAGAAGCTTGTGGTTAAAAATATTAAATGGAATTAAAAATTTTTGATCATCTGAATAGTAAGTTTCTTATATCAAATAGCCATTATATGATGTTTAATATAATAAATACATCTGAAATGAGTAACAAACAGAATCATCTTAATTTTTTCTGAAGAGTCTCTGTTTTCATTTGAAAATAATTATTTATTTTAAAAGTTGCTTTTAGTTTTTAAAGATGGATTAGATAACTCTACTAAATGTCAACCATCTTGTTTAGTCTCTTAAACCCTGAATGATCTTTCATCTTTGATGTTATTGTTTTTAAAGATTAAGAAAATATTTTAGGTAATGTAGTACTAAATTTCATATTAATATTTAAACTTAACTTAAGACATTATAATTGTGCAGTTTGTGCTTTTTGTTGTTGTTCAAATTGTTCTTTTAACAAAAGTATGCTAATTTATAATTACAAATATTTGTGATATCATCAGTCATTTCTCACATGATAATAGTTATAAAAGGTATAATGGTAAATTTTACTCTTCTTTCCTTAATCTCCAGTATTTTATTTACCACTTCCTATATAAATATTCCAATAATTAGGTTGAAAAATTACTGATTACCCTGAACATGTATATAGGAATCTTTAGGTGTATCTTTTTAACTAGAAAGAAACACTAATTTTACTGGTGTTTTGGGAAAACTCAGTGACTACAAGAACAGAAGATTTGGACTCAGACACACAGGGCTGAAGGCCACATGGTGAGAGAGGAAAAGATTGGAGGAATCCATCTATAAGCCAAGGAATGCTTATGAATGACAGAATCCCAGAAAAGACCAGGAAAGACTGTTCCCTAGTGCCTTTGGTAGGAGCGTGATCCTGCCAATACCTTGATTTGGACTTCCAGCCTCCAGAACAGTGGAAGAACAAATTTCTATTGTTTTAAGAAACCCAATTTACTGCAGCACTAGCAAAGTAATCCACTCCTAGGTATATGCATGAGAAGAATAGTAAAACCATATCCATGTAAAGACTTGTCCACAACTGTGAGTAGCAACTTTGTTTGTAATACTCCCAAACTGGAAACCTACAAACGTTTACTAACAGTTGAATGGATAAACAAATTGTGGTAAAACATACATTGGGATACTACTAAGAACAACGGGTGATTTATTAAGACATATAATAATGATGAATCTTAAAAAATAATTATGCTGTATGAAAAAAGCAAGAAATTAAAATGTGCATGCTATATGGTTCCATTTATGTAAAATTCTAGACAACTCCAAACAATCTATCATGATATAAAGAAGATTGGTGATAGCCTTAGGATACATGGGGAGGGTGCAGAGGGATAGAAGGAAACACAAAGGGACATGAACAAATTTTTGTGGGTGATGGAAAAAGTTCATTATCTTGATTTGTGGTGATGGTTTCATGGCTGTATACATATGTCAGAGCTCATTAAATTATACACTTTACAATGTACTGTTTATTGTATGTCAATTATACTTCAATAAAGCTGAGAAAAATTGAATTCACTGGGATGAATGCCATGCGAAAGAAAAACCCTGAGATGTTTTAGGGATGTGCTGGGAAGGTACTTAATCCAGGCTAATGCTTGGAGGCATAAAAATGCGACCTGGAGGAGACACCAGGCTTGCATTGAAGGAGGAATAAACCTATCTGGAAAGTGGGAGTACGTCTAAGTATGAAGATGCCAAATATACAAAGACCCAGAGGCAAATAATGTGGGAGCCTTCCACAGTCTGAAGTCCTTCACAAAGCTGAAGAAAAGCAGGTAAGGAGAGAGGTGGAGGAGAGAAACTTAACTTGGAAAGCAGGAAGGAGAAATGAGACCCAGATTCCATTTTAATGAGTTAAATTTTCTCTAGAGAGTTGTGAGGAGCTTTTGAGTACTTTTAAATATGACGTGCTGTGTGCTACTTCTTTGAAACATTTTTTTTTATTTAAGAAAAATAAATGGCTTATTAGTCATAGGTAAGATAAGCATTTCTGAGGAAAAATATTCAAAAAATTCTGTCATCAATTACAATTCAATTTTATTTATGCTTAATACAGTTTTTTTTGAAATTATATTTTTTTAGAGTACATTACACTGCAAATGTGGAGTCATCCTTTCAGCAATTACAAACAGTAGCTGGCATCACATTAATACACCCCCCCACACACACATATTTAAATTTAGAATACTTTTGTGTTGTCTAGTTTCTATTTTATGTTAAAAACATTGTTTTAAATCCTTTAAATCTTAAACACCTGTTCCAAAATTTGAAACCTCATACCTCTGAAGCTCCACCAGAAAAACAAAAACAAAAACAAAAAAACACTAGAATAGAACAAAAGAATAATGGTTTTTATAAATTTATTGTAGTCATACTTCCATTAATTTTCCCTGTACTTATCTCATCATATGATGTTTAATGCTAATACCTGTTATATATTCTTTCTTAGTTTCACCAAATATATTTTAAAAAAAGCTGCATCTAGAGAATTTGAGTGCCATTTCTACTCAAAAAAGTCGTATTGTACATATACATGCAACTTGTTCTCACTTAGCAATCCATCATGGACGTTGTTCTGTTCATTTCTACTTTAATGTGAAAAATACAAAATATGCACCTTCTATTTTACATGAAAATTATATAGAGCCCTGGCTTTTAAAATGCCTAAAGCTTAAACTTCTATCCAGATTTGGCACTTCTCAATTGTATGCAATACCAGCCAACTCTATCTGGGAAAGTCCTAAGTAAATTTCTATCTTGGATATTCTGAGAACAGTGTCCCTTCCATCTTACACAGATTGTATTGAAAATGGTGAATTTTTACAAATTTATTGATGAGGTTATTATTGTTGTTTTCCCTCTAATTCTTGGCTCTTCCCGACGATTCTTTCTAAAATTTAAAGAAGAAAACTCCTTCAGTTGATATTCCTGTAAGCTGCAGAGCCTGAATTTTCTCTGTTGAGGCTGAGTTCCCTGTGAAATGAAACAAAGAAGGAATTTCATGAAGAAGCCTTACTGGGACACTCTGTTAAGGTGTAAACACACAAATAAGTCTTGAGAGTCTAGAAGTTCTATAGTATTTGCTACAAAAACCAATTGCAGAAAAATAAATTTGATGATTTATTTTTGTCTTTGCCAATCAAGTCAGATTGGTCTGGGGGAAAACAAATGACTATTTAGGTTTTGGCCACAAATATAAATGATGAATGAGCACATGCATGTTTGCATATATATGTGTGTTACAATCTGTCATCTTAAATGTCCTTCATAAAATAGGTGGGACAACCAAGCCTGGCTAGACTTACAGAACCATTTTCTATCCTTCAAAATCAAACTGTCAGAGCAAAGACTAATGGTAATGGAACACCTCTGCTGAATTGGAATGAAAGAAATCCACACAATGGCAGATCCTTTATTTTATGAGACATTTTTTACTCTGAGATTCTTTTCTTTATGAATCTCATAAGCAAAAGAAATAGTTTCCTACTAAGAGAAGAATGGGCCATACTTCTTCTTGACCACAGTAGAATAGGAATTTGGGTTAGGTAAGCTTCTAGAATTCCAAGGAACATTGAAGCACTTCTGGTAACTTAAATAATAGAAATTATAAGAGTATATGCTGAAATAAGAAATTTAAATATCATAACCATGATTAGAGGTCACAGAACCCAAGAAAATCTCAACAATCAGGCCTCTTGAGAAAAGTAACAATAGAAGCATTTATATAATGTAGCCAGGCCTACAAAAAGGAAAATGGGAAAGGATTCGGCTTACGATTTATTACAGTTTTAATATGGCATCTTGAAATACCTTTAAGACCAGGAATTGATTTATACCTCTGTGGTATTCTGCCATGTTGGTAACTGAATTGTCTTTTGGTCTCCTGTTTTGACTTTTTTTTTTTAATGTCTATGTTTCTGTTCTACTTTCAGGATGAATATGATGAGTCTTCCCCACCTGATGCTGGGTCTCCATTTTTAATCCCCAGGGTTGGTCAGGTGATTGGCACAATTGTTGTTTAAGCACAGTCTTGATTCATAGCTTTGTGTATTAGTATGCATTTTACATTCTGTTGTGTCAGGTGGCCACACATTCTAAACAGCTAAGGTCAGTGTTATGATAACATGATTCAGATATGCTCACATGGGCTAACAGAACTATCTGGAGATGTTTCATCAGCAAAGGCATACAGTCAGAGCAATTTCAGTTAACAAAATGTCTAGTGTGATATGTCTACAGAAATGCTTGATTACATTTATATATGGGAAATGAAATTTTCTTACAGAAGAGTTATCACAAAAAGACGTATCAAATAACACACACATATGTACTGTCATTCACAATGAGATACCTTTGGGATTTATATTTATTCACCACCTTCAATTGTATTGATTTTGAAATAAGAGAACTACAAGGAATGGATATTATAGGAAAATAATCTGTGTATTATTGAATGGAATTAGTAAGAAATTTTAATGAGAATAGAGCAGTTATTAGCAATGACATATTATTAGAGGAAAGCTAGATATATTGCCAAGATAATGAATTCTAGTTTGGACTTGAGAAAAAATTTAGTTTTAAGACGAGCATTAACAAAGACAAATAATACATAAATCAGTAACAAAGAAGGTTCTTAGGAAAATATAAAAAGTTTAGAAAATAATTATCTGCAGCACATTTTTTTTTAGTTATGTGAGCTTCTTTAGGAAGTTCATAAAACCAACTTTTAAGAAAACTTTTTTTTTGTACTTAATCAATACAACCACAGCAAATAAAATTTGTATATTGATGTGGAATTATACAGAGTTGTTTCATTTGATCATCATGAAAATACTGAGAGGAAAGAAAGGCAAAGCAAAGAGATCATGTTTTCATCTCTACATTATTCTAGGCAGTAAGAAAGTGTTCACCAAATGTTCAGTTAATTAATGATAAATAAAGGAGGGTAGAAGAAGGAGAGAGAATTCAATAAAATTCTGTGAATGATGAAATGAGAAATGAGGTTTATGTTTTAAAATGTGGACTTTCTACTCTGTCTCTTCTCCCTATTGTTGAAAACTAATAATAATGTATAATTAAAATTCATAATGGACTGCAAATTAGAATTTAAACTAATTAATATATTTAATATAAGAAAACCAGAGATATTTACATAAATTCTTTTATGGACATGATATTTACACTTATCTAAATGATATATTTGAATTGAAATTCCTTATAAGTGGTAAAATATCATGTAAAGTAAAATAAGAGATACAGACACTAAATGCATTTCTTTCTATGTCAAAATCCATTCTATATTACATGAGCCTCCAATTCTGACAGGAGTTCTATTATGGAAATAATTATGTCATTATAGGATGACCTCAGTGTAAAAAAAAACAGTGTGGGTTTAAAAAGTAATTGTCATGTATAACTACAATTCTCTAATAAAAGCATTTTAAAATCCCTAGGTGATTTGTCTGTAAGTGAGGCAGATCCAAAATCACCCTGTACCACAATCCCCACACCAGAATCACTCTAGAAACTGGATAATAAGAATATTATTGAGCCCCACCATAAGTCTAATAATCCAGAACCTCTGCAGGGGGATGAAGGATATTAACAAATGATCCAGGGGTCTTTGTATCCACTGCATTTGAGACACTTATTTTGAAACACCTGCTTTACCTGCCTCAAATGAGGATTTTAACATATTTACTGTTCTAGGTCAGCCATTGATAGGACAAAAATCAGTGAGGCTAGAGTGAATTTTACATTGTCTCTTGGACACATGTACTTATATGCTACCACAGAAGTCACTTTAACTTTACCAAACCAGTGTTACCAACCTGACCAATGTATTTTAAACAAACAAAAATGCACCCTAACACTGTCAAGTAGGAATTTATCAACATTTAATAATCTATTTTTGGAGAGACTAATTTTAGAAGATCCAGCTTCTATATTTTTATAATATCTAAAATATATTTTTAAGATATAGGACATTTTTAAATAGTGTGTGTTTCATTGAATTATTTATTAAGACTAGATCAGAGAAAAGTAAACATCAATATTGTTGACTTAAAACCAAAGCAAGTCACATTTATGTATACTATAATATAGATATTAAAAAGCAACTTAGAGAATAGTATATATTTTTTGAATTGTGTAAAAATAAATGGTGGATTTTCAGGAAATGCTATTATTGCTACATGGTATAATTGTGAGTGCATACAACTTTAAGCATTATATTTGGATTTATTGAATTTTCCACAAAGCATGCTTTTGAAATAAAATAGTAAGTGCTGTATTTAAAAGTTCAATTGTATACATTAATAACAAAAGTCCAATTGATGAATTTTGTATTCTTATATGCTTAATCAATATTTATTGAGAACATATTGAGTTGCAGTATTTATGCTTGGTTCTTGGATGGGGTAGTGAGTAAGACAGCCATAATTGCATGGCTTACTGTCTAGAGGGAAGATGGACAATTAAGATTTAGTTTGTTAGGTGACATAAGGGAAGATATCCAGGAAGGAATAAAACAAAAACTCTGAGCCCAGAGAGAAGCAATTAGGGGATGCTTCTGGAAAGTAGAGTCACCTTAACTGAAAACTAAATGTTAGTAGCTGATAGTCAAGTAAAATGATGATAGCCAACTGGAAGGAAGGAATCAACCTAATGCTTTAGGAACCTATAAGCAGTTTAACATGGCTAGTACTTACAGCAAATGTGTGTGTCTATGTGTGTGTGAGAGTGACTGTTGCGTGTACAGAAGGATATGCAGTTAGATGTGAGGCTGGTAACGTAATCAATCAGTGACTGAATAACAAAGGACCTTGCAAATCACCCTCATATATTTGGATTATGTTCTAAGTACAGTAGAAATAGGATTTAATTATTTAAAATGATGTGATCCGATTTTTGTTTTAAAAGTTAAGTACAACTCTGATATAAAAATATGCTGAAGGAAACCAGACAGGATTTAATGAGACTAATTAGGAAACGGTTACAGTATCCAGGTGAGTGGCAATGGTGATTGACACTAAGGTAGTACTGACAAAAATGAAGAAAGAGTACGGTAAGACTTGTTAATAATTGGATTTGGGGATAAACAAAAACAAACATTACATATTTACTTTTGGCTTTGTAAATTGAATAGACGCTAATGTTATTTTCAGAGGCAGAGAACATAGAAGAAAGAGTCATTTGGTGGTTGGAAGAATGAGGAAAAGGTGAAAAGTTCAGCTTGGAACATTTTAAGCTTGAGGTGCCTATAAGATATCCAAGTGGAAAAGTCCAGAGGGCATTTGGACCAATTTGCTGCTTTGGGTAAAAGCATTGATGTGGGAGGCAGTACATCACAAGGTGATAGAAGCTACGTACACTGATTTAATCTTCTCTAAAGTACATAGAGTGAAAGAAAGCCTAAGACATAACTGTGATGCCTAATGCACACTAGAAGAGCCTTTAAAGGAAACAGAGACAGCAACCCATAAGGAAGACATAAGTGAGACAAGCCTGCTGGTGTAAAATGAACTCATGGAGAATCAATATGGCTCAATTGTTGAAGAGTCCTACATGGTGAATAAAAACAGAAAAATACCAGTTTTGCAGAAACTGTCATTGCTTGTGTTAATGAAAGCAATTTTTAGTCATATGATAAGAACAGGAGCTGATTTTTCAAGGACAAGGAATGAGTAGGAAGTGAGGACGTGAAAACAGTTAAACTACCATTTCAAAAGATATGACTATGAAGGAAAAGGCAAATATAAGGCATTTATTTACATGTGTGTGTGGATGACCTTTTAACATGGGAGGTTCTTCAGGTGCTGGAAGGCTGGGGAAGTCATCCAAACATAGGAGAGTTTTAAAATATAGAAATGAAAGTGAAGAGCAAACTTGGAAATTATTTAACTGGAATATTGAAAAATCAATCGAAAGATTGAAATCAATGTTTGTAAAAGTAATTCTTTATTCCAAAATATATAACATGAGGCTAAATTGAGAGTCACAGTTTGTACCTTAAAAAAGCAGGAAATAACTCTGCTGTCAGAATTAATACATATATACTACTGATTGTATCTATCACAACAGCCCTGAAGAGTGGGAGTAGGAAGTGGGTGACTGATTTAGGAAACCAAAATTATTTAGGAAGAAAATTAATTTCTTCCTATCCCACAAAACTCATCCACCCTCCCACAAGTAGTGTACGTTATTTCCAAACTGTTGATTGATCTAGGGAAATAGAAAAGGCAGTATAATAATTCCTGTAAGTTTTAAGATTCTTTTCCTTCACTTTCTTACACCTCATTATAACCATATGTAAATTTAAGGCAAAAATATGTGTCCTTAAACTCACTCCATTCCCCTCTTCCTGATAAACACACCTTGGCTAGTGTCCCATAGAATTTTCCATACTTTCCTTTAGGCTTGTTTATACTGTGGTTTTGCTCATAAATAATGCATTCATCAACCTACAACACAGCAACCAATTAAAAAAGACTGGGTTTCTTCTAAAATATATATTTAAAAAATACACATATGGTACTTTCACTATGAGGTGAGTAATAAAAGAAACTTGGCAGACAAGCTATTTCCAAAACTGTGATTATAAATATGAAAAACAAAATTCAATCAACTGTAGTCCTTGGAATTTATATTTGATTATTAATTAGTATGCAGGTACGTACAATTATACTGATTGTCAAGGTATATTTATTTATTTTAAGAAGATAAAAACTACAAACATTTTATCATTATATCACTGAACCAAAAGAAATAGTTAGAATATAATAAATTAACTTTTATCTTTTATTTTTTCCCTCTAAAGCCATCTCAAACTCTGCAACCAGACATGGAGAAAGAAGGAAATTGAGCAAACACCAACTTAAACAAACTTCCTCAATCTGCCGCTGAACACTAAAATAAATAAAAATAATTAATCCTTTTGGGGTTTGGAGTCATAGTTTCCAGAAGTAATCTCTTTTGGAAGCAAGGACACACTAAAACTACCAAATCAGTGCCTATGAGTAAAATTTCTTCTATGTATTTTTAAATTACAAATTTATTTCATCTTTCCCATTGCCTCTTAAAACATTCTTCCATAAAATATGAAAATCTATTTCTTAGCTAAATACAAGCCTTAGAACAAAATGAGATCCTTATTCTTTACCTGTTCAGTAATGCTCTTTTAGAGAGTAAAATAGGAAAGTTATAATTCAATCTTTATATAAAATTTGAGTCTTTGATTTTTCTTCATGTTAAATAAATTACAGCTACATTTAAAGATTTGATCAGACTACATACTAGAATCCTAGCTTAATGTGAACAGCAATTATCACCTATTGGGTCTCTTGTTTTATTCCAAGAGCATAAAGGAGGGCTTGGCAGAGTACAAGATAATAAAAGTTGCTTAAACAAATTAATTTGCTTCAGTAACTAAATCTTCATTTAAGAACTTGAGTCTTAAAAAAAAAAAAACAAAAAACCCAGGAGCCAGGCATAATGGAAGCCATGCATGGGTAACTGAGTAAAACCCTGTCTCAAAATAAATTTTTAAAAGGCCTGGGGTTGTAGCTCAGTAGTAGAGTGTTTGCCTAGAATGAACCAGGCCCTGGGTCCAATTCTCAGTCGAAAGAAAGAAAGAGAGGGAGGGAGGGAGGAAGGACATTTTAAAATAAATAAATAAAGATCAGGATAAAAAACTGGGAAAAGTCAGAGTTTATAAAGGAAGAGTCAATACTCAAAACTAGGTGTCTTAAAATTTTTTGTGACCTTTGCCCTTGTAAAATAGATATTTTTAACAATATCTACATACATTATCTTGTGACCTTTGTTGTGGTAATTTATCCCCTCCAAAATGTGTTAAAATTTGATAGCCAATGGGTGGTATTGGGAGGTGGGCCTTTAAAAAGTGGTTGAGTCACTAAGAGAGATTAATGTCTTTTCTATGGAATGGGTTTGTTATTGAGAGAGTGGGACCCAGTGAGGCTGCCCCTCTCATTTGTCTCTTTTCCAGGAAATGAAGTGGCATGAGGCTCTCACCAGAAGTTGCCACCATGCTCCTGGACTTTCAAATACACTGTGAGCCAAGTAATCTGTTTTCCTTTCTAAATGACCCAATACCAGCTATTCTCTTATAGGAAGAAAATGGACTCAATGAACTAAGCTACAATTACACTCTGGATGGTTAAGTCTTATTATTCCTATTTTTTAAGGTGAGCAAATCAAGGTTGAGAGATGGCACAACTCAATAAGAAGTCAACTTGGAATCAAACCCAGGTCTGTGAAATGCCAAAAGTCAAAATTCGGGATGTTTGAGTGATTTAGTCATTTTGTTCCCAGGTTAAGATATCTTCTTATAGGAGGTAACCATCCTGTTTACTTGATATCTTCCTCGTTTGATAAACCATATTACATTGCCTAATGTTTAGTTTTAATTTATGTGGTCTCATTTATGATTGACTTTAGTTTGGGGTTGAAGTTTCTTAAGTTCAGGTGATGTAATAAAGACAAAGATATCCACTTAAAAATAATTTTTAATCCTCTGTGGTATTTCCTATTTTTTTTCTTTTTAATTGTCAAAAACAGTATTGAACTAAAAGAATCAACACTTTGCTTCTCATTACTATAAGAATTCTGTGACTGACTTCCCAGAAGTTGGCTCCAGGCCTCTTCAATGTTCATGTTTTCTTGGCTTTATATTTTCCCAAGATAAAAAATCTGGGCAGAAGAGAAAGTTTTAAAAGGGAGCCTATCAGAACATATTAACTAAACACCACCTACATTTGAGCAAAAGCCAAAAAATTAGGTGAATGTCCCATTACTCATCACCCACACACAAGGGTTGGTCATTTGTGGCTCCACCATAGAAGAGGAGGTCAGTGTGTGGGGGTGGACTTGAAACCTAATTGTTCTCTGCTGTCCTTTTTCTGAAAAAGGCACTTGTGAGTGAATATTCCATATCCATGGCAATCTCTGGTATTTCGAAAGTGCTTCTTGGCACCTACTTACCACCCTCACACTTAACCTGACTTTCTCAATGGCTATGGCATTATGAGAGAGAGAGAGAGAGAGAGAGAGAGAGAGAGAGAGAGAGAGAGAGAGAGAGAGAGAATTTTTCAACAAAAAATGGAAGTTAAAAAAAAAGATAACCTGAATAATTTGATCCACTGAACTAAATATTGAAGTATTAAATTTACTGGGAGATCGTTAAGGGAGAAAAGCAACACATTTCAAGCTTGGGTAGAAGAAACAAAATGTATTTTATCCCCTTCCCTTGTTAAATTGATAAATTTTTGTCATATCTATGACTGTAGTGAAATTTCCTGAGTTTTGAAAATAGGGTGGATAAAGACCTGTGGGAGGTTTTTACATCTCAGAAATATGTGTGTTGGGTTTTTGGATTATTAGAGAGAAATGGGATTCTGGGAATGATTAAAGGTTTTGGGTAATGTTTGCTTTCATTATTTTTTCCCTTTTTTTTTTTTTTTGTAAATAGAAGACACTTTGTTTTTAAGAGGTTAACTTGAATTCTTCTTGTATTCTGTGTCTCATTAACCTAGTATAGGAAAAATTTGGAAAGCTAATACAGGAATTAAAGCCACATAAATAATACTGTTAATTTAGTGTTCTGAAGTAGTTCTGGTGTGTTGATAGAAGAAAATGGGTTAAGAAAAAGTAAGTTCAAAAGTCTATTGACTTAAATATTAATATTACAAGAAAAGATGGTAGAATAGGCATACTTTCCCTGTCTTCTCCAAAGTCCTTTGAAATTCCAAAAAAATTTATATTGAAACAGCAATTATTCATGATTATTCCTCTTATTTCACTATTATTTCTCAAAGCATAGTCAGGAGAAGGCTGCATGGGAGCCTCTGTCTGTGGAGGCCCAGTACAGCATTCACATAAGCTGGCTGGTATGAATAAAAAAAAGGGGTGTTAGATCACATATTTAGGTCAGTTACCCAAATGTTTATGTGTTAGTCAGCTTTGTGTCACTGTGACTGAAATACCTGACAAGAAGAACTTTGAGGAGGAAAAGTTCAGATTAGTCTCACCGCTTAAGAGGTTTAGTCCACGACTAGTCCATTCAGGTACACTGGAAGAGGCAGAACATTAAGGCAGAAAGGAATGGTGGAGGAAAGCTTCTCAGCTCATAGCAGCCAGAGGGGGGCAAGCAGATTAGAGGCGGGGAGAGTGGAGAGCTGAGAGAAGAGAGGGGAGAGAAAGGGAGGGAAAGACAGAGAAAGAGAGAGAGAGAGAGAGAGAGAGAGAGAGAGAGAGAGAGAGAGAGAGAGAGAGAGAAGCCAGGGACAAAGACATTCCCTTAATGACCTACTTACTCCAGCCACATCCCACCTGCCTACAGCTACCACCCAGTGATACAGTCAATTAGTAATTCATCAATGGATGAATTTACATTATAGTTCTCATAATCCCTCCATTTCACCTCTGAACCTTGCTGCACTGGGCATTATGCTTTCAAAACATAAACTTGCAGGGGGATTTTCTGACAAAGAGCAGATATAGAGAGAATAAGGTTTCATGTGTGTGTGTGTGTGTGTGTGTGTGTGTGTGTGTGTGTGTTGCTGGGGATTAGAACCCAGGGCTTTGTGCATGGAAGGCAGGCACTCTACCAACCGAGCTATATCCCTAGCCCTGAGAGAATAAGGTTTTGAGGTAATTCTGGACTACTGGACTACCACAAAGGAAGCAGGAGGGAAGAAATGGACAGGGGAGATCTAACAATGTCTCCTTACTTTCACATCAAATTAGGTCCCAAGCTAGTGCAGCCCCTCCCTAACCAGGGCAAGAAAGAAAAGCTTACCTACTATCAACACCCATGCAGAGCCGGGAATTCAGCCAATTCAGTGTTCATGTATATTGGAAGAAGTATGTGCATATGTAACTTATTTAGCAAACAAATATTAACTAAGTGCTTATTACACCAGTGTTCCAGACACTTGGAACATGGCAATGAATAATGTTTATGGCCCCATGGATTTTATATTTTATACCCTAGTAAAGAAACTGCATTGAATAAACACATCCAATAGAAAAACCCTAATTCCTCTCCCCTCTGCTCTGTCCACTCTCCCCACCCACCAATCACTCTGCTCCCCTCTGGCTGCCATGAGCTGAGCAGCTATCCTCCACCCTGTCTTTCTGCCATAATGTTCTGCCTCTCCCCGGGCCCAGAGTACTGGAGTGGACCAATTATGGACTAAATCTCTGCCAAGTGAGGGAAAGAAATTTGAACAAGAGTTCAATAGATGAAATGGTTCTTTGGTGGTGGACAATATGTTCAAGGAGGGCCTCAAGAGGAAGTAATTTTGAATGGAAACTTCAAAGAATTGAAGAAGAGAGCCAAGCAGAGGAAGAACATTCTAGTCAAAGAAAACCACTAGTGCAAAAATTCTGAAGCAAGAAAAGGATTAGTGTGTACAAAGACCAGCAAGGGGGCTGGTGTGTAGGGGGTGAGTGACATGTGCTACTATACAGAAAACACAGAAGCTGCCTATTCTGACCATCATCATTTCTTTGGTATAAATTTAAATGGTCAACCAAGGGTCAAGAGATCTTTGCAGAACTAAAGTTACAACATAGAGAATTCAAAATGTAAGACATCCAAGCCATGATGGAAAAAGGATTAATATTGTAAGGAATAAAGGGATAAATGAATTTTCAAAGTTTCACTTTTTTGTTTTTGGAGATGGGGTATCACTATTTTCCTAGGCTGGCCTTGAATTGCTGAGCTTAAGGCGTCCCCCTATCAGTCTCCTGAGCTGCTAGAATTACAGGTGTGTGCCACAACTCCTGACATATCCAATTCACATTGTAATCGAGGTGCTATTACAACCATGAAATAAGAATAGGCAACTACATATGAAAAGGAGAAAGATGGGTTCTTAGAAATAAAGATTTTAAATTGTTGCTTTTGACATATATACAAATAATTATAGTATTATTTTCAGTGAAACAGAACTGATCTGAGCCAAACACACAGGTAAGGAGCTCCCAAGAAAGATGGGAACATCAGATATTGTTTTTGCTTCCCTGCTGAGCTGATGAGTTTCAGGCACACACCAATTACACACTTACTTGATTAGGAACATCATTAGAATATTTTTTTTCCCATTTAAAATCCAAGTCAAATTCTTAGTTTCATTCCAATGAAACAAAAGTGACTACTACTGTTTAAATGTAAGCATCCAGAATTCTTTAGACATTGAATAGATTTTAAGTTACTGAAAGAAGCATATCTATGTTATCTGAAAACCGATGACCATTGGTGCTCGTGGTACGGATGAGGGAAAAGGCACAGAAGAAACCACCAGTGAATAAAAACTGATGCTAACATTAATATATCTCATTAAAATTATTCTTGAAAATTATATTCAAGCTTGCCTTGGTCATTCATTTTTACCTGCCTTGATACTCCTTTTTTTTTTTTAATTGTCTTTATTTCACTCCACCTTCTAAACCTAGGGAAAATGTTTTATCTGACATGAAACTTTCCCACATCACTGTTTTGTTTGGGTATTTGCTTTCCTTAATCATACCAAGAGCTGTGATCGAGTTCATGAATTTGTCCATTTCAAACACATGTGAAACAGAAAGGACCTTCTTATAGGCTACAAATTATTGACCAGAATGATGAAATTCTGCCAACAGAAATGTATTTCATTGAAGTGAACATTACTTTCTCCAGTCAGGTCAAATAAATCATGAATACCACTAGATGATGTAACATGTTAAATATTTCTTAACTTTATGCCACTGTCTAATCAGAGCACTCTCCTCAATGATGGTAAGAGTGATTAAAGTACCCACATAATTGTAAGGTACTTGTTAGCCTGGGAATATTTAGGATGAGGACTAGAAAAGGAATAACTACACGAGTGGTTAAAGTACAGAAAGGGAATTTAGGTATATGTGACAGACCACCTATATTAGCATCTTCCAAGTGCAAGTCCTACAAAGTTTCTTATATTGGTCTATAATTTTATCTTCTGTGTCTTTTATTGCCTCATAAAACTGCAAATTTCTTGAACTGAAAATCTACTATGAGCCAAATACTTTTTCTATTATAGTATTTAGGCATATAGGAATTCAGAATACATGATTTTTGTTTTAAAATCAGTTTTTGTTTGTGTTTCCTTATCTAAAATATGATGAATAAAATATGAGAAATAATAGACTACATAATTACTCCTAATCAGTGTTGCTATGAATTTGTATAAGTTGGCATTCGTATGTGCTGTAGTTTGCCGGGGCTGCCATAACAAAATACCACTTACTGGGTGGCTTAAGGAACACAAGCTTATTTCCCACAGTTTTGGAGGCTGGAAAGTCAAAGATCAAGGTGCTGAATGATTTGGTTCCTGGCGAGGACTCTCTTCCTGTATTGCAGATGGTCATTTTGGGACTATGTCATCATATGACCTTTCTTCTTTGATCACAGAAATGGAGAAGAGTGCTTGCTCTCTATGAGGCCTCTAATCTTCATCCCCTAATAAGGGATCCAATTGCTTCTGTGAAGGCGCTATAGTCTCCAATATAGTCATATTGGGGGTTAGAGCTTCAACATGTGAATTTTGGAGGGCATATAAACTGAACAAGACTCAGGGACTTACTAATGTTAATTGAACTAAAGTTCATTTAATAAATCTCTAATGCTACTTAAGTCTTTTAGTCTCTTACAGTTACTGTCCCATCTCTCATAACTATTAGCATTTTCAAACGGCATTTTGGAGATTATAATTACTAACCCTAAAGTAATGAATATCAAAAAGGATGCTGACTATTAATTAAATTAAATGTTGGTTCAATAAACAAAGTCTAGGTATATGTATCTTAATCTATTTTGGGTACATTACCAGTCAATTTCAACTATATCTTTAAATTGGATTTCTAATGGAAAATATTAACAAGAACTTTCTTCCCCTTTGGTCGTTAGATTAATGATTAACTGCCATTCACAACTTTTGTTTAGCTGTGATCCCCTTATAAATCTTCATCTCTTTTCTCTAGGACATGAGAAAAGCTTTCTAAGCCCTAGTTCCCCACTGTATATAACATAGGTGTGACCTAGAATCTTCCTATGTTATAGGAAGTTTATAAGCTTATAAGTTTTGTACCCCACTACAAAATAGGAAGTGGTATTTGAGAGTTGAGAAGTGGGACCACAGTGGAATCTTGGTATTGGCAGATAAGGTGACATTAATTGAAACTGCTGAGTACCAAAGAGAGAATGCAGCTTAGTACAGAATATATGTTGAGGCCAAGTTAATAGCCCATAAGAACACAAGGCTATAAGTTTCAATAAATAAAATCTCAATTAGTCTTGAAACAGTTAATAAATCAATTATAGAGGCAATTGTTTTACATTTTTAAGGTATACTCTGGAGGGGAGGCATTCTAAGAAGCATAAAATATTGATACTATTTAAAATTCCTCCACTGGGGCTGGGGATAAAGCTCAGTTGCTTTGCATGCACAGAAGCCCTGGGTTCAATACTCAGCACCACACACACACACACACATACACTCACACACACACACAAATCCTCTACTGGATCATAGTGATTTAAAAAAGCTCATTTAATTTTTTTAATTAAATAAGTAATATTCCAGATAAAAGCCTAAATAATTTTAGCATATTTAATATTTTAAGTTTTCTCTTTTTTGTTCTTCAATGAGAAAATGAATAAAGAATTTTTTCTTAATGTATAATTTATTCATATATTCAGTACTTACATTCCCTATTATATTTTTAAATTATATTTGCCTTTTAGCATTGCCAACAACATATCTTGGCAAAATTACTTAGAATTAATTCATGTTATGTGAAAAGTAATACCAATTCCTAAGTTTCATAGCAGCCCTAATGAAATCTCCATGGGATTTAAATTTTCAATAAACTATTGTTTGATTCCTGAAGAAAAATATATTTGAATTTGCTTTTTAAAAATTTTACTCAGTGACTATTGAATTATTAATTTTCCCAAATAATATATAAATCTAAATGTTTTCATTGACTTCTAATTAAGCATTGCCAGCTGCTATGGCATTTTAGGCATATACAATAGGTCAGCATCTTAAATAGATTAATGTTTTGGGAAAATATAGTCGACTTTTGCTTTGTTTACCATTTGTTCAGTTAAGATATGCAGAACTTAAGTTCAAGTGAGAAGGATGAGTTTTCAGAAATATTTCAAGCAAAGCATCAGACACAACAAAAAATAGATAAAATTTTATAGCTTCCATATACACTGAAGTCTCTGAGAAACTGGACAAGATTTGCTTGGAATTGAAGCAGGGAAATAAAAGTCAGAGGAAAAATAACCATATTCATATTTTCCTAGTATTAAATCATGTTAATTAAATATCTATTCAAAGAAGAAGAGAGAAACTGGGGCAATTAGTGATGGTAAATGGAAATATCTGATCATATTTGGATGTAAATGAAGAAATTTGTGAGGAAAAATGACAAAAACAAAAGTAAAGCACATCAGGATAAAAGAAATAATCCTTTACAAGTAGAATAATATCTTATTTCCAACATATTGTAAAGTTGAATAGAAATTAATTAATAACACAATCTTTTCTATTTCAGAAAAATGAGTGACTTGTCCTGACCTGTGACACATCATACGCATGTGAAATATTATATAAATGAAATGTGCCTTTGTAACGTGAGCAAATTGAAGTCTAGACTTATTAATATACAAATACATATTCAAAACATTAGGTTTTAGACTTCTAGAAGGTTAGAATGTTTCTTTTCATCAACTTTCTTTTTTATCAATTTTTTAAATTTGTTTTAATTAGTTACACATGACAGTACAATGACCTTGACATATCATACATTTGAATCAGATGGGATATAATTTCTCATTTTTCTCAGTGTACTGGTTGCAGAATCACATTGATCATGCAGTCACGTATATACACACAGCAATAATAATGTCTGTTTTATTCTACTGTCCTTCCTTTCTCCCCTTCCCCTCCTCTCCCCTCCCATCACTTTTTTTCTACCCAATCTAAGGTTTCACAATTCTTTTTTTTCCTCACATCTTCATATATGTATTTTGTATAACAATGAGGGTCTCCTTCCATCTTCCATGCAATTCCCTTTCTCCCTTCCTTTCCCTCCCACCTCTCTTCCCTATCTAGTGGTAATCTTCTTCAGCAACTTTCTATAGCAATTTGCTCTTGCAGAACCTATGTTCTAATCAGGGCAACAGACAAAGATAACAAAATCACATGTGTATTGTAATAGAAATGCCTTTTACCATCAGGAATAAAGAATTATTTCTGGGTGGGAGATAAGAAAGGCTTTTATAAGTAATGTCATTTAGCTGACTTTTTTCAGCCCTAAAGAGGTAGAGGAAGGTATAGGATAAAGAAAAATAACAGAGGTATAAAAAATGTGGCCCATTGAGTCACTGGAGTGCATAGTGCATTCAGGAAGAATGTTTTCTTCTTTAGGGCTTCATTACATACTTGAATGATAAAATGGAGCTTTTTGATATTAGCTGACAGAACATGCCAAGAAATTTTTTATTGCATTATTAACTCACATCACTCAATTAATAAACATGTAAGTTTGGTTGGCTCATTACAAGAATAATATATTTTAAAACCAACATAAGAGCTAAAATTCTAATAATATGTAAAGTATGCCATCGTGCATACATTATCTATATCAACCTTTAGAGCTAAACCTATACCACCCATCAAGCACCTAGAATCAAAAACTTTGAATCTTCATAAATTTATACCCCAAGCATGCTCTTTAGACTGGATGACAAAATCCTGTTAGTGACATTCAGATTTGTCATTCAGGTAAATGTTCTAGTAACCTAGCATCCTGTTTTATAGATATCCTCGTTCTTTATCATACTAAATCTTTATGGGTATTTGTGATTCTTTTTAGTAGTAACAGTAAAAACACTCAAGAGAGACAAGGACAGCCACTGTGTAAAGGCAGCCATCTTCCAGATGAATAGGAAGAACACCTGGAATCATCACTCATTTTGCTGTCCTGCTATTCTGGGAAATTCTGGATCATTTCAGAAATAGACTCCTCCTTACCTTACTAGGCTTAGAGTGCTGGGAGAGGAAATTAGTCTAATTTTAAAAATATTTTTAGTTGTTGACCAACATAACACCTTTAATTTGCTTATTTAGTTTTTTTTTTTTAATGTGGTGCTAGGGATTGAACCCAATGCCTCAAGCTTGCTAGGCAAGTATTCTACCACTGAGCCACAACCTCAGTCCAGAAAAAAACTATTTAAATGATTATTTTGCTTCCTGCTTCTTCATTCATGTAAAATCATGTAAATTTGCAGTATTGTTATATTTAGGCCATTATAGTGTATGCCCTCTAGGAAGTACTGAGACAGATACAAGTTAGGAACCCAGATATTGAATGTCTGTAATCACTTATTTGAAGAGACTAATTCTCCCCATAAAGATAACATATTCACTGAATAACTTTGTATCAGAAATTGTTCAAAATTCTTTACAATCTACTTGCTCTTGTAGCACTTATATTTTACTAGTAGATGGTAAATTTAGGAAAATGTCCCAAAGTAAATACAGGGTCATCACTGGCATCCAGAGCTACAGAGTAAACACGTAAGAGGGTAACCTTACTTTCACACCATAGCTCTCTTTATTTTTTTCCTACATGTTTTATTGGCACATTACAGCTGTACATAGAGATGGAATTTGTTGTCACATGCTCATACATACACACAATATAACAATATAATTTGGCCAATATCACTCCCTAGTACTTCCCCACTCCCTCCCTACTTCTCACTCTTTGGTCCCTTTCCTCTACCTATCTCCCTTTAATTTTTATGAGATCACCATTTCTCCACCTTTCTTTTCCTTTTTCCTCTCTAGCTTCTGCATATGAAAGAAAACACAACCCTTGACCTTCTGAGTTTGGCTTATTTTGCTTAACATAATGGTCTGTAGGTCCATCCATTTTTCTGCAAATGCCATAATTTCATTCTTCTTTATGGCTAAGTAAAAACTGCATTGTGTGTATGTACATACATCACATTTCCTTGATTCCATAGTTTAGCTATTGTGAACTGTGCTGCTATAAACGTGGGTATGCATGTATAGGGTATATAATTACTTTGATTCTTCAAAGCATAAATACTGAGGAGTGATATAGCTGGATTGGTGGTTTCTACTAATTTCCATAGTGGTTATACTAATTTACAATTCCACCTACAGTATAAAAATTTCCTTTTCCTCAACATCCTATCCAGCACTTATTGTTTGTATTCTTGATGACTGCCATTCTAACTTGAGTAACATGAAATCTCAGTGTAGTTTTGATTTGCATTTCCCTAATTGCTAATGATGTTCAAAATTTTTCATATATTTGTTGGTCATTTGTATATCTTCTTTTGGGAAGTGTGTTTTTTTTAAAAAAATCATTTGTCTCATTTAATAATTGGGTTATTTGATTTTTCTAGTGTAAAGTTTTTTTGAGTTTTTCATATAGTCTAGATATTAATTCTCTGTCAGAAGAGTAGCCAGCAAAGATTTCTCCCACTCTGTAGTCTCTCTTCACATTCCTAATTGTTTTCTTTGCTGTGCAGAAGTTTTAATTTGATGCCATCCCATTTAATAACTCTTGACATTATTTCCTTAGCTTTAGGGGTCTTATGAGAACGTCTTTGCTTGTTCCTTTATACTGTAGTTTTGATCCTATGTTTTCTTCTATAATTTACAGGTTGCAGTGTAATTCTTAGGTCTTTGGTACATTTTGAATTGATTTTTGTGCAGAGTGAGAGATAAAGGTCTAGTCTCATTCTTCTACCTATGGATAACCAGTTTTCCCAGCATCATTTGTTTAAAAGGTTGTCTTTTCTTCAGTGTATATTTTTGGCACCTTTGTCAAGGATTATACTACCGCAGATGCAGAATAGCTCTCTTTTTGAAGGATCTGCTGAATATTGCCCAATGTGGTCAACTTCCCCAAACTGAACAGCTTATTTCTATATCATAGAAAAATCAGGGTTTGATTTTAGGGTAAATTTGTCTTACACAAGTGAACTCTGTGGTTAAACCATTTCCCCGGTTCTTGTACTAGTGGTACAAGAGTCTGAATATCTTGGCATCATTATGCCTTAATTCACTGTCATTTCAGTTTTTCCAAATCTTTAGGTAAACTATCTAAGGTAAACATTGTTATAGTTTAGATTTGAGGTATCCCCCAAAACCTCATGTGTGAGACAAAAAAGGAAGGTTCAGAGAGAAATGATTGGGTTATGAAAGTCTTATCCTAAACAGTGCTGGGATTAACTGAGTGGTAACTGAAGGCAGATAGGGTGTGGCTGGAGGAAGTGGGTCATTGGTGGTATGCCTTTAGAGTATATATTTTGTATCTGGTGAGTAGTCTCTCTCTCTGCATTCTATCATCAGGTGACCTCCTCCCTCCATCAAACTCCTCTGCCATGATGTTCAGCCTCATCTCTAGCCCCAAGGAATGAAGCCATCTGCCTATGGACTGAGACTCTGAAACCATGAGCTCCCAAATAAACTTTTATTCCTCAAAAATTGTTCATGTGAGGTCCCAGCAGCAAAAAAGCTGACCAAAACAAACATACAATACTCTTCTTAAGGCAATAATTTTGTTTTATTCACCTGTGTGCCACCAGATTCTAACACTGTGCTTGACACAAAATAGCTGTTCGATAAATATTCACTTTACTCATTTTGGCAATTATTACAAATAATGTGCTATTATTATAAAATAATGATTAACATTACGAACAATAGTGAAAGATTATTATAATCTAGATGTTCACAGAGCACACCATTATGTAGCCATTTAAAAGAAGTACACACATACATACCCACACACAGAGTCCCACTTTCCTTAGCAAAGGGTTTGTGATCTGCGTTATATGTTAGGCTATTTTATCCTTACCCAAACATCATAGAGTATACTTAATACACAACAATAAGCTTAGGTTAATCTGTTGGGGTGATCTCAATGCAATTAGAGACATGATAAACACAAGAAAAGAGTTCAATATAAAATAGTAAAAAGAATAGTATAGCAAATACATAAAACAGTAACATAGTCATTTATTTTCAAGTGTAATTTATTATATATAATTGTATGTATTACACTTTCACAGAACAAGAAGTGCAGTTGATTTAATTACATCAGCATCATCACAAACACACTAGAAAGATTTTATGCTATAATATATATGATAGCAAGGGATAGAAAATTTTCAATTCCATTATCTTATGGGAGCACTATTATATAGGTTATATCCCTGACTTAAATGTTACATGGTGCATTACACTATGCACACATGTTTCTTTTTTTATTGATTTTATTTTTTTAAATACATGACAGCATTAGAACTTTTTAAATACATGAATGCATTAGAATTCTTATTACACATATGGAGCACAATTTTTCATATCTCTGTATATAAAGTATGTTGACCCCAATTCGTGTCTTCATAGATGTACTTTGGGTAATGATGTCCATCACATTCCACCATCCTTGTTAACCCTATGCTCCCTCCTTTCCCCTCCCAACTCTCTTCCCTATCTAGAATTCATCTAATTCTCCCATGCTCCCCCTCCCTACCCCACTATGAGTCAGCCTCCTTATATCAGAGACAACATTTGGCATTTGTTTTTTGAGGATTGGCCAACTTCACTTAGCATTATCTTCTCTAATGCTGTCCATTTATCTGCAGACGCCTTGATTTTATTCTCTTTTATTACTAAGTAATATTCCATTGTGTATATATGCCACATTTTTAAATCCATTTTTTCATATATTTGTTGATTGATTGTATATCCTCTTCTGAGAAGTGTCTGTTCAGGTTCTTGGCCCATTTGTTGATTGGGTTATTTGTTTTTTTGGTGCTTAGCTTTTTGAGTTCTTTATATACCCTAGAGATTAGTGCTCTATCTGATGTGTGAGGGGTACAAATTTGCTCCCAGGATGTAGGCTCTCTGTTCACCTTACAGATTGTTTCTTTTGTTGAGAAGAAGATTTTTAGTTTGATTCCATCCCATTTATTGATTCTTGGTTTTAATTCTTATGCTATAGGAGTCTTATTAAGGAAGTTGGGGCCTAATCCCACATGATGAAGATTAGGGCTACTTTTTCTTCTATTAGACACAGAGTCCCTGGTTTAATTCTTAGGTCCTTGATATAACTATTATATATATATATATATATATATATATATATATATATATATATATATATATATATATACACATATATATATACACACACACACACACACACAAATTTTAACTTTTATTGAAGTAATATGATACATATTTTATGTAAAGTATGAACATTTTTTTGAAATGTAAAGCTAGTCACAAAGACAGGAAAAAGTTATGCTTGGGTAGGAAGATGACGAAAGGTACATTGTTTTATTTATTTTTAAAAATGACAATATACATAAATAATTCTAAATGTTTGGTTTTGATGCCAAGATGTATCACATCTTTTCATTTATTTGTTTATTTTAGATCCTGGTGTCAGTAGGTTATTAATAAGAATTTATTTAACATTCTGGTAACTTAGGTTATAAAAATAGAAATACTGGGGAAAGGGGAAAAGGGATAGAAGTTGTAGAAGAGACATTTATAATGTATTTACTAGTGTGTCACTCAAAGTCAGACACATTCAGGTATTCACTATTTAACTAATTTGAATAGTATTCTCAGAAACATAAAAATATAGGAAATAATTTTAATCCCTTATAAAAAATGTACCCTATCAGTGTATTAGTTCCTTTTACTCCAAATATTATTTTCACTTTTTCTCAATCTGCCTCATTGTTTTTGTAGACTTGATATTACGCCAAGAGGAACATCTTCCAGCTGAACAAATAGAATTCTCCTTAGTTCATTGGAGCATTGAGATGTAAATTGAAAATAATTTGAAAATAATTTACAGTTTTGAGCCAAACACTGAATAAGATATTTTGAGCACTTGCCAATTTTTCTGTACCTGGTTAATCACTTTATAAAAGATGTATGGCTTCATTAATGGTTTCCCATTGCTCTTCGAATATATAAATCAGAGGATGATTAATTCAATTATTGAATTTTTTGGCATATATATAAGGAATTAAACTATAGGTGGAGTCACCATTATTCTTGCCCTCTGTATCATTCTGGAATGGGAAATCACTTAAATATGTAATCACTACTATCTCCTATTTCAATCTTCAGCCTCAAATATGTTTCTATTCTAATATATAATCATTCCCATAGTTTAAAAAGCAGGCCTAGCTAAATAAAAAAATTTTCAAAGTTTGCCAAAAGTACATCTGGAAACAATGTTAAAGGCATGGATTTTTACGAGCAGAATCTTATAGGAGAGGCATAGTTTCAAATTAAAAAAACATACCTTCAATCTATTTCTGTTCCATTTAAGAATAAATTCTAATTTTTCATTGTGAAGTAACAACTTAATATCAATTATAATTTTGGGAAGCCAAGTACTGCCATTGTATACTCAAGTTAATTACAGTGATGGGTCTTGGATTGCATTTCTTTTTACCATCCAGTTAAGAAAGGGCTAAACGCAGAATGTCAGTTTATGGAAATCACGTATGTAACAGACTGAGGTTTCTTGGTATGTTCCTACTGTAGCCAGTTGAAATGCTTCCCTTTCTCCCTTGAGTGTAATAAGAGAATGCTTTGGGGGTTTTGAGGCTGCAAATGAAAACCTCTTCACTTGTATCTTTAAAAACAGCTATCAAATAACTCCTTGGTATGTTCCATTTTTCTCTTCTACTCAGAATTTGTCCTTGTCTTATATCTTTTGTATTTAGTTTGGCATTAGTCCTAATATCTGTCTCCTCAGCTGGTACCAATTTGACTTCTGGTTTTCAGAACATCATGTGCTTTTTATAAGCCAGCTGGCCACAAGAAATCTGATTTTTGACAACTCACTGACACTATCAGCTGCTGCCTGTCCCATTCCAAATGCACAAGCTCTCCCTCACCTGGGTATTTGCATACTGAGCATGCTTTATTTTTTTTTTTTCCTGGAAGGCATTCTCTTCTGATGATTGAAAGGAATCCCTGATAATTTCAATCAGTGATGAATCGAAGCAATAAATCTGTTTTGGTTGTTGAACAAAATAAAAACAATAAATAAAGAGTTGGGAAGGGACCTGAACAAAACTCGTAAACTCTACCTATTAGTTAAACCTAATTGTCATCTACTATGCCACTTTGCTATCAGAAAGAAAAAGTTTTATTCATCTAATCAAAGCTTTTCCCTATTCCAACAACTCTACCAACTCTTTTGCCTATAACCTTAAACTTTTTCTTCAATTATAATTTCCCTGGTAATATCAGTAATTATTATACTTAATAATAGTTATTAACTTGATATTCTAAAATCTCTTTGAGTTAAAAAGAAAACTTTCTTGAAGCTATACCTTTGTCTAAATACATGTTGAATATCTTTGATTCAAAAAAATAAAAAATCCAAAAATCCAAAATGCTATAAAATCTGAAACTTTATAAGCACTATAAGATGTCACAAGTGAAAAATTTCACACCTGACCCCATATGATGGGTTGCAGTAAACACACAGGTGCATAGTTTTCTCAGCATCCCCAAGGGGAAAAAAAGCCCTTGTAGCCCCCTGCAGCTGTGATGTATCTTTTAGGCACATACCCTGATTCCACCTGGTGAAACACCTACAAAGGGTAATAAAATGGCTCATGTGCTCCAATGGTAGGTTCCCCATCATGCCCCAAATGTGACCAAGACCTATGTGCATTACTCAATGTATATTTTTTGTTTGCTTATTTTATGATCTGTGGTGTAAATGCATTACTGAAAATGTCAAAAAAGTCCAGTAGATACTCCTATTGAGAACAGGGATAAGAAAAAGAAGAAGCATTTGCATTTACCTGTAGCATAGAAAGTCAAGCTATTGGAAAAACTGCACAGCAATGTAAGTGTGAAATGTCTTTTAGAAGAATGAGGGGTTGGAATGACCACCATATATCATCTGAAGAAAAGAACAGACTGTTAAAATTCTGTGTTTAAAATCATGATTAGATTACCCCATGCCCCCTCCCTTCCCCTCCCAGCCCTCTGCCCTATCTAGAGTTCCTCTATTCCTCCCATGTTCCCTCTCCATATCCCACTATGAATCAGCCTCCTTATAGCAAAGAAAACATTCAGCATTTGTTTTTTGGGGAATTGGCTAACTTCACTTAGCATTATCTTCTCTAACTCTATGCACTTACCTGCAAATGCCATGATTTTATTCTCTTTTAATACTGAGTAATATTCCATTGTGTATATATGCCATATTTTTTATCCATTCATCTACTGAAGGGCATCTAGGTTGGTTCCACAGTTTAGCTATTGTGAATTGTGCTGCTATAAACATTGATGTATATCCAAAGTACAGGAATGAAGACACAAATTGGTGTAAATGTACTATGTATACAACCAGAGATATGAAAAATTGTTCTCTATATATGTAATAAGAATTGTAATGCATTCCACTGTTATTTATATATATAGTGAAAATACCTAAAACTTCATGCAACATACATAAGATTGAATGAAGCTTAGAGAATGCTGATTAGTTTCCACATGGCCCAAAGAAATCTCTGTTGGATAGATAGCTTTAAATTGGACAATTTGTGATATTTCTAATAGTCATAAGGTTAAAGTCAATTGTAAACAAATCAACTTCTCTCAGACTTATAACTTGAGCCAGCTCTTAGCTGATATAAAACTGTTCATTCCGTCAACCTATTTGGGATTACACTAAGGTAGACACAGATTGCTACAATTATTTTATCTTGTTTTAATTAAATAAAAATATGTGCTATTTGTAAAAAAATAAAGTGATGAATAGAAGTTAGAGGAAAAAATTTAAATGGATAAAGCTAAAAATGAAGATCTCGATCATGTATTGAAAGAGTAGATTCTTCATCTTTGCAGTGAACATGTGCTGATCATCAAACAAAAAAAGGTCTGTTAGAATGAACTAAGAATGGAAGGGAACTATAACTTTCAACAGATTGGTTGTAAAGTTTTAAGGATATGCATTAAATTTTTAAAGATTTGTGGTGGTAAAGCTAATCAAAAAGTAGTGTGGAGAAATTCATTGACAAACTTTTCAAGGTCATCACTGATAAAAATATGATGTCAGTATAAGTCTATAATGCTATGAAACAACACTGTTATGGCATTATTGTTCCGGAAAGACAGTTGACAGCTGATGAGACAGGCCTTACAGGAATTAGGGATACCAAGGACAGAATAACTGTGTTGTGATATGCTGATGCAGCAAGCATGCCTAAGTATAAACTTGCTGTAACAGTCAAAAGCATGCATATTGAATGTTTTAGAGGAGTTTAATTTCCTTACCAGCCCATTATTATGCTGAGAAAAAGGCATTAATCGTAAGGGCCATCTTTTCTGATTGGTTTCACATTTTATGCTGGTGGCTCATGCTCACTACAGGGAAGCTGGACTGTATGAGAATTGCAAGCTTCTGTTATTCCTTGACAACTATTCTGCTCATCTGACTTCCAAAATCTGTTAAGAAATAATGCTTATGCCTTGCACTTTCCCCAAATTTGACTTTATTAATTCAGCCATATGATAAGGATTTCATTAGTAAAATAAACATAAAAATAATTTCCAGAATAACATGCTAGCATCAGGGAACAGAAAATAGGGTGTGAAAGGTTTTCAGAAGAGATTTAACATGAAGAATACTATATATGTTATAGGTGATGCTTGGAACATAGTTACTAAAGACACAGTTTTGCACACATTGCAGAACCTCTGGCCTGCAACCATATCCATTGATGATGATGAATATTTGAAGGATTCTATGTGCAAGTGAAAAAAAAAGATATCTCACCTCCTAACATATACATAAAAACATGCCTTCCAAGTCTACTAGTAAGTTGAAAGAAGGGAATATAAAAAAAATTAACATTACTAATGAGATTCCAGTTGTTCATTCATTGATGGTCATATAACCAAAATAGTTCAGAATCAAGGTGATCATAATAATAGTGATATTAGAGATGACATTATTAAAATGACAGAAAAAGTGCTTATAGACAAGATGGTAAAAAATGTGTGATGGGCTTGACTAAAGCAACACCATTTATAGCAACACAAGAAATCATATGAGTACATAAAATATAAGTGCCTTCTATGACAAAAACCCTTGTAAAGCAGATGACTCTGGAAAAACATTTGAAAAGCCATACAGCAGACTGCCTCCACATCCCTATGGGACCCGCTTCCTGGCCTCTCAACTGTCTCAGATGTTTCTTCTCACCCTCAAAATAACATACGATGTAGAGTAACATTTATATCAAAACACAACATTGCAGATGGAGACTGAAGGATGCCCTTGTTTGTTGTTGCTGATGTTTAACAGCTGACACAGGTGTTCTGACGATGCCACTGTGCTATTTGATCATCTGGACACTTGACTTTTTTCACTGTAATCCTGATCTGTCATATTTTTACTGTTAAGTATTTATGGGTGAATAAGTATGAGAAAATTATTGCTTATGGATAGCCTATAAATTAAAAGTTTACAATGATGGTGATGCCTAACAACCACATTGTCCACCAGTGTGGCTGAGGGATTGACATCTTTGATGTCTGATGGTTCAATGTACATGTACAATGAAAAAAAATATTAGAAATATTGTATAAAATTATCTTCAGGCTATGTGTATAGGTGCATAAGGGTATCACACATATAAGGTATATACATGAAACATAAGTGTTTTTGTGTTTAGACTTGGGCCCTCACCCCCAAGATATATCATTATGTATATGAAAATATCCATAAATTTGAAGAAGTCTAAAATTCAAAACACTTCTGGTCCCAAGTGTTTCTAATAGGGGATCCTCAACCCATTTTATCTAATTTTCCCTCTTCCTCAAAATACGACTTTTTATAGGGTTGCCCAAACTTACTCCAGTGAGTTATCATCCAGCAACCTCTTAATTTTCAGGTTGAAATGTTTTCAGCTAAATATGATAACAAGATACAATAAGTGTTTTTATTACCTCATCTAAAATAAGTCTATAGTTGTGTAATTCTAAAATTGGTATAAAAATAATAGAATAACATTGGTAGATCTGGTAGCTTAGTAATATAGGACCATGATTCCATTGCTCTGAGATTCTCCATACTTTTGCCTTCTGGTCTTAAGAAGCTTTCTACAGTTGCATGTCTCATGTTTCTACATAATTCAAGAAGGAGTGAGACTTCTTCACAGGAAACTTAACTTTTTATCACTTTTTATCAAAGAAGAGATTCTTTCCCAAAAGATCCAGCATTTTCACTAGTACATTTTATTGAAAACTTGGTTAATATTCCAATCCAAACCAATTATCAAAAAGGAAAACAGAAAAGCTCCAATCTTATCTGTCTAGCAATTCTAATCCCTTAGCAGAAATATTTTCCCCAGAATGCTCTCAAATTCCTTCATATCTAACATATGCAAAAGCTGAACTCATTATCTTACACTACTTTCTCTCCATAATGTTATCTCAAAGACACCAGCATATCCTCATTTCCTGAGATAAAATGTGCACACCACACCCACATACAATCAGAAACAAAATAATGTAGTTTTTATTAGTTTTTCATTCCATCTTTACATCGTCTTTATATCTCTATGCCATTAATTGGGTTTGGCCAAGGATTGTCACTTGGTTGGATTACCACTTCTTGCTAAATTGATCTGGTTTTTATATTGCCATTTTTTATATATATTTCCACATTTCCAGAGCAAAGTGGGTCATGTCATAGTCACCTACATAAAGTCATTCAATGGTTCTTGGTAGCTTTTAAAATAAATTTCAAACCTAGGAGGATTATGTGGTTCTTTATAATTTGGCTACTGACACTTTCTCCTGATGTAGGACAGATGAGGCTGAATACCCTAGGAATCTTCAGGAAGCAGGTTTATCTAACTGCAGTAGTTCAGAGGGCCTAATGCCTAACTATCTCTGGACCCAAATCTGTAAATTCTTTTAGGTTTATATTCAGTGGGTTGTTACATGACAGAGGGTGGGTACAAAACAGTTACTCTTTGTCCCATAATCTCAGGCTAGATAGAGGTTACACATGTTTTTACCATGAAAAATAGAGATGGTATCTTTTCCTTAGCAACAAATTTGACTGTAGACCTAGCTTTTTAAAGAGAAACCTGGCTTTTACCACAAAGAAGAAGCTTCAAACCACATGGAGCTGTCTGCAAAACTCCTGTGAAATCCTGTTGACACCCTTTATACAATCTTGGTGACAAGACACATAATTATGAGAAGGGTCTTTAGAAAAGCTTAATTATGGTGGGTCTTTTTGGTGTGGGTACCTGGTGGTTGCTTCATTCCCACTTCATCTTGCCCTTCATTTGACTCTGATCACAATAAATTAGCTGCAGTTCTCCAGTGTTGTCTCCTTTCCTTCTCAACCAAATCCCTCACAAATGGCAGCTTCTTTGTTGGGAATGATCCCAAGTCCCCAGCCCAAACCCACTAGACCTGGTGAATTCCCTGATGAAGGCCAATTCTACAGGCTCTCTACACACTCCCTACCTTACCCCAATCCAGATATGAGCCCGTTATCTGTGTTTTATATAGTCATTATCGACTTTATCCTTTTTGCTTTATGGATGAAAGATTCTAGGGACAAGAGCTACTTATTCTTTGAACCAATACATTGTCTAAGGCATAATGGTACTCAATACAAGTATTTGAAGACATTGTGTGTGTGTGTGTGTGTGTGTGCTGAATTTTTAAATTCACATTTGAAATTAGTACAATAATGAAAAATTTTCTGTTTGTTTTACTTAAATGTCTCAACCAAAAGCAAAATTCAATGGGTTTTAACTGTAATTACGTTAAACATAATAAAATTGGGATTTTCAGGTAGTTGTTTTAAAAATGTACTTGCTACCAGTACTAATGCTTAAAAGAACAGATGTAGCTGGGCCTATGCCAAATACCTATAATCCCAATGACTCTGGAGTTTGAGGCAGGAGGATCACAATTTCCAGGCCAGTTTGAGCAACATAGCGAGACCCTGTCACAAAACAAAAATTAAAATATTGGGATCACACTGGTTCAGTAGTAGAGTGGCCCTGGATTCAATCTCCAGTACTGCAAAATCCATCAATCAATAAAAGTTTTTTTTTAATGTGCATGTCACAAGTTTACTGTTTACCATATCGATTATTATACATTTACTTAATTTGTATCATCTAATTTAAATCTTAACACTATCCTGGAAGAAAGTTTTTGTCATTCTTATATTACATATAAGAAATCAAGAATCTGTGAGACTTAACAGTTAAGAACACTTCAAATTAAAAATATCAGGAGCCCCTGATTAAAATGAATAGAACTAAAAGCCCTCCCCCCCCCCCTTTTTTTTTTGTCTTCAGTCTGACTTCACTAAGTAACATAATGCTGCATTAGTTCTGGAATTTACATCTTCTGTTTTAAAGCTCAGGAGGTAATTTGAAAGACTGGGTAGACAAAACTCTATGTAATCTTCTCTTTTCTGGCAATAACTCTGCAGAAGCAATTGTCCCTTTGTAATGAAGGCAGAACATGCATGAGGCCCTTGATTACTACCTGCCACCTTGCCTCTGATTGTTAGTTTGGGTACCATTCTTATCATGCAAGCTCTCAGACTTCCAGTCCCTCAGCTTTGTAAATAGCAGGTCCTAAGTAAAATTGACTTTAAGAAAAATTATATTTTCTTTTTTCCCTACTTCTAGAAAGGCTACTTTTAACGAAGCTTTCTCTGCTTCTTTTAGGTCCTTACCAAGGGAAAAACAAAGCCAGCATGCTCCAACATCCTTAATTTTTCCTCCCAAATTTCTTATCTTGAATCCTCACTAAACTCGTTGTCTAAAAACCACAATCAAATGGGCAACTCTCTAATTAGCTGTTTCACTACCAGGAATAAGACTTGCTCATCTCCCAGCTCAGGATACAGAGAACTTAACCACTGGATATGCTTGTTTCTACTCATTCAATTTCTAAAGTTTAGAAACTACTACATCTAACATCCTCATACTCTGATATCAATATCTGTTTCAGTGAGAATTATTTAGTGCAAGTACTGAGTATAAAAAGCAACCTCAAATGGCTTAAACATACAAGAAATTTATTGGCTTATATAACTGATAATTCCACATATCGGGCCTACTTCTGACAAAAGTAAACATTAGGAACATCTTTAGGACTTACTTTCACACCTTCCCCCAGCCATGCCAGGTCTGAGTGGATTTCAGTTTTAGCTTTCATGTAGCAATGAAATAGGTGCTGCAGTGCTAAGCTGGAAACTCAGATACAGCCAGGTGATGGAGCACCACTCCTGCTCTGGCATTTCCAAGAGAAACCTCATTGCCTCTGAATTGCCTTGTGTCTCATAACCATGCCTGAGCCAAGCTTTGGGATCTGAAGCAACTTGATACACCAGTTAACTCTGAAAAATTCCACTTAATAAAGATTTGTAAAGGAGGTAGGTCATTGGGAAGCATGCCTTTGGGGTTTATATTTTATCCCTGACAAAGAAAGTTTGCTCTCTGATTCCTGATTGCCATGTCCTGAATTGATTTCCTCTTCCAATAACTTTTCACCATGATGTTCTGCCTCACCTTAGGCCCACAGCAATGTCCATCTATGTACTGAGACTTCTGAAACCTCGAGCCTGCAATTTTTTTTTTCCTTTAAAATTGTTCTTGTGAGTCTTTGGATCACAGCAATGAGAAAGCTAACTAAAACAGACAGCACATGAATCTGTCAACCATGCAATTACAAAGTAATACAATTTATTGACATAGAAAAACATCTTGATCACAGCACAAAATGCTACTAATTAGGCAAAAAATGTGGGTAATAAAAAGGATATGTGTGAAAACAAGTTGCTGTATCTTAAAATGGGAGTTAAAGCAGTGAGACCTTTGAGTAGATAGAAAAATTGTCAAAATGGCATTAGCCCAAGTCCTAGAGAACTTTGCCCTAAGATCTACAGTGAAATTTAGAGGGACAGCAACAAGAGACATTTTTTGAAGTTAAATAGAAATGACAAAAAAGCAAAGGAAAAATTTTATGAGCACTTAAGCTCAACAATTTCAGTAATTCTTGAAAATAGGATTGGTGGCATATAAAAAGCTTAGGGGTTGGTTGATAAGCATTATTATATTTGAAAAGTATAATCAATGTATCTAATTTTATCAATATATCTAAGACGCCCTTTGTGGAAAAAATAATAAACCTGTAATTGTCATTATTTTTCTATTAAAATAAGAAAATATCTTGAAATTAAACTAAACCTGAAAGAATTTGGAAGGCATCCATTGCCAATGTGAAGAGTTTTAGAAAGGTTTGAAGCACCAAAACTTGGTAAAACACTCCAAATCTGTTTAAGCTCTATAAAAAGCTTCTTGATTTATTGGTGCAAGAATTTAATTAAATAAGTTGTACTTCCAACTAGAAGTACAAACATTCTCTATATTTCTAACCCAAAGAACTAATATTTGTATAAATATACAATTTTCTGGGCATTTTTAAGATCTTTAAAATGACAAAAGATATATTTTATTGTGTTAATGTTGTGATTTGTGATATTGGTGTAACTTAATTGGAACATTTCATACTTATATTCCAAATATTTTAGTTTTATATGGAAAGATATTTTCTAAACTTCATTTTAGCTGACTTTTAATTTTTCTTAATATCTTTTGAACACTACTTTTTAATATAATTTGACAACTTTCAATTAGTCTGAGTAAATGTCATTTCAATGATGAACAACATCTGATAGAGGACAGTGACACTTGACTTGAAAATTGGTTGGATTCCTCTCTAGCTTTACATCCTCTTTCCACTGCCCACCCAATACCAGGAAGAGAGCCACACACACAGTGAATTCCAAGTTAATTTTGTTGGATATAATTCAGTTAATTCAATACCAATGGAAAAATGGTACATTATATGCCTCAGATTTTGCCTCTTTTGTTTGAAGTCAGCTTTCTAGGCAATGCATTTACAACATATATTGTAACATAGTTATATAATATGGCTCTTGTATAATTCAGGAATAACAAAAGAAGAGGAAATACTAAGTTTAATTCATTTAACAAATACCTACTGAGCTTCTGTCATGTGTCAAGAAATATGCTACCAGCTAAGAATGCATCAAGAAGCAAAGACTAACTATGCATTTGGGAAGTGATAGGATTGGAAATGAGAAACTTTGCAATATAATGTGTTAGATGTTAGACTTAAAAATGTTTTCTAATTTCTTGTTATTATTTTTTTTTAAACAGGAAGAAAAACAGTACAGATTTTGATAAAACCTCAGTGGCTCAATTTAGAATAGGCTTCTATTTGCCTGAATTAGTAATCTGAAGAACAGCCAAGTGAGAAGGCATACGTGTGTAATCCCCATAACTCTAGAGACTGGGGTAGGAGGATTGCAGGTTTGAAGCCAATCTCAGCAACTTAGTGAGACCCTGTCTTAAAATAAAAAATAAATAAAACTGGGGATGTGATTCAGTGATAGAATGCCCATGTCTGGGTCCAATCCCCAGTATAAAAAAATTAATATTAAGAATAGAATATTTCTTTTAATCTAAAAGAAATTTTCATATTTGATAATTATGATTGTGGTATTATTTTACCAAAAGGATATGTTACATAATTGTCATAATAATTCCTTCATTTAACCAATTAATATTGCTATTATTATATGCATTAACATTACTGTTTTCCTGTACAACTTTTAGTGCAACTATTTCTGTAAGAGATCTATATGACCTTTGAGACCTGGGTAAAACTCTAATACTTATACATTACAATTTCTTACAAATCTAACTGGGAACTTGGCAGTGAGCAAAATATTGTTTTATATTCTGTTGTAGCCAAACCAAAAATGTGAAACAAATAGCTTTGTTAGGTTACTGAAGAAGATATAGGACTGGAAGTTAGAACTTATGATTGTGTTTAAAACTCTCTTAGTTCATTTTCTTTTACCTTGCATAGTCACTTCAAATCTCTGAACCTTGCCTTCTTATCACCAATTTGCGGAGAATATACCCATACTATTTACATGAGTGTTTAGATCATTTAAAAAGCCTTTGAATGCACATACTTTATAAATGATATCTAAAACTGTATGCAAACAATGACTCTTATGTGTGTTTTTTATAGTTTATATCACTGGTACTTTATACTGATTCTACAAATGTGTTAGGTATAGTCTTCAGTTACCTATTAAATTTACATTACATGAATATTCACACATTAAATGAACTTTTTACAGAATAAAATATAAATAATAATATTGATTTTAATTTTCAAGATTATATAAGAAATAAAAATAGAATAAGTTGCAGTTCAAAAAGTTATTTGCCACATTTTTAACTGGACACAGTGTTTTCTACAGATGGAGAGGAAAAGCCACGATTTTTTCCTGTGTTTTCCTCTAAGATACATTGCTAATATTCCCCAGAAAGATACAAATCCAATATTCAAAAGCCGATGTCTTAGAATCCACTGTCCTAACTTGACTTTCTCTCTCCTGAGAGAGTTATTGGCTGTGGGGTAAAGACTATTTGAAACTTTCTACCCATCGGCTGTTTACTCATTCACTCCACAAATATTTCTTGAGCATCTTCTATATGGCCACATTCTATCCAGGGAATATAGAGATGAATAAGTCATGGTTCCTAATATCAAGTAGCTCACAGTCTGAAAGAAAAACAAGCTTTGAAAGCTATTATTTTTTAAGGTGTTACTCTGACTACTGTCCAGAATGCCCTTTTGAGCAGAGTACTGGTCTAAAAGAGTACTGTTCTATCAACTGTCAGGACAGAAATGCAAATATATTAGGTCTAGAGACATCGAAATGTTATGAAAAGAACAGAAAGAATTAGCAACAACCCCCACCGCCCCGCACACGTAAGAACATACTACTCCTAAGCCTATGTTCAGTATGAAATTCTTTTCAGAATATAAGAAATATACTGATAGGGGAAAAGCATATGGGCATGAAACATTTTATTTAAGTTGTTGTAAGTTCTATCTGTTCTATAAAATATGTGCTATTTGGAAATTAAAGTATACATGTATAATTAAATCATGCTGAGTAAATATTTCTCTTCCTAGTAAATTCTATTTAAATGTATTAGAAAAATTTTGAATGCAGTTCAGCAATATTTTTGAAGCAAACGGACCACTGAAATGCATAAATTACTGAGTCATAAGTTACTTTCCTTTACTACCTTAGACTGGTTTTGGTCTCAGAGTACTAGTGATTTTACACCAGTGCATTTTTCACATTTTCACTCTCTACTAACTTGAATAAGCTTCCAAAGAACAGTCTCATAGGTGGTGGCTGGTGAGTACAGAAGATGTTTTTATCTGTGTATTTGTTTTGGGAGGAAGAGGCTGAACACTTCTCAGAGAACCAATAAATCAGCTGCTTGGTAATCTTAATCCCAAACTTTTGGAAATGATACTAACCTTTTTATAATGATTTCAGAAAATATTTCTCCTTAAGATTCTGGCCAACAATGCTCTTTCAGTCAGGTATGCTGGACATTGCTGTGAATACTGGGAAACAAACCAAGAAGAATAAATTATAACCCTAAAATGAGAGCCAAAATACACACCAGTTTAAAATTCTGCTCTGTAATGTTTGGCAAATGCAAAGAAGGTGTACTCTTTCAATTCACTGGAATTGTAGCTGAATAACATTTTTAGGTCATTTTCTGATTAATTCTCATTTCCAGGTGAGGCATAACACAGTTATAGTATTTATCTTAGTACCACTTATTCATGTCTCTCTCCCAAACACTTTTATTTTACTTACCTTTGATATCACACTCTTAGGTTCTTCACCTGAGGTCTCTTGTGAAATCTGTGTGGTAAGATAGTGTGTGTGTGTGTGTTTTTTTTTTTTGTGTGTGTGTGTGTGTGTGATATGTTTTTATATATACATGTCATATATATTTATATTTATATATATATATATATTTTCATAGATTTCATATTAATAGATTACATATTCCTAGGAGAATGAGAGAGGAAAACCATGTAACAGAAGAATATAAAGCAAGTCCTATGGAAGTTATCTTTGACTTAATCCTGTGGGGGATCTCTGGAGGCAGTATAGGTTAATCATCTCAGAACTGTCCTTTGTCAGAAGATGGAACATTAAGACCTACTACCTGCCTGTTTGTTTAAAGGACTGCTACCAAGGGCAGCAATTCCCAGGCACTTATGGTTATCAGCGGTACAGGCAGCAATGCTTCTAATGGCTGTGTGTTCTCCTCCATCGAGACCATGAAGGCTAGTGGGAGAGAAAGACCATTAGGAGTCTGTGCACATGCACTAGCACAGCGATGTGAGGGGATGTGGGTAGAGCATAGTGTCAACCTTATACACATAATCACTGCTAGGTATTTAAAAATATATTTTAGACACCAGATAACTATTATGTATTCCAGCATTTATATCTAATTAAATGATATTGGGCACTACATTTATAGTCTGTTTTATTACTAAGAAGTGTTCTGATGTAACCCAATATCACAGAAAACTTTCATGAGGTAGTTCAAACAAATATAGGGGAATTATTGAGTCATATACTTAAACCATTGTATTAGCTAGGGATAACGTTTTGCCTCATGGATGGGAGGAATCAGGGGTCCAAAACTAGTTTTACCTTTCCTCTCATCTCTACCTATTTTTGTGTGCCAGATTCACTTTTTTTTGTGGAAAAGTGATATTGCCTCTGTCAACTCTCAATTCATATCTCAAGCTTTCTCTCTTCTTTTTTAATGGTTCTGATTTTAAATTTTAAGGAAGAAAGCACTCTATCCATGTTTGATAAAATAACTTGCCACTTCTAGAATTGGTGTGGTTAGTACATCTGTTCACTATGGTACATGCAACTATCTTATTGGAATTCCTATAGCCAGGGAGATAGGCCTGGCATTGCGAACTCGCCATGGCTCTCCCACGACAATAGACTGCCCAATGCACATGACCTTTCTCTTCGCTCTGCTAGGAAGGTTCCTCATAGTAACTCTGAAGATGGGCATAACCCGTCAGGAACTGAACAGCCAACCTATCACTTTTTTTGGAGAAGAATATTCTATAGAATCTCTTTGATGTTTCCCGATATAAATAAAGCAGGCGTGGGCTCCACTTTGCCAGAGTCTAGAAACAAAGATCAGTTTGCCTGTCCTGCCCCCGCTTTTGAAACTGCTTTCTGTGTTCTGTGGGTTTTTTCCAACATTTTACTTCTCTTAGCTTTATCTCAGCCAGCACATTCCACCAAGGGGATCTCCATTCCCACTGCTCCTGTGGGACATGGGCTGGAGACAGGTGAATCTTGAATAATAGAACATTAGAAAAGAAGAAGATAGCAAGTCTTCTCGCTATTATTTTGGTAAATGCTATTAGGCACATTATCTGAGCAGTCAAAAAAAACACTAGGAAATCAGCTTACCAGCTGTCAGAACCTTCCTTCAAAAAAAATCAACCACCAGGAAGTCATATTAAACAATCCCTTTCTTTTGAAAAATCAAGAAGGAGGCGGAGGAAGAGGAATCAAATAGGCAAAGGAATTAAACAGACAAAGGAAAGACACTTTGGGACTCTTGATGTTCATACTTCACCAATTACTTAAGCTAAACCTTTCCCAATACCACCAGACATACAATTTAGTTCAACATCATTCTTAAATTTTACCAAAGATTTGCTAGGACTTATCATTGGCTACAATTCAATACTGAAAGATGAAGGCTCTTATTGACCTCATAGTTAAATGGTGAAATAAAACATAAAATTCTTCCTTTGGATCTACCATGCTTTTAATTTCTAGTCCTTGTTCCCTTTGTTCCAGATTCTACCACATCATGCTTATTTATCACAGTAATTTTGCAACTAGACTTTATGTTCCCATTGTTTCCTTCAATCTAATACATACTAGTATTTCTTAAAAATAATTTTGTACCATATGATTGCTATTAAAAAATCCCTCTATGTACCTAAAATTCAATAGAATATTATTTTACTCAGAATTTGAAAGATGGAAAGTTGAAAGAATTTACACAATTTCAGCTCAATTTTGAATAACTTTTACTTACAAATTTGAATAACTTTTACTTACTTAATGCTAACACTTGATAAGCTGAATTTTTTAAATTTCCTGGATTCTGTACAAGTAATATTAAATGTTGGCAAGGATGTAGGGGAAACGGTACACTCATACGCTGCTGTTTGGACTGCAAATTGGTGCAACCACTATAGAAATATGGAGATTTGTTAGAAAACTTGGAATAGAACCACCATGTGACCCAATTATCCCATTCCTAGGCATATCCAAAGGTCTTAAAATCTGCCTACAATAGTAATGTAGCCACATCAATGTTTATAGCAGTTCAATTCACAATAGTTAAGCTATGGAAGCAACATAGGTGTCCTTCAACAAATGAATGGATAAAGAAAATATGGTATATATACAACAGACTATTACTCAGGCATAAAGAAGAATGAAATTATGGCATTTGCTGGAAAATGGATGGAACTGAAGACTATTATGCTAAGTGAAATAAGCCAATCCCCCAAAACCAAAGGCTGAATGTTCTCTCTGATATGCAGATAGTGACTCGCAAATGGTTGGGGGAAGGGAGGAGTGGAGGTTCACCAAATTGGACAGAAGAAAGTAGAGGAAAGGAGAGGGAGATTGGAATGGGAAAGACAGTAGAATGAATCAGGCATAACTTTTCTATGTTCATATAAGAATACATTATCAGAGCAACACCACATCATGTACAACCACAAGAATGGGAAGTTATACACCATGTGTGTATGATCTGTCAAAATACATTCTACTTTCATGAATAATTAAAAAGAACAAATAAAAAATTTAAAAAATTCCTGGATTCTAGAAAGAAATTATGGTTTATAGCAGCACAATTCATAATAGCTTAGTTATGGAACCAACCTAGATGTCCATCAACAGATGAATGGATAATGAAATTGTGAAACATTTGGCAATGGGATATTAGTCATAAAGAAGAATGAATTTATGACCTTTGCTAGTAAATGAATGGATCTGGAGACTATGATACTAAGTGAAGTAAGCCCATCTCAAAAAAACCAAACACTGAATGTTTTGGTTGATATTCGGAAGGTAAATCACAATAAAGGGGAGAAAAGGAAGAAGACAAGTTCATTAGGTCAGACAAAGGGGAACAAAAGGAAGGGAGAGGGATAGGAATAGGAAAATACACAAGTCAACCCCACCATCATACCCACCCACTAGAATGGGGTCCTAATTAGAATAAGATATATCTCATAATTGTGTAATTTTATCAAAATGGATTTTACTGTCATGCATAACTAAGAAGAACCAATAAAAATTTTGAGCAGTCATAGAAACATAAATGAGAAGCATAAAATGAAATAAAGTTTAATGTATATAAGTAAAAAAAAAAAGAAGAAAACTGAAGGCTGGAAAACCAGTTAGGCAGCAAACACAAATATCTAGGCAAGAATTAATAATAGTCCAAATTTGAGGAGTGGCACTGAAAATGGAAAGAAAAGTACAGATGCAAAAGACATTATGGAAGATAAATTGACAGAACTTGATGACTGAGCCAAGAGAAAATAATATGTAAAAACTATTTTGAGGTTTTGGATGTGGAAGAATTATGGTACACAGTACAACCAGAATAAGGAAGTCCAAAGAAGTAAACTTTTTGAAATTTTTTGAGAAGGAATGATGTGTTTCCCCCCCCCCCCCAACACATTAAAACTCCCCAAGCTTGGCATTTGTTGTTCTACTTCCATCCACCACGTACCTGAAAACCATATGTATCTTTGTCTTTGACAACCTATTTTTACTTCACCCTCAGCTGACTTGTCCCTGCCTCTAGGGATGGGCCACAAGGCTTCCAATGAAAGCATTGCATTTTTCTGGACATAGTAATTAATTCAGGAACACAAATGACCCAGTTGGAGGCAATATTACAATACAAATAGTTGACAGAGAAATAAATATTTTTATTGACTTCCCAATGGTTAGGATGTTGTGACTGGTAAGAATGAAGGTAAATTTTTAAAAGGCAATGACAAAAATGTAATGATCCTGGTTTCTGATGACATCCTCAGAATCCCTAACTCAAGTCTCTTTCACCAATTTGCAATCCGAGGTATATGAGGAAACAAATGTCATTTGGGCTTAAACAAATTAGGTAGAGATTCTTATCTCACAATTTAAAAAGTTGTGCTTGGTTTATAAAAGCAACACGGTAGTCTGTGATCCAAGCTCCCAGTGGATGCCTGAAAATATGAATAGTGCTAAATCCTACATGTGGCAGCTGTTTATTCCAATATATAGATACCTTTGGTAAAGTATAATTTATAAATTAGGCACAGAAGATTAACAACAATAACTAATAATAAAATAGAGCAATTAAAATGATATGCTGTAATAAAATTTATGAATTGTTTATTTCTAGAACATTCCATTTAATATTTTCAGGTCTTTGTTGATGATGAGCGAGTAAAATTGTGGAAAATGAAACCATGGATTAAGAGGCTACTATTTACAAGATAACATTTCTTACCTAAAAACAGAAACCAATTAGAAAGAAAATGAGATAAAAGAAAGGAAATAAGAGCCACTTGGAAAGCTAAAATTTATCATTTATGTAGAGCAAAAATGTATTTTACCATTTTTTGAAGTTGATCATCTGTTATGATTTTCTTTCCATTTTTTCTCCTCCTAAGTACATGTCACTGCTCTGTGGGCATGTGCATGTGTTAGACTGTATCATTACGTATATTTTATATTGCAATCTCCTTCTGAATCCATACGAAGTTTCTCTTTTGACTTGTGTTCTCTCTTAAACCCACAAATTACTACTGGAAGAGTAATAGTATATTCCCTCTTTGGAGTTTTGGCATTCCAAAGAGTGCCATGTCTTCATTTGTGCTCTGCCTTTTCCATTAGAATTTCAGGGAATGCAACCCCAGAATCCAGAACAGGAAGATGAATACTTGAGTAATTGGCATCACCAGCACATATGATATGGTTCATTAAATACTTTCTTTAAAAAGTTAAAATAAAAGTCTATATTTTTGACAAGAATGGCTGGTTTTTATCCTTTTCAGGGTTTATCTGTTGTTTTATTTTATAAACTACTAGTATTCTTCTCATTAAGTCATTTATTTTCTTGCTTAAGTAAATATTTGCTTGAAATCTAATATGCATTTGCATGTGTGTCTTAGAATGGATTAATAAATAAAAATATGTATAAAGAAAATTTTCTGCCTTCAAATATACCAAAATTATATATATACACCTCAAAATTATATGTATGTTAATATACATTTCATACTAAAAGTGATTTATATGCATATACAGTTATATGTTGCCAATAAAAGAATGGTAAAAATACAGCTGGATTATTTCCCCATACATTTTTTTTTTCTTTCCTTGTCATCAATGCAAAGTAGCACTCAATATTTAATTATTTAGGGAGACAAGCATTTGGAAACAATGAGGAAATAAATTTTTGACAAACTGAAATTATGTTTTCAGCATTATAAGGAATTCAGAATAAATATACTATAAAGCCTCTTTATCATAGACTTTGAAATCTGGTAATAGACAATAGATGACAGTTGAGAAGCTAATGTTAAGATGAAGGAATGGCACTGATTGCTAGCTTGGCAAATATACATGTAGGCTGAAACTGCCAAAATAAAAACCAACAACTTTTTAAACGTTCCTTTGACATCTCATACTCAACATGTGCAAATCAGAATTTCTGATTTTTCTTCAATGTCCCAACCCCCAATAAAACTGCCCTATTGCCATCCTTGCTATCTCAGTTTCTGACTACCCACCCGTCCATTTTCCCATATCAGGATTCTTAGTTCCATGTTCAGCTTCACTTGCTCTCTCATACCCATATCCAATCTGAAAAGAAATTCTGGTAGGTTACCTTCAAATAATCGATGGACTCATTGCTTCACACTCTTACCACTATCTTGCTCTGCCCCAGGTCTGAGCTACCACATCCTTCAAATGTGTTATTGAAGTCACCTCCTAACTGGCCATTTCACATCTGCTCTATTCCCTTATAGTACCTTCTCTAATACAATAGCTACAGTTACCTTTTGATAGGCCTCCCCCACACACCAGCACTGCAACTCAAACTCAGGGCCTCACATGCAAGAGTTCAATTTTTAAAGCACATCAGATAATATTTCATTTCTCTACTCAGTACAGGTCTTCATGAGGGCTTACAATGTTCCAAAGGATCAGCTCCCTCTATGACCTCTAAGTTCTGTATTTTCCTTGCCCACAGGGTTTCTTGGCTGCTGCTTGAACATACCAGGTGAAGAGCCACCTTAGGAATTCTATGCTGGCTCTTCTCTCTACTTGGAAGCTCTCTACCTCCCTGTCACAAAGTCTTTGCCCAGGTATGATTTTCAAACTAAACCCTGCTCCTGATCATCCATTTAAAACATCTATCTTCCATATAGTCTATTCTTGCCTAGTGCCTGCCACCTTAATTTGAAATGCTATATAATTTGTTTATTTTAGTGACTGAGAGTCTTTTCTGCTATAACAGATGCTCCACAGGACAGGGGCAAGAGTCCTTGCCTATTTTGTTCACTGACTTATTCTAAGAATCTAGAGCAGATATACAATAAATATTTTGAATGAATTAAATAGCTCTAGATAATGCCTATACAGAATAAGGCATAGGTTTGGAGCCAAATTATCTTACCTGTGATTTAATTTTTGAACATTTTATAATGTCTTATTTAGTCATTATGGTAGTATCACATGGTGAATAATATTATTGTCCTATTTTACACATGAGGAGATTAAGTCTTAAGTAACTAAAGCAAATTTCCCAAGGTCACAAAATTGGTAAGTGATAAACTTCCAACTTTTTTTTTCTTTCTTTTTTTTTCTGCATCAGAGATTGAACTCAAGGGCACTTGACCACTGAATCACATCCCCACCCCTATTTTGTGTTTTATTTAGAGACAGGGTCTCACTGAGTTGCTTAGTGCCTTGCCATTGTTGAACTTGGTGATCCTTCTGTCTCAGCCTCCTGAGCCAGTGGGATTACAGGTGTGCGCAATGGCACCCAGCTGATAAACCCCTAATTTTATCTAATATTTTCTGAGGCCAGGGACAAGGGTTCTTTAAGTCTCTGCCACGCCACCTTTATTGAATGTGTCTGTGCAAGTAACTTATACTATAAGAGCTCCTCTCATCAAACAGGGGTACCAATTCCATCTATCATTGTTTAGGGCAATAGAGATATATGGAAATATCTGCCAAATAATGAACACTCATTGAATGTAAATAAAACTTTAGTCTTTCTCACATTATTATTACAATATGAAGATGTATCAAATAAGTTCAATTCTCTTAGGATGTGTCTTTGCCCTTAAAAGACACATGAGAATCAAGTCAAAGCTCAATGTGAAGACCCAAGAAACATGCTCCTGTAACTTTAACTTAGACTTGACGTCAGAAAGTCAAAGTGATTTCTCAAAGATCAGACTAAAACTCTAGCTAATAACAAAGAATTGTTCATCTTTTAGGGTGACCCTTTTAAGCATTCTTTGTTAGGTGAACAGCCAGGGCCACAGATCTTGGTGTACATCCAGTGTTATGGAGAACTCTTATTATAAACCTTGTTGGACAGCCAGAAGCCCAGGGCTCCCTTTCACGTTTCAACTTAGCCACCAAATACTCTTAAGCATGTCACCTCTATGCATCACAGACTTTAAAGGACACTCACTAGCTGATGCATTTACAGGAACAAGTCTGTGCCAAGCACTTTCCTTGTAAAATAGACCCTTCCATGTTGCAAACCACTGTCAGATTAGGAAAAAAAGACATCACAAAGGGTAGAGTTCACCAGAAATGACAACAAGGAAGAGCCAGGTCTTTAGCCGACTCCCAAAGAATAGGAAATTTGGATAAGCAGAGAGGCAAGATAAAAGCATTCCCAGAGCAGGGACAGCATGACTCCGTGAGTTAATAAACATGCCTTGCTTACAGGGTGTCAGGCATCTGCTATGAGCATTTCAAGTATCCAAATATACAAGTAAGGCAAGATTCTTGAGGGAAAGAAATTCACAGATTTTACAGTCTAGAAAGAAATATGACAAGGACACATTTAATTATCTGGGGCCAACCGTGACAAATATTACAAATGCTTGGAAAGAGAAAAATGAATTTTTAGGGGGACAGAATAAAATATGAGAGATAAACAATATTTTAATTAAAAGAAAAAAATTAAAGCATTCCAAGCAGAAAAACAAGCTAAGTATAAGGATGCTCTGTAAAAGAACACATGGCTCAGAAGTAGAAATGCACATAGACTACACAAGAGAAAAATGATGTATGTATAAAAATAGAGAGTCTAAATAGTGTTATTTTAAGTTCAGTAAATTTACTCTTAAATCTCAGTTTCATGCAAAAAAAAAAAAAAAAAGTGGTAAAAATGCCCTCTTAACAATTCAGGAAATTAATTCTACATCGAAAATGCCTTTCTACTTCTCTTTGTTGTTGTTTTGTAGTGTAGTCATTGTACACGTTGAAGTATCTGGAGTAAACGCAAGAGCTTGCTGACATTTTCTCCTCTCTTCCTCTAAATTACCACATTGTAAGTCACTTTTAAGGAAACACAGCTAGACTCATTGATCCCACAGTAAAGCAAATTTATTTTTAAGGGGCTAAGGTAAATACCACGGCTTTAATCAGCGCTAAGAAAACATATCGAATACATTCCTGTCCCCAAGTGCATTTAAGGCAGTGCAAGGTCTAAGTTTGAGCAGATGGATTTCAGTGCAAGTAATTACAAGCTGCAACATAATTTCCTTAAAACTACACACATACTAGACAAATACTTATTTGTGGTTATAGAGTGGTAAAGTTACTACAAAAATAGTAGCACACCTTATAATAGTGCCATATGCCATAATTTACCTTTGCTATATCTGAAGTGTCATATCTTGTTCCAGACTTAATATTTAGTAACTAACAATTTAATGTACAAATCTTCAGCCTAAGCAGCAGAATAATTAGAAGAGGCAAGCCCCCATTTATACATGGAAAAATATATACTTAACCATGAAAAATGCCTGAGGATTATACAGAAGAGGGAAGTGATTTTTACTTATGAACAATTAATGTCAATTTTCAAATAACTTCTAAAACAAACAGTAAACTTAATGCTTATATTCAGAACAGCAATAATGGCTCATAAGTGGCAACAAATTTTTTCTTGTAAAAGTAAATGCCATGAACATACCCCAAATTCGATGAATACATATCCTCTGGAAATTTAATTAAAACCTATTATTGTAAAAATGCAGTAAAATCCATCATATATTCCACCCACCACAAGTGTATGTGGTGAGAGAATATGATCAGTCATTTCTGACTTATTCTGCAGAAAGAAAAACCAGCATTGGGGCAATTATCATTCTGTCTTTTCACCAACTAAAGTAATTCTCTCACTAAGTAACAACAATAATAAAAATATCAACAAAACATTATTTTAAGTTGTAGAAATTTTTGAACTGTTGGGGTTGATTAAATGAACCTTGTCTTTGTCTGTTTTTCATTAGTATAATAAAATGCCTGAGACCAGTTTATGTATAAAGAAAAAAAGTTTATTTAGTTCACAGCACTGGAGGTTCAAGAAAATGGTGCTGGCATTGGCACCTAGTGAGGGTCTTACCACAGATGAAATCATGGCAGAAGAGCATGCAAGAGGGATCACTTGGCAAGGTAGAAAGCTAGAGAGGTCAGGGATCAGGCTTACTCTCTTATAATAAGTCATTTTCTGAAAATCAACTAATTCTTTCGGCAAAATAATTAATTCCTTCCACAAAATCAATGTTATTCCCTTCTGATATCAGTGACCCCAATGACTTAATTATCATGTATAAAGTCTCACCATTTAAAGGTTCTGCTACCTTCCAACATTGCCTCACTGAGGACCGTACTTCCAACACAAGCATGTTTGGGGCACAAATTCAACCATATCAAAAAAAAAAAAAATAGCAAAGCCCAACAGTGATTGAAATAGAGTCCTCCAAAATCTTGCCAAATTTCTTTGTAATCTTTTGGGAGTACTCAAATCCAGTTGGGTTGTTTTTTTGAACTCACTGGAGATTGAATTCAATGTCAGAGCTCCTAATCCTCTCTTAGTATAAAAGATATTTCTGGAAATGTACATGAAATTGTCAGTTAATGAGTCAAAAGGTGTTTTTGTGAACTTGTCCAAGCCACACAGGAACTGAAAAATGTGTTGAAGACTCACATGAATTTATAACCGAAATAATATAAATCAGTACACATGAAATCTTTATCAATATTCTCTTATTTTTTTGTTTCACTATTTTTTTATTATCACCAAAATGGAAAAAAGGTAATGTACAATCTACCTTCTATTATAAGGTCTAGCATTAAACTCAAGGATTAAAAAAAAGTTTTTAAATGGAACATGAGCAATCTTAACAAAAGCCATTTCAGGGAGGTTCATATTCATGGAACTAAAATCTTGATTGCCATGAATTGAATGAAAATTGAAGAAGAGACAGAGACAGAAAATATAGACAAAATTCTAATAAGCATTACTGTGAAGGAAAGATAATAGTTAGATTTAGGGGATGCAAGGAATCAGGAGAGGAATTAGCCAGTATCCAAATTTGGAAGACAACTAAAAAGACATAGTACCAATATAAATACCCCTGAAGACATAGAGGCAATTATTTGAAAAAGTTTAAGCCTAATGTTATCTTCTTTCTCTGTAAAACTAGAATACTGTTTATTACAGATATGAGGGACTTTCATTTGAACATGGATGGAACACAGAAATTTAATCTGTCTTTCTAACCAAAACTCACTGAAATTACTATGAAGAAATAAGAAGTTACTTTTAATGAAAGCAAGTGGGATAATGGAAAACAGACAATAACAAAGTCATCAAGGAAATAGGGCTTTATCATTAGAGACAAAAGTATACAAGCTTCTCAGAATGATGATGATGGGGAATACTAGAACTACAGTTGAGCAGTCAGAGAGAATGATCCATCCAGGCAGAATATGAGTTGGAGGTGAGAGGTTTACAGGGTTGATGACATTGCAGATTGAAGGAAAAGAAAAATAGATAGATAGATAGATAGAAAGATATACAGACAGGCAGACAGATAGATGTACTGAAAGATTATTTGATGTGTTTGACCATTTGGTCATGAATTTTATATATCTTTCAGAGTTGGAGGGAAATTCATTGTACAAAGAAATCTAAACAAATGAAATAATTACGTAATTACTAAGGTAGGAAAAGTAAAAACTATTCAATGAAAACATCACTATTTTTCACATGTGGTTTAGATTAAATAATATTTACATTTTCATAGTCATGCAAACACTGAGTAGACATTTAAACAAAACTTTTCATAAGTTATATTAGGACAGTGAAGAAAAAGTGTGTGTGTGTGTGTGTGTGTGTGTGTGTGTGTACACACATCAGAGAGAGACAACATATAGAGACAACATATAGAGAGTATGTGTTTTGCAAAGATTATCAGAATATATTAGAGTTAAATGCTCATATTCACAATAGGAAATCTGTAGGTATACTCAATAATTTTAAAAGTAATAAATAGCAAAATATATTCCTTTAAAATCATGAGGTGGAGATTACACTTAATAGCTGAAGTTAAATGTAACTTTTATGGAGTGAGAGTTGGGGTTGGACAGTGGATGGAGCAAAGTACTACTATTTTCATTGTAAGCCATTAGTTACACTTTGACTTACCTTAAACTACATAAGTATGTGACTGTAATTAACATAAAAATGTATTTTAAAATGAGTGAAGAAGCAATTTTAAGGATTTTGAGTAAAATAATTAGGGTTATAAAAGAGTTTTAAAGAATGAAAAAATACCCACAAAATTAAAAACAAATTTAAGACCTTAAAGTCTGTCTCGATTTGTTTCCATGCACATCTGCCTAATATCTAAGCCCATAGGCCTTTATTGTTCTCAAAGATGTCATCACTTAACAGGCATAAAATCTTTGCTTTTCCATCTTCATCTGTCAAAATTCTGGCAATTCCTCAAATATTTCCTCTTGTGATCACCCTTGAACATTTTACCTCCGTTACTGCATTTATTTGAACTAATTTTTTTATTCCTGTATACACTCATCTCATTCTAAGTTGCTTAAAACTTGAATGTTACTCATTTTGTATCCCTTTCATTAACTAACAAAGCATTTAGACACATACTAGCCCCTTTGCAGCTGTATTAATTTAAATTTGAATTTGACACACAATCCTCATCTATTTTTAAAGGAAGTATCATTAGTTTGCCCTCATTCTTTCAAGGAAAGGGCAGGGTAGTGAACACAGGGTTTGTGTAGGCTAAGCACACACTACCATTGAGCCCTCATTTTTGTCGTTGGCTTAAATTATGTAACACTACTCTACTATGATTACAACTTATATTGGCATTACATGTACCTTGGTCAGATAAATGGAATAACACTGAGGATCTAAGTGGTTTCATTTGAATATTTAAAAGATTTTTTTCATCAGCGCTATAGAGAAAATATTTTAACTTTTGTTTTTAAAAGTGCATGTATAAGCACATAAAAACCATAGAGGTGATATACATAAAATCCCTGAATTTTATCACATATCACTAATCATAGCTTCCTTTTTGGTTATTATCTTTTTGGGAAAACAGCAAAAATCAGATTTTAGCCAGTCTCAAAACTGAAGAATATTGTCTATGCAAACAATTAAGGATTTGAATGACTTTTAGTTGTTTAAAAATAGAAATAAATGCATTAAATAATTTATTAAGGAAAAGTTATTGTCATTATTGATTAAACAAATAGCTAATTATTTTATTTTAAATAACCTTTTTTGTTAATCATTGAGTACTTAGGATATTATAAGAATCATTCAAGGTTTTTTGCATTTATTATTGTAAAAAATTCCAACACAAAATCAGAATCAACAGATAGACAATAACAGTATACATACACAGCATTTGCTATATATTCACTCTTTTTAAAAGTTTTTTAAAAACATTTTTAGTTATAGTTGGACACAATATCTTTATTTTATTTATTTATTTTTATGTGGGTCTGAGGATTGAATCCATAGCTTCACATATGCTCGGGGAACACTCTACTGCTGAGCCGTAATCCCAGCCCCTGTGTTTAGTCTTAATCTAAGAGCTTTCTACATCTTCTAAAACATTAGGCTTCCCAACAACTCTATGAAGTAGGCACTCTTACTATTACTTTCATTTTGTAGTTGAGAAAACTGGAACACAATTTCCTCATGGTCACACATCCAAAAAGGTTTATTAACAGGAATAGAATCAAACATATATAATTTATGCCTTAATAGTTGTATTAAACAGGCATTATCATTGTTATTATTTTCTTCATTTTTTACATGAGCATAAACATGGTACAGAGATAGCACAATAATTTGAAGTCAATCACATTCTACTTCCTAAATCTGGGGTTATAGTTTATAATAATCTGTACATGATTTACCTAATATTCATACATTTCTGTAGCTATCATGTGATGTCTTCAGAAATTTAAATTTATTAGTCCATTTTTAGGTCTTTTATGTAAATTAGAGAGCAACATAACTTCAAACACTGACTTGCTCATTCTTCAGCTAATATTTTTACATTTGGATAAAGTATATTTTCATTAAATGTTTCACAAATCCCTTTTAAAGCACTCTGTGATTTTTTAATCTGAATATTATTTATTCTATGCTGGTCTGTGCTACTTGCTTTGCTGTGCAAGGAGGCAGTTGCCATGTGCAACTTCAATGGATTCCTTCTGATGTCCCAAAATAAATCAAATTATACAGCAAGCAGGGATATCACTAAAGTCTATGTAAATAAAGATATAAAAAATTAAATATAACCTGTCATTTGCCTTGTGACTATTGAAAGTAAAACCATTCATGTTGCTCCAAATAAAACTCCTGAGAATCACAGTTTTTTCCTAGGAGGGTGGTAATGAAGAATGAGCACTTTTTAACAGACAGAGAAAAGGCCTTTTGAAGACCAGGTCAGGCCTATTTCCCATGATTCCTATGCTTTACCATGTCCCAGACCTGCTTCAAGATTACAGGACATTCTTTCATCAACCCATATACCACTGAGAGTGACTTCAAAGTGAATTGTCACAACAGCATGCAGTAGTCTGCAAATATATAAAGCATATTATGGAAGTTCTCAGTGTGTGTTTTAAAAAAAGTTTCAAACAGAAAACGTCAAAGACAGCATCTCAAAGCCTTTTTGTTCTGTATTTCTTACTAATAATACCATGAGTTCTCCAGGAACCATTTTTGGAAATTTTGGAGTTCCTTCTGTAACTTTATCCTCATTTCTCCCAACTTCTACTCTGTCAACCAGGTCCCTGAAAAATCCCTACTTCATGTCACTTCAGGCTGTTTTCAACAGTATTTTAATGAGTCTTCCTGCCACAAGATTCTCTTCTCTTTGGTGTGCTCATTTTAGAAAACAAACAGACATTCAAAACAAGAAGAAGCACTTTTATATTAACAGTTACATTCACTATACTTAGGAGATGGTGAATTAATATTTACTAAATGAACTAAAGAGCAATGAGGAAAGAACAAAAGGGAAAAGAAAAGAAAGGGAAGGGAGGAAGGAAGGGTGATAGTTATTATCTGAGGGTAAGGTAACTGCTAAAACATACATTTCAAAATATTGGTGGCATACATAATAGTAGCTTACTTTCCTCTCAATTAAAGTACCAAGTGAAAGTTCTTGATCAGTAGGAAGCTCTAGTCTTAAAGGTAATCAAGAACCCAGGTCTTCTCATCTTCAGCAAGAACTGTCTATGCAGAAAAGCCTGGGGAAAGTTTTTACTATAGAATCCTGGAAATGGTACATATCACTTTTGATCACATCCTCATAGGTTCAGTGAATACCTGTCAAGGATACAATACAGGAAGGATGAAAAAAGGACCAAAAGGAGAGAGAACAGAGAGCTAACTTACCCAAGACTCATAGTTGGTAGGCAACAGGTAAGATTTTAACCTATACTTCTTGGATTAACTTCTTAGCCCAAAGATTAGTTCCCATGTAGTTTCCTTCTCTTGAAAGCATCAGAATCAGTATGGGAAGATGACTGTTTAAAGAAAATAATTGTTTACTACTGAATAATTGATAATAAAAACATCAAATACCCATCTTTTTATTGAGCTGGGAAACATTATATATTACATACAAAATTCAGTTTGTATATCATTAACAATTTCAAACATATGAATAGCTAAAAAATAATCCCAAACCCACCTAGTATGTATTGACTCATATCCAAGTAAGTAGTCATTAAACTTTAAACTATATTTTTTCAATATAAAATTGAAATTTCATAACTTTCTAATAAATGAATTTATTTTAGCAGAAATTTAACTTTAAAAATAATAGTGAAGTAAATTAAATATGATGGTTCCTAATCAAACCAAAGAACATAGGATTTGGAGTCACTTTTGAGTTTAAGATGAGTTCTATATTTTATATGCTGTTTTATAATAATCAAAATTAAGTTCTCTTTTATATGTAGGACAAATATTATCAAAAGACCCACTAAAGCTGAAGCAGAAAATAATTTGAGCTAATTAGAATGGGAAAAGGGAGTAACCCAAAACTAGATTTTCAAGTCCATTTTTGTAAATTAAGACTTTAATTGTCAAGTTTTTTCAATTTCTAATATTGAGGACATCAACAATAGCATTTTTATCAATGTGAAAATCTATGAAATCAGTATAGCTTGATATAACTCTAAAATAATTTATTACTAAATTCAACTGTATGCATTATGGAAAAAATAAAGCATTAAATTTTTATTTATTTTTTTAAAATAGACAATAATAACATTACTTCTAACATTTGGGAAATTATTTATAATATCTGTCTATAAAAATTATAAGATTGTATTGTCTCAAATGGCATGCTATAGAAATCATTGCCCAAACCATAATAATAAATGTTGGATTTCTTATAGTATATTAATGTTATCTCAATATAAATGATACTCATAATGGGTAATTTAGTAATAAAAATAGTATTAATAAAATTAATAGTATAATTAATAAAAAATTAATTAATAATTTCCTCTCTTCTTTCTTTCCTTTCTTCCTTTCTCTTTTTGCATATTCCCTTCCTTCTATTATTTTTTCTTCTATCAGATTATTTATTTTATCTGTCTTTCCTACCAGCAAAAATATGGTGTGTACACACATGCCTACACACACAAAATCACATACTGGTGTAAGCCATGACCCTGAAGCTCATTATTGGAATATTGACTAAAAAATTAGAAATAGTTCATACCTTAATGAGAAAAAAAGACCCAATATGGAAATTATTTTGGCGTTTGATATAAAAGCTGGTCATGGTTATAACTGAAGCACATTAAAAGAATGACAAGAGATGAAAACATTGTAACAATAAAAATTAGTAATTGTGGCATAAGAAAAAGATTAATGTGTCATTTGCCATAAACAGATGTCCAAATAACTTTTGATCACATCATAAACCCTTTTTTATTATCAAAAAAATTCAGAAGATCATAAAACCATAATAATCATGCTGGTTGGTTAGTAATTAAATATACTAAAGAGGGCTGGTTTCATTTTAATTTACTTGTTACTGAGTTAATCTCAAGAGTGTTCTGTGAATATCTAATAACAGCAAGTCATTTTCCTGAGATGTACAATTGGCCTGCTGAAATGAAGATTAAATATTCTGCCTAAATTTTTGTTATATGAATTGTCTTGTGCATAAAAAACTTTCCACTAACACACCTTTTAGTGCATCTATTTTCATTTTATTAAAGATGATCATCTCGTATAAGCCATCAACCTTGCTTGGAGAAATGTACAATTTAGCTGGATAGCAGGGGACACAAATAGGCAGATAGGTATATGTAAAATGATAAATGGATGGGTAGATAGATATGAAAGGAAATAGAGAAATAAGTGAGAGGAAGGGAGAGAGAGAGCAAGGAAAGAAGGGAGAGGGAGAAAGGATAAGAATGTGAGGACAAAATGAAATTTTTATATTATCAATTTATCAATTCAAAAGAATAACCCGTATAGGGTGACTAAACCTTTAGTAGACATACAGAAAGAATCAGCTGTGTGTCCTGGTTCAAATTCAAAATACATATGATGACAGTGGTATTTTAAGTCATTCATGGGGCCTTTCTCAGTACAGGTCTTGTGCAGATCCATAGGCCATCAATGCATGCAGCCAGCCTTGTGCATGGGATACACGTTTGTTTATAATTCTATATATTTTCACAGGTCATACAGTAGAAATGATTCATCCAGGCATCATTCTCCTGGATGCATAGGGAAGGAGTATTTTTCTCAGTGGATCCTTCTCTGTTTATGGCCAACTACCAACCAACTGAAGTAAAGTAGTTTCAGCAGGATAAATTATCAAAATTTAATGAGAAATATTAGGACTATTGGTATAAATTAACTATATATATATATATATATATATATATATATATATATATATATATGTTTAATTGTAATTTGAGAAACAAATGACAGTCTTTCTAGTGAATGACATTTAAAAATTTTTATAACATCATTATAAACATAAGTACACATATTGAATAATCTTTCTACTTTAATTTTCCCATTTCTAAAATATATTTCTATAACATTTATTGGTCACAAAATTTTAAAAAGGTTTAGATGAGGCTTTAATCCCACCATTGCTAGAGAGACTTCCCACATTTAACATCACTATAGGTCTTTCTCCCCTCTTTCTTCCTAAAGCACCTGCCACCTACACCACAGAGCATACTCTGCCCCCATCACAATGATTTCTTTTTCTAGACTGTAAATCCCTAAAGATCACAAAATATGTCTTAAGCACTTTTATAAGCGTCACGTCACAAGGTCTAGATAAGTTTCCTCAGACATGGTAACAGCTCAATATAGGTTTCTTCAGTGGACAAACCAATAATCGTTTGGTTTAAAATGTGCTGTGTTTTTTTTATAAGGAAGATCCAGAGGATCAAATGTAATTGTCAGTATGCAGATAACCTCTTTGGTATACTGTTGTGGTTAGAAAATGATGAAAAATGACCACTTTTGTTAAAATGGCTTTCTAAATATGCCAAAGTACAAAAAATAATTGAAGTATTACATTTCTCCCAATCTTTTTCTGTATTCTTAAACGTTTTCTTTGAAATTATTTTTTGCAAGAGGAGAAAAACAGCATATTTTCTATAGCTATAATATTTTATAAAAAGCATTTTAGTGAATACCAATTTAAAATGAAACAATTTTAAAGTTTACATATATGTGTGTATTTGTGTTCCATAACTTAATAATTTTAATGTTTTCCATTTATATGTTTTGTTGTTATCTGAAATACAAGTGTTCAATTAAATTTTAAAAGAATAAGATCATAATAGAAATCATTCAGTACATAATGCTCTGTAAATGCATTTTTGAAATGGATATAAAGAATTTTCTTGATTCTTTACCAATTTATTCTTTCCTTCTTTTTTTTACCCTTCCTTTCTCTGCTTCCTTCTTTCTTCATTTATTGCATAATAATCGAAACACCCAAGATATCAGATTAGAGGCACTCAACATTTACATGTTGCTTCAGGATATTAAATCAAATCAATATGTGTATATCTTATGATAGGTAAAGACCATAGGGCAACCACAGAGTGCAGCTTGAAAGAGTCTGTAACAGAAATATTGACATTTAGAATAATAACAGAGCACACTAGTGCTGAATACACTATGACTTGGTGGAGAAGAGGAAGCACCCCTCATTTGACTGAAAGAGAAAGCCCCAGTTTTTTGTCTAGCAATGCAAACTCTGCTATAAACAAATACACCCTCTGAGCAAATAAGGGATCTGGTCTTTGCATAGCCAATAATGTGAGAGAAGAGGAGCCAGTCAATGAGAGAGAAGAGGTTCCTCATACATCCTGGTAAATTCAGATGATGTCTTAATGGGGAGTCATCATAAGAATAGGCCTGTTGTTCAAACTTCCTGCACAGGAGATCAGGAACCCTTGCACCTTTTGTGTCTTCTAGACTCACCAGCTACTTCTTTTTACTGGCACCAAGAGTCAATTTGAACCCAGAAAATTGAGTTTAACACAGATCTGCTGACAGCTGTGGTTTGTAGATGGAATGGTGAACCAGGCAGAGGGAAGTAGAGAGTACTTCCATTTAGAATTGGTGGTTTGAACTTTGTGACAGGGAACAGGACCAGGTGTATGTGGATTTGTGGGAGGGCTGGGTCTGAGAGTACCATTTCTGGGATGGGCAGAAGGGTTAATGCTTGCACAGATCCCATGAACTTGATTGCCTCCTCCACACTCATGAGCATTAATTCAGAGTATATGCCACACCCCCAAGTACACTGACTGAGGGTGTTGGGAACAAGGGTGCACAATCAGAATGAATCCACAGGTTTAGTGGAAGAGGTTATCAGGTGGTGCCTACTGTAGCTGCACCCCTGTACTTAGGTACAAAAACTGGAAGAATCAGGATTGAATCTAGTCCTTCTGTGCACAAATTTGCCTTAACACTTAACATTGGGCAAGGAGGACAGAACTCAGTCCATTGACTGCCTTAACTGCTTTGGCCTCTTTGAGCTAAGAACCATCATCAGAGTAGCTCAGTCCCACAAACACCACCACCAGGCCCGATACCTAGTGGATAGCAAAATTAAAACTCCTGGAAAGCTGGAAAGAAGAGTCTCCATTTTAATTATCTCAGCAAGGAAGAAGAAATCCTGGAATATTTTTGTTTGCTTGTTTGTTTTTGCTTTTACTTTTATTGTGTTCATATTGTTTTGTTTTCCCTCATTTGTTTTTGTATTCTAATTTTATGCATTTGTAAATTTTCATATAATTTAATTCAACTGTCATTAGTTAAATCTGAACAAGATAGTTCTCTGTGAAGGGAGGGACAGTGGCATAGAATGAAATTCACCAAGAGGGTATCATTAGCCCTACATGGAATGTCAGAGCCTGCAAGAGCTTCAGTGTACAATCAGTTGACAGTGGACAGCGGAATGACAATGATGAGAGTGACATATTTGTTAGACACAGTGAAACTTGATTGTACAAATACAGTGCAGAAATAGGGAGCTAGGTGTTTCACTGTGGAAGAAAGAAGATACAACTAAGAGGAAGAAGCTGGAGAAAAGCTTGTTTTAGAGAGTACTGCATTCTGAGCTAGCTTCTTGACCCATTCAAGCAACAGTGTTTCCCCTGTCCTCACAGTGCACAGCCTCAAAATCTCCAGAAAACTTGAGAAAGAATCTTTGCTGAGGAGTTTAGCATTCTGAGCTAGCTTGATAACATGTTCCATGCTAGCAGTACCAACATCACTCTGCCTTTAAAGGGTGCCATCCAAAAAAAAAAAAAAAAAAAAACTGTGGAAAGAATTGTTGCCTAGCAATTCTAACTTACTTGCTCCAATGTGCAAAGCAGCTAAGAGGATCTTCAATTAGCTTCAGCAACAAATTACTCCTGCTAGTCAGCAGGTGAGCACCGCAAAGGAAAGAATTAGGGGAGAAAAACCCCTAGCCTATGCTTTATTTTTGTTCTTTTTAAATTTACCCTCTTTTTAATTGTTAATTTTTTGTCTCTATTTTTCTTTCCTCACTTTTTAAAATTTTTTTTTCCTATTTTATTCCCCTGTATTTTTTCTTTTTAATCTTATTATTTTCTTACATTTTTACTCTTTCTTTTCTGTTGTTATTGTTGCTGTTGTTTTGTTGTATGTGTGCGTATGTGTGTATGTGGGCGTCTTGCTTGAGACTGCACCCAGGACCTTACACAAGTTGGGTAGATGCTATGCCAGAGCTCCATTCTCAACTAAGCTGAGATGAATTGCAGCCAGCTCCAGCCACAATTTTGTCCTGCTGCAACCTTGACAGATACATCAATTTAAAGAATGGTGGGGTTTGAACAAAAGACTCTAGCCAGCAATATTTCTCCAAGTTGGCACAGCTAAGGGGGTCTAATATTCTGCTCTTGGGTGGCCAACCCCACAGTAATAGCAAAAAGAAGTAACATAAATGGTGTGAATACTGGGCCATCAGAGGTGCATAGCATTCTTCATTCCATATCCTCTGGATCACCCATTACTAACAAGACTGGATGTGAGTGCCACAGAGTGGAACCTAAGAGGCTGAAACTTACCTCTTCACACCAAACACCAGGAATTGTACGGATTTCTAACAGAGGATAAAATCTTCAGGCTCTTTCCCATATTGGATTAGTCAATATCATTATACATTCAAGTAACAGAGCTAGTGCCACCTGTGCCTATGTAAATCCCCATCATTTATTAGAGGTTTCCACTTCAATTGTAGGAATAACCACGGAAGTTATATTCCATATATTCTGTTTTTTGTATCACATGAGCTTTGATTACCAAAGAGATACTACTCTTGAGAGATCTACAAAGAAAGTGGGTCCCTCAGCGTCTCTTATAGTATTCATCATATTAAAACCTACAAATCACAGCCAAACAACCCAAAAGGACATTATGTTATGAAGTCCAATTGGAATAAAATTAAACACTACACAACAATCTGATAACTTAAGAAATATCAAGAAGACCATATATGAAGAAGGCCCTGACATTTAAGTGTAATAGTTATCTATCCCAACAAATGTGTGCATCTCAGCATAGAAACACAGGAAATCTAGAAAAACAAGGTAATAGGGGCATCTCCTAAGTTCATGATTTTATAGAAACACACTCCAAAGGTATCAAGATAGAATGTTAGATAAACTATTCAAAAGAATGATTTTTAAAAAGCTCAATGAATTAAGTTAATACAAAAATAGAGTGAATTAAGGAAGACAAAGCAGGATATGAATAAGAAATTCAGTAGAAAGGCAGGTATTTTGGAAAACAAGCAAACAGATATCTTGAAATTAAAAGGTTTAATAAGTCAGATAAAAATTCTAATTGAGAGCTTCACAGACTAGTACAAGCAGAAGAAAGAATAGCAGGGCTTTTATTTTAAGGCTTATAAACCATTCAAAAAGTAATTAAAAATTAAGAAGAAATGCACTAAACATGCAAGATCTCTGGGATTCACCAAAATATCATATGCACTCAGAACCAGAATAGCCAAGGGAGAAGAACTAAAATCTGAAGGCATAAAAAATGAATTCAATGAAATAATGGAAAATTTCCCCAATCTTATAAAGACATGAAATCCAGCTATTTAAAGCATTTAGAGCCCCCCAAAATATGAAATAAAAGAACCTCTCCATGACATATTAGAGTTAAGTTAGCAAAAGTATGAGACAAGAAACATTAAAATCTGAGAGGTGTCAAGTCACATTTAAAGGCAAACCCATGCATTCACAGAAGATTTCTTAGGAGAAACTCTGAAGGTCAGGAGTGTGTAGGACTATGTATACCACCTCCTGAACAAAAATAACAACCAGCCAAGGTTGCTATACCCCAAAAGGGTTTCCTTCAGAACTGAAGAAAAATAAAACCCTCCAAAATTAGTAAAAACTAAGGAAATTCACGATCACTAGAACAGTATTATACCCAGAAGAGGAAGATAGATAAATACAATCATGAGAACATGTGAAAGAATAAACCCCATTAGAAGAATAAACAGTCAAATGAGAGGAAAGAATCAAACTATTGAACTTCTAAGATAAACAATAGAGGAAGAAATAACATAGACTATTCAAAATAACCAGAAGAAAAACAACAAAAAGAACAAATCCATAATATTCAGTAATAACCCTGAATGAAAATGGTCTTCATTCTCCAATTAAAAATGCATACTGCTAATTGGATTGAAAAACAAGACCCAATAATATACTGACTACAAGAAACTCACCTCACCTGCAAAGACATGCATGAACTGAAAGTGAAAGGATAGAAAATAATATTCTAAGCAAGCAAAGTGCAAAAGCATTGAGGAACAGCAATACTTACATCTGACAAAATGGACTTTAAAACAAAATCATTTGGAAGAGACAAAGAATATCACTGTGGATCAAGGGAAAATTTTATCAAGATTTAATGATCATAAATATATATCCACCCAATATCAGAGTACTCATTTTCATAAAATAAATACTACTAGATATAAAGGTATAAATAGACCCCAATACAATAAGAGTGGGTGACTTCAATACCTCAAAAGATCAATAGATAAATGAACCAGGCCAAAAGTAATCAAAATAGAAGGATGAGTGCTAAATTACACTACAGATCAAATGGATTTAAAAGACACCTATAGAATGTCTTCTAGACATCTATAGAATCTACATTATAAAATCACATTCTTTTCTTCAGCACATGAAACTTTCTTAAAGGAACCATATTTTAGGACACAAATCAGGTCTTAATAAATTCAGGATGTAAAAGACCTCTAAAACGAAAATTATGAAACACTGAAGAAAGAAATTCAAGAAGGTGGAAAGACCTTTTAAAATGATGATAGCAATATGCAGGTTCAATGCAATCCCCAACAAATTACCAACGTTATTCTTCACAAAATTAGGGAAAACACCCTGCAATAAAAGTGCAAAAGGCCAATAGCCAAAGCAGTACTAAGCAAAAAGAGCAATGCTCAAGGTACCATAATTACAGATTTTCAAATACACTAGAATCATAGTAACCAAGACAGCCTGGCATAGACACATATATGTAGAACAATGGAACAGCATAGAGGACCCAGAAATAAACCCATGCAATTACAGGAATTTGATTCTTGACAAGTTGCCAAAAGTATACATTGGAGAAAAGACAGTCTCTTCCACAAATGGTGCTGTGCAAACTGGATATCCACATTTAGAAGACTGAAGCTGAACCCCCTATCTCTGTTCAAAAATCAACAAACTTTATCAAATACCTTAATCTATGACCTGAATATCTGAAACTATTAGAGGAAATCCCCAGGGAAACACTGCAAGATAATGTTACAGGCAATGATTTCCTGAATAAGATTCTAGTAGTTCAGGAAACAAAAGCGAAAACTGACAAATGGGATTACGTCCAACTTAAAGGCTTCTGTACAGTGAAGGAAACATTGAACAGAGAAAGCAACCTACAGAATGAGAAAACATCTTTGCCTGTTATACATCTGACAGTGAATTAATATATAAAATTTATAAAGAATCCAAACAAATGTAACAAATGAACAAGTAATCCAGTCAAAAAATGGGCAAATGACCTAAAAACAAAAACAAAACCAAAACTTCTTAAAAGTACAAAAGGTCAATAAATACATGCAAAAAATGTTCAATATCTTTAGCCATGAGGATTGGAATGCAATGAAAACTGCAGGGAGATTCCATCCCCCTCAGTCAAAATGGCTATTATAAAAAAAAAAAAATTGCAAAATTCTGGCAAAAATGTAGAGTAAAAGAAGCCTTATGCATGGTTGGTAGGAATGTAAATTAGTGCAGCTACTATGAAAAATTATATTGGGGTTCCTCAGAAAGCTAAAAATTATCTACTATAAGATCCAGCTATATCACTCCTAGGCTTATATCCATAGGAAATTAAGTGAGCATATAGAAGAGATACTTGCATATTCATGCTTATTGTAGTGCTATTCACAATAGCCAAGATGTGAAATCAACCCTTCAGTTCTCATCACCAGATAAAATATGGCACATAGACACAATGGAATATTATTCAGCTATAAAGAAGAATGAAATCCTGTCCTTGTAGGTGAATAAATGGAAATGAAAGTAATTGTGTTAAGCAAAATAAATTCAGATAAATAAAGAAAAATATCACATATTTTCTCTCATATGTGGAAATTAAAAAAAAGATGAACTGAAAGAAGATAAAGGTTATCAGTGACTGGGAAGGAAAATGGAAGTAAGAGAGAGAGGGGAGGATGATAAAGAGTAGAAGGCAGGGTAGATATAATCAATGCATAATGTCCGTTAATTTGTACAATTAATATGTGCTAACAAAAAAGGAAGCAAATATAATAGACTCTGTGCAGCTGTAAGAATGAAATTAGAGATAATGTTATGAGCTCATGGTTTTTAATACATCGAGGGTATATATATATATATATATATATATATATATATATATATATATATGCATTCTGTTATGGTTTAGATGTGAGGTGTCCCCCAAAAGCTCATGTGTAAAACAATGCAAGAAGGCCAGATGAAAACTGATTTCATTGTAAGAGCCTTAACTGAATCAGTGGTTAATCCCCTGATAGGTTAACTGAGTGGTAACTGAAGTGGGAGGGTGTGGCTGGAGGAGGTGGGAATTGGGGCATGGTTTGGGGTATATATTTGTATGTGGCAAGTGGAGTCTCTCTCTGTTCTTCTTGATCACCATGATGTGAGCTGCTTCTCTTTGCCACACACTCCACCATAATTTTCAGCTTCAACTCAAGCCCTGAGGAATGGAGTCAGCCTTCCATGGACTAAAGACCTCTGAAACTGTGAGCTCTCAATAAACTCTTCCTCCTCTATGATTGTGCTAGTCAGGTCCTTTAGTCACAGCAGTGAAAAAATCTGATTAAAACAGAAATTTGTACCAAGAAGTGGGGTTGTTGCTGTGACTAACCTGACCATGTGGTTCAAAGTTTTTTGAGCTTTTTATAATTGGTAGGAGGAATTTTGAGGTGTTTAACAGTGCAAGCTGGAAATACTTTATGTTGTCATAAGTTGAGCTTAATGGCCAATTCTGGTGGGAGCTCAGAAGACCAGAATGCCAATATGACTATGGTCAGTGAAGATAGGACTCAAGAGGGTTCAGAAAAGTAATTTGGAGGCCATTCATGCTATTGAAATTTGAAGGCCATTCATGTTATGTTCTGAATGAGAAGCTTTCTTCATTTTCCCCGCATCTAGACACTTTTTGTGAGATTGATTTTAGAAGTGATGGACTCCTTATCTCATGGAAGAAATGTCTAGGCAGCATTGCATTCAGGAGGTGGCATAGATGTTCCTGCATATTTTAGCCAAGATCATTGTGATATTCAGGAATAGAAAGCAGAGCATAAAGATTTGAAAAACATGGATTTGAAACACTGGAGTAAAACTAGGGCTAAGGAAGTTGCAGTTGTTAAAGACATTACCACCACTACAGAAATGCTAAAGACTTTGCCTATAGACAATAAGAAAGATGACTGGAGGGCAGCTCTGGAAGTGGTAAGACCACACCTATCTCACACTCAAGGCAGTAAAGGTGAAAATTTTCTTGAGAAGAGACCAGTGGGGCACCCTTCTTGCACAAGGAGGCCTAGGAAGTTTTTTCAACATGCTCAGCCACTCAGCCACTCAGAGGCTGCTATAGCAAGGTTCCCTGGGAGGCTGGACTACTGCTCAAGATGGCAGTTGACATTGGCACCAACTATATGGTGCTAGTTCTTCAGGAATGCAGGATGCTAGAGTTAGAATGTCACGGAGGCTTCCACCAAGGAAGGCTTGGAAACCAGGCAAAGTGCAGTAGAATTGGAGTCCTTGCAGGTACTCTCAGAGAAGGTAAGGTGTGGAGATTTGAGGAGGAAGCCAAAGCTGCAGTGGAGACCCCTGAGATTAAGAAATGCCAGTAACATGGGATGTTGCCCTAGGAAAGCTGCAGGAATGGAGCAGAGACAAGAAGAGAGGCTGCTTGGACTGCAACCAACAAGGCCACAGGGGCAGAACTACACAACCCTTTTGGCAAGGACATCATGGCGTTTACTCCAATTGTTGAACACAGAACTATAGGACTTGTTTGACCAGCTGGATTTCAGTCTTGCCTTGGTCCCATCCCTTTTTTCTATGCCTCTAATTTTGTGAATGGAAATATTTACTCTGTCTTTATATATTGGATACTTATAAATTGCTTTTACGTTTACAGGAGCTCACAATATGAGATTGTCTTGAGCCTCAGAGAAGATTTTGGACTTGAACTTTGGGCAATCTTGGAAACTGTGGGGACTCTTGGAAATGAAAAAAAACTGTGTTTTACATTGTGAGATGGCTGTGAGCTTTGGGGCGCCAGGGGCGGAATGTTATTGTTTGTACATGAAGTGTCCCCCAAAAGCTCACGTGTGAGAAAATGCAAGAAGGTTTAGAGAAAAAATGATTGGGTTGTAAGAGTCTTAACCCTATACCCTGATTTAATCCCCTGATAGGGATTAACTGAGTGGTAACTGAAGTGGTAGAGTATGGCTGGAGGAGGTGGGAATTGGAGCATGGCTTTGGGTATATATTTGTATCTGGCAAGTGGAGTCTCTCTCTCTCTCTCTCTCTCTCTCTCTCTCTCTCTCTCTCTGCTTTTGATCACCATGATGTGAGTTGCTTCCCTCTGCCACACACTCCACTATGATGTTCAGCTTCACCTCAAGCCCTAAGGAATGGAGCTGGCCTTATATGGACTAAGACCCATTCTTATACAGTATATCACTAAGAACCACAATGTGTTGCATACTAGGTGACCATAGCTATGTTTTTAAATACTATTCTTCATTTAAAGGAAACAAAGCTCCTTGAAAAGTGCCAGGTTCCAGAGTTATAACACATTAAGTACAATCCTGAAATTTTTTTTTTCGGTCCTGAAAGAAGTAACCCCTCAGGGTTATACAGTGGAGGGGGTAGAGAGAGAGGAGGGGAGGGGAGGGGAGAGGTGGGGAGGGGGGAGGGTGGAGGATGGGAAAGGCAGCGGAGCACAACAGACACTAGTATGGCAATATGTAAATCAATGGATGTGTAACTGATGTGATTCTGCAATCTGTGTATGGGGTGAAGGTGGGAGTTCATAACCCACTTGAATCAAAGTGTGGAATATGATATGTCAAGAAATTTGTAATGTTTTGAACAACCAACAATAAAAAATTAAAAAAAAAAAGAAGTAAGTTCTTGTTAATGATGGGATATGTCAAAAGTACATAAATGCCACCTTGACATAGCTTCTATTGGCCAAATCTGATATTATTTAATGATCTACACAAATTGTGATCATAACAAGATATAATCTATTAAAAATAAACACCTATCTAATGTAGATGATTGGTTGGTAGATAGTGGATAGAGAGAAGGAAGAGGCAGAATGGAGGGCAGGGAAAGCTTTGGAGCTTTTAGTTATGGTAGACTGACAGCTAATAGATGTGGAAGGGATAATGGAGTTATTGAAAAAGCTGACAAACTTGGAAAAGATTTGTGAATTGCAATATAGTAATGTTAATTCACTGATGCTCATGCTGATTTTCTAAGAGAAGAAAAGAGAATATCCTATTTTTAGGTTCATACACTAGACAATCATAGTGATAGCATTGTGTCAATAACATGCTAGAAATGATTCAGTTTAAAAAAGATGTTCTTTGTAATATTTCTGCAATTTAGCTGCCAATTTGACTATGTCAAAATTAAAATTAAAATTAAAACTTTTCAAATACCAAAAATGATATACTTTTTGCTTCAAAATCCATCGTGTTTCCAAGGTATACATCTTTGGAAAATTAGTATAATATTTAGTACAAAAAAAGTGTATTTTCACTGATTAAACTATTAATCTGCAAGGTCCATGAAATGTCAGATATGTCTAGGTTAGAAGCATTAGAACTTACAATCCACTCTTATTTGTGGTAGGTCAAATAGATATAAATTATTTAGATTGTTATTAAATTAATGATTTATTCTTTACCCAGAACAAGTGTCTGACAATAAAGCAATTAGTCTGGTTTGGTCATGAAGATGATGGATGACTAAAATGAATCTGATTTTATAGTCATTTTTATTCCCTAATTATCTCAGTCATATAACAATTGTCTATTGTCAGAACTAAAAATGTAAGGCAGAATGAAATCTACTAGATTCTGATATCTTAGAATCTTTTTATATTTATTTAATTCATTACATTTTTATTGAATAAATATTACATTTTAATCTTTTCCTTAACATTAACATGAAATCTGCTTCCAAGGACATTAGAGTTTCACTGAGGATACAAGTTTTAAAAAGAAACAAACAAACAAAAATCTTTTTTATGGTTTTTCTCAGGAATTATGGAGATAGAAGTGGTTCCTCTTTGACTATATGCTTTAATTTAGCATGCTGGGCACTTTCACAGAACTGTTAGAAACAAACATAAGGATCAATTTCTAAGGGTGGTTACCTACTGAATATGAGAATAGATTTCACCTGTTTCTTTGGAATTTTTATTTTACTCTAATTTTTGAGCTAAACAGGAAAGAGAATAAAAGAAAATAACATGGAGTATGGGTCTGTCTAAATGCTAATCCCTTAATACAACCATGGACTATTATTATCTGGGTCCTATGGAGACAAAGTCTGCAATAAAAAGCTACATTTGCTGGTTTCATATGGTTCTGTTATGAAGACAAGAAATGTAGATAGAAATGAGGCACAACATGGGAGAAATAATCATCTTTCCATGTTTTTGTGTGGAAAACAGGCTTTGGATATATCAGAATTCCTCAATCATAATTCTGCTTTGGCATTTTAACTGTTTGCCCTTTTCAAAGTGTCAGGAGGCAGCATTCTTGGCGTGCTCAGTGACATTCTAATTACATTGTCAGTAGCAGCATTGATGAGGCACCCTATTCAGTAGTTTTGAGAGCAGCAGAACTCAAAGGCAGGAAAGAACAACAGGATATGGGAGAGCAAGTTAAAATTGCTTATATATCCCAGGAAAATTTAAATTTGGATGGAGCAAGGAAATCTACATTTTGCAACAGGAGTCATTGAAAACTTAAAGAGTTATTAATGGCATAGGATATTTTATCATCATAATTTAAATAGATGTCTGTATGTTTATATGTATGTGTGTTATGTGTATATCAATAATAATTGAAAATAATCTAGCTAGGTGTGGTGATGCATACCTGTACTCCTGGTGGTTTGGAGAGGCTGAAGCAGGAGAATCACAAGTTCAAAGACAGCCTCAGTAGGCCCTGAGCAACTTACTCAACTCTTTTTCAAAGAAAAGAAAAAATGTCTAGAGGGCAAGGATTATGGCAAGCCAGGAAAGAACATAAAATGAGTACACAGAAGCTAAACAGTAAAAAGAAGCTACTCAGAGGAAAGCATGAAGAGAGGCCATTGCAAAGAAGAAACAAGGATAATGTCTTTGTACTATGTACAAGCCTCTCTTCTATGAAAATTGTATCATTTAACATAGCATCATATTACAAATATTCTTCCAAAACTTTTGCATTCACTTATTTTTATTCCTTCCCCTATTAATTTAATAAATTATTATTGAGCTCATTTTGAGACTGTAGAGGGTCTTTGACATCTTAGAGCTTATGCATAATTATCTTTAATTCCTAATGTCCAACTATTTGATATAATAAATTAATATTAAATATTGTAGGATATTAAATGAAGTAATAAGGGACAAATAAGTTGTTACAACATTTTTATTTTATCATTATTATACAATTATTATTAACATACTGTATATATTAATAAATTTTACTGTGATATTTTTATGCATGCATATGTCATGCATTCTGTACATCCATCCTTCCCCTATCCTTAGAACCCTGTCTCCCTCTCTCCCAGCACACTTCACAGTCCCTGAAATCTTTCTTAATTTCTCTCCCTCCTCCATCCCATGATTACCTGTGCCTAATAACCACTGTTCAATTCTATACTTCTACCAGGTCGGCTTATTGTTTTCCATAGATAAATAAAAGCATGTAATATTTATCTTTCTGTCTGGTTTGTTCTAGTCAGTTAACTTATCTCTAGTTCCATCCATGTTGCTGTAATTAAAAAGATTTCATTCTTTTATGTCTGAATAATATTCCATTGTGCAAATATAAACATTTTCTTCATCCATTCATCCACTGAAGGGAAATACCATATTTTGACTATTGTAAATAGAGCTGCAATACATATGGAGGAAAAATATTTTTGATATAAAGATTTTTATCTCCTTTGGGTATATACTCAGTAGTGGAATTGATGGATCCTATTGTAGTTCCATTTTTAGTTTTTTGAGAACTCTTCATACTGTTTTCCATAGTAGCTGTACTAATTTATATTTCCACCAACAGTGTACAAAGAGTTCCCTATTTTCTGCACCTTCACTGTATTTGTTATTTCTTATATTTTTGATGATAGCCTCTCTAACTGCAGGGAGATAATAACTCATGGTGGTTTTCATTTCTCTGGTGATTAGTAAAATTAAGCATTTTTTCATGCAGTTTTTGAACATTTGTATGTCTTCTCTTGAGAAATATTTGTTTACTTCTTTAGCCCATTTTAAAAATTCCATAGTGTTATGGCTTAAATATTTGATATCCTCCAAAAGCTCATGTGTAAGGTAATGCAAGAGGATTTAGAGGTGAAAGGATTGGATTATGAAAGTCTTGACCTAATCAGTGCATTAATCCCCTGCTAGGGATTAAATGGGTAGTAGTTGGAGGAGGTGGATTATTGGTGGTGTGCCTTTAAGATTTACATTTTGTTCTGATGAGTTTCTCTCTCTCCCTCCCTTCCTGCTTCCTAGTACCATGGTCCTGAGCTGCTTTCTTCCACCACACTTTTCTACCATGGTGTTCTGCCTCACCTCAAGCCCCAAGGAATAGAATCAGCTGTCTGGGAGAACCTCAGAAAACCATGTGCCCCCAAAATACACTTTATTCTTTAAAAATGTTCTTCTTAGGTCTTTTGGTCACAAAAATAAAAAAAAACTGACTAAAATACACTGTTTCTTTGGTGTTTAGCTCTGAGTTTCTTACATATTTTGGATGCCAATTCCTTTACAGTGTACAATTTACAAATATTTTCTCCCATTCTGCAGGTTTTCTTTAAATCTTGTTGATTATTTCCTTTGCTATACAGAGGCTTCTTAGCTCAGATTTATCTCATTTGTCTATTTCCACTTTTGTTGCAAATGGTTTGGGGTCCTATCTAAAAAAATGATTGTTACTCCAAGTCTTTCCCCTATTTTCTAATAATAATTTTATGGTTTTAGGCTTAAAATTTAGGTCTTTAATCCATTTGATTATTTTCAATGTATTTGCATTTGCATATTCAATTTTGCCAGTAAGATTTAGTGAAGAAACAGCCTTTTCTCTATTGTTTCTATTTGACAAAGGTTTGTCAAAAATCAGTTGACTGGATGTGCAATATGTTCTAATGTCAGGTGTTTTGAGGCTTCCAGTCTTTGTCTTTTTGCTCAGAATCACCTTGATTTTTCTGGGTCTTTTGTTGTTTCTTATAGGAAGTTTATATATTTTTTGTTTTGTTTTGTTTTCTGCAAAGAAAATCATTGGTGTTTGATAAGTATTGCATTGAATCATCATTGTGGGTAGTATGGGTATTTTAGCAATATTGACTCTTTCAATCCATGAACAAGGGATATATTTTCATTTCTTTTTTTAATCCTCTATGAGTCCTTTCATCAGTATTTTACAGTTTTCATTGTAAAATGAAACTCCTCAGTTAAGTTTATCCCTAAATATTCTTTGGTACTTATTTTAAATGGGATTGCTTTCTTGGTTTCTTTTAAAGCAAGTTCATTGTTTCCATATAGAAATTAAACATTTGACTATATTCCAGAATGTCAGAGAATGAGCTGGTCTCTTTGGCATCATTTCTCCTGGCTTATGTCAGCCACACTGTGAGAGAATAATGAATTAAAAACATATATGCATGTTATATAATACACCTAATAATTTTAATTTTGATTTGAGAATAACTAGAATTACATTTTTATTGTTAAAACTGGCTCATGATAGAGGAAAAAATAAATGCCAATTGAAGAAATTATTTCCATCACTGTAGACAATTGGTAGAATAAAATCTTTCAAGGAAGTTTTGGCATTGCCTTTAATAATAGTTATATAAATGACATTAATGAATTTAAAAAGACTCAGTTATTAAATGGACAATTATTTTATATTCTTAATCATGCTTGTATTTAAATTTTCCTATAGCATAATACTTTAACTGGATTATGAAATTAACAAATCTTCTCCCTTCATTTTCATCAGTTTGGATGTCAATGTACAATTTAATTCTAATTATAATTTCATTGTGGTAAACTTAAGTTACTGTTAAACTATAATATGAAGATTCAGAAATTTTATATTTACTAATAATTACAAATATTTTTATGCTCAGCATGTTATTTGTACAAATTAGTTTTCAGGCAATAAACTAAATCTCCTCCCATATTCAGTTAAATGATAGTTTAAAGCTAATTACTAAGTTTTAATTTAATTGGGGGCTATTTTACATATATTAGAGCATAAGTTAAGGCATAATTTATGATGCATGTTGAAAAATGCTCAGCAAAAATAGTCATATATTCCTCATTTTGCTATAAGCTACTATATAATTTGAGCTAAGCCCTTAACTATATAAAAATGAGAATTCTGTCTGCAAAAAGCAAATATGATAAATAACTATTTTATTTAAATAATGAAGAACAGTGACAATATGTATATGCTAGATTTTATCATACGCTAAATAGCTTTCCACATTTTAAAAGTATGCTTTATGTCAGCAATTTCCATACTGTGATTTATGACCTTTACATTAAAATTGTTTCTGTACTGTAAGAAATACTGAAGTGTTTCTATTGTTTGACTTGCTGAACTTTTCTAAATGCATTTCTTTCTCTAGAATATGAATATAGTTTTACATTCTGAAGAATCATAAAACAGAATGTTTTACTTTAGGAAGAAATATTTAAATAATTTTCTAAGAAAATTAAAGACAGCAAGAGATATGAAAATCTTCATTAAAAATAAAAATACTATTAGAACAGATTGTGATTTTATCCAAATACTCTCTTTTCATCTGGATTTATTATATACTGTTTTGATTCAATAATGTGGCTATTTTTCATGTTATTCACATTTTCATATCTGCAACGAACTAACTGACAAGAACAACTTAGAGGAAGAAAAATTTGTGTGGGGCCCATAGTTTCAGCATTTCAGTTTATGTTTGACCAGCTCCATTAATCTTGGTCTAATATGAGGCAGAGCACCATGGCAGAAAGGTATGGTGTAGGGAAGTTGCTCAGGTCTTGGATTCGGGGAAACAGAGTGTGAGGTGCCAGGGACAAACATATAAACCCCAGCAATCTACCTCCTCTAGCTAAGCCCCTCCTTCCTACAGTTACCTCCCAGTAAATTCATTCAAACTATCAATCCATCAAATGGATCAATCCACTGATTACTGATTACCTTACAATACTCATAATCTAATCATTTCATCTCTGAACATTCTTCATTAACACAGGAGCTTTGGGGGGAGACCTCATCTAAACTATAACAACTAATTTACTATTTTAATGCTAAGAAAAGGAGAAATTTTGCTGTTTCTATAGGATACTTTTTAAAAAATGGAAAATGGAAAAATAAATCATGGTAGAAGGGATTCCTTCAACGGAAACAAAGTGCTACTAAGTCAATAGCTTTAAGAAATTCCTTGTGAGCTAAAAAATGATCCCACCACAAATCAAACTTGTGACAAAATAATTATCACAACTAAACATAGGATTAAAAAAAACATGGAATAAGGCACTGATTTTGCAAATGAATGTGTGTATCTGTAGTGTTCTCGCTCTTAATGTTCTACTGAGTTCTTTCTAAACACTTGTATTATATTTCTTGATTATAACAAAGTGGAAAAACTAAGCCACGTTAAGTCCATTACCTTAACTGTGGGTCTATCCTGCACAGAGTGGGATTCTTGCCATTCACTAGATATACATCAAGATATACTATCATTCACCAAAAATCTCTAAGGTATCTGTTTTGCAGGTATTATTTCTTCTTTTTCTCCCCTCCCCTCCTCCTCCCCCCTCTCCATCTCCCCCCTCCCCCTTCTCCTCCTCTTCCCCTTCCTTCTCCTCCTCCCCCTCCTCCTCCCAGCTCCTTCTCCCTCTTCCTCCTCCTCTTCCTTCTCAATCTCCCCCTCCTCCTCCCCTTCCCCTTCTCCTCTTCCTCCCCCTCCCCTTCTCCTCCTCCTCTCCCCTCTCCTCCTCCTCCCCCCTCCTCCTCCTCCCTCCTTCTTCTTCTTCCTCCTTCTCCCCCTTCTCCTCCTCCTCCCTCCTTCTTCTTCCTCCTCCTCCTCCTTAACCCTCCTCCTCCTTCCCCCCTCCTTCTCCCTCCTCCTCCTCCTTCTCCCCCCTTCTCTTCTTCTTCCTCCTCCTCCCCTGTCCTTCTCCCTCCTCCTCCCTCTCTCCTTCTCCCTCCTTCTCCTCCTCCTCCTCCGCCTCCACCTCCTCTTCTTCCTCCCCCTCTCCCTCCTGCTCCTCCCCTTTTGTACTGGGCATTGAACTCAGGGGCACTTAATCACTGAGCCACATCACCATCCCTTTTGTAAATATATTTTTTATTTAGAGACATAGTCTAGCTAAGATGCTGAGGATCTTACTTACTTTATGAGGCTGGCTTTGAACTCACAATCCTCCTGCCTTAGCCTCCCAAGCCTAGAATTACAGTCATGCACCACCAATCCTGGCCTGCAGGTACTATTTCTCTAAAATATGAAATGAACTTTTCCACTGAAGGAACTATATATGTATCACTTTATTCCTGGAACCTCTCTTCCCACAGTCTGCAACACATTTTAGAGAGATGACTTTAGTACCATATTGTGAATTACTCATTTATTAATACTTCATTGGAATGAGAATTATTTCATAAATGTGTTAACTTTTAATATCAATTTTATTTTTAGACACCTACATACAATGAATCCAGACCTATAATTCCCAAGACCTATACCACTTTTATGACTTTATCCATTTGTCTACAAGTTGTTGATTTACCTGTTTCAGTTGGTTGCTAATTTGCAGTAATTTTTCAAGTATAAGTGAATATAGACTCTACCCCACAAGATTCCAGGACTATTCTACTTTGGGTGCATCTCTGTACACGAGTCTTGCTGCTTTTTGTATAGTATAATGTTATCAGGGATATGCAGCAATGTGTGCATAGTAGAAGGGAATAATGATTTTGAGATAATCTACTATTATTTTTTCTTTTCTCCCTAATAGCTTATCATCTGTTGATTTTACTCAGGGGAAGAACCAGACATACTGATACACATGATACATACTGATACATATTGAAACATACTGATACACTGATACCGAGCCTCTCTGACTTGTGACACAAACATTTAAGATGACACCACCCAGAAGTAATGGAATACTAGCCATATAGGTAATTTAAATGTTCTCACCATAAAAAATTGATAAATTTGTGAGGTTATGGATATGTGAAATAGTTTGAACCTTCTTACAATGTTCACATACATGAAACCATCACCATTGTACCGATAAATATACACAATTTTCAATTGCCAATTAAAAATTATGTATATACATACATAAATTCACATATATCTGTGTATAGACACCACATTTCACAAGTAAAAGCAAGTGGTGATTATAATAATATTTTAATGCAATTTAAACATATAAAATATCATCCTTTCATATTGATCAATAATTATGCCACTTTAAGTGACTTATTTAGAAGTTAATGAGCTATTTCATATTTTTAATTCTAAGCTTTGAAATTGGGTGTATATTTTGCACTTACAGCATATCTTAATTCCTATTGGGTACATTTCAAAGAGCTCAGAATCCTCATGTGACTAACAAGCACCCCATCAAATAATTCAGGCCAATGTCTTTAGACTTACAGGATATGAGTTTGAGATAAAGGTGAATTTCCTTCAAGAATAAAAAGCATTCCTTAAACAAGAAAGACAGGAGAAAAAATGGTAATAGAAAAAGCAGTATTCCAAAGCAGAGTTAGTGAGGAGGCAGCAAGACTTGGAAAGTAAAACATTATAGGTGGGATATAGATAGTTGTGTAAGGAATGGAGAAACTGAAAAAAGGGACCTGTGTTCTCTATACAATAACCTAGAAATCTTGTTAAAATGAAAGGGCCTGGTAGGGGAGATGAAGAAAGAAGGTTTCTAAGCTTTTCTATTTCAATTAAGGATGATGTAAATCCACTATTCTCACAGTTCTTCCTTGTGAATTTTCTATCTGTGTATGGTTTATAGATACAATGCAGGGTCTTGTGTTCTCTACCACTGAGATACACCCCCAGCCCTTGGATCTTATTTTTAGTCCTATCCATTCAAGCTTCAAAAATTTTAATGCTGATTTTTTTTTTAAATTTCTTGCTTATAGAGTTTAATTTTTAAGATTATTTTCATGTAAATCTCATAAAATACCAAAATTTAAATAACAAAAATATTATTAATTCTTCAACACTATATTTATCTAATTTGCTTCTGTTATTATTCATACAGCTTTTATTTTTTATAAAATTAAAATATAATTTAAAATCTAAATAATGATGGATCATACATCACTGTTTAAAAAATGAAACAAATCAGTTTGTTTAAACACAAGCTTTAGTCTCATGAAAAAAAAATACCTGATCTGCAAAATCTGCTCACTTTACCACAGACACCTCCTGTCTATTGCACTGAAGGATGATATTTTACATTTTTCACTAAAAGGAGAATAAAGTATTAAGCATGAAGTGACTGTTACTTGCTATTTTATATTGTTTTATATTTTACTTTTAATGGGATTCTTTTCATGGTTTACTTGTTTTTTGGATATTTTCATTCTATTCCTGTTTCCACACATTGGTCTAAATTATTTCATACAAAGTACTGAATGGAATCATACAAATTTAGGCCATCTCCAAACATTTTCTACATGCAGCTGGACTTGGGTAGCACAGACTAGTTTTCCAGAACCCACACACACATGCACACATACAGACAGATGGCACTGAAATGAATGGAGCTATTCATGGACGTAGAAGGGGACCTGTGAAAACTGAAAGAACTGTTGTGCCATGTATACATATTTTTCCACATTTACTGTCTTTATTTGTGCAGCACAAATCTTTCTGTCCAAAGGTTTACTGCATTTAGACTCTTATTCATTATTCATCATTTCATATTCATTTTTTCTGGGAAATGATAGTAGTTTGAATATTTAACTTGCCCTTCATATGAAAATAAACATCATGGTTAGCACCCTCCCAGACAGGCTAAAAGCAGTAATTGAAAGAGCTAGAACTGACAGTTGAATTCATAATTCATTCATTTGAATATATGATTTTGAGGTTCTTGAAACTTATTCAAGTATTTCTTTCTGTGAATTTACTTGTTGGCAATATTTTAGAACATTTATAGAATGTGAAAGTATGTCATGCTATAATACAATAATTTTAAAAGATTGGGAATTTTTCTTTTAAAGTTATAGATAAATTTAGATATGTATTATCAAATGATTTTAAAACCTGAAGTAACATTTTTAAAATGAGGTTCTTATTTAAAAATATATAGTTGTCACTTGAGTGAGTTTATAATTATTTATTTTTTGAGGAAAAATAAATAGAATTTTAAAGCTGGAGGTATTTTCATTTATTATATTCACTTTTAGCCTTTTTGAGTATATTTTTATAGCTGTTTAAATGTCCTTTGTTAATTCCAACCTCTATCATATGTCTGTTTCATTAGTCAACACTTATGCGGGAGATATTAGGAAGTTCTTCTCTTTGCAGATTTGTTCTCTTCTTTCCTCAAAATTCCAGCTGCTCTGCAGCTCTGAATTAGGATGTCTGCTTAACTGAGATTTTTGTGGTCTGAAGCTCCTCCTCCATTCTTTATGGTTTAAAAAACTGTTTCTAGACAGAAATATAGGCATATTCTATGTATTTTACCTCTTTCAAGGATCAAAATACTAGGCTATTATGTCTACATATGAATGCTTAATATACATTAGTTTATAGTTTATATTGGAAGTCTAGGCCTAGAACAATTATTCTATCACTTTGGAATGGAAGTCAACTAATTTAATTTTAATACATATTGACAATTTATCCTCATAAAGAGTAAGCAATTCATATTTTCATGAGCAACATAGAAAAATGCCCATGTTTTCTAAAATTTCTCTAATCTTAAATTTTTTTCTTTTCTTTTTTCTTTCTTTCTTCTTCTTGAAACATTTATTTTTCTTATTTGCATTTTCTTAACAGCTGAAATATCTTTCTGTTTATTACCCATGTATTTTACTTGTATTTCTTGTTCATATGCTTTGCTCATTTTCTATTTGATTTATTTTTATTCTCCATTTGTAAGATCTCTATTTCATTCTAACAATTCATCCAATCTTATTTTGAATATTACATTATTTTAAATTATATATTTGTAAATACAGAATTAGTTTACATATATTTTGCTTAATTGTGTTCATGTGTATTTATTAATTATAGGAAAGGAGTACATATTTCTGTATGTAAAATAGTGCATTATTATTTCTTTCATTAAATACTATTTAGCAATTTCTTCTGATTTATGTGCCATATAAATAGTAGAAGAAGAGTTCAAACTATCCATATATGCTGACAACATGATTCTATATGTAGAAGATACAAAAACTTCACCAGAAAACTACTAAAACTTATAAATGAATTCATCAAATTAGTAGGATATAAAATTAATACTCATAAATCAATTGTGTTGCCAGGTGTGGTGGCACATGCTTGTAATCTCAGTGGCTTGGAAGGCTGAGACAGGAGGATCACAAGTTCAAAGCCAGCCTCACCAAAAGTAAGGCACTAAGCAACTCAGTGAGACCTTGTCTCTAAATAAAATACAAAATAGGTTTGGGGATGTTGCTCAGTGGTCAAGGTCCCTGAGTTCAATTCCTAGTATGAAAATAATAAATAAATTGTGTTCCTGTATAACAATGATAAATAAACTGAAAGAAAAATTAGAAAAACTCTCCCATTCATAATAGCCTCAAAAAAACAAACAAACAAAAAAAACCTTGGGAATCAACAAATAGGTAAAAGACCTCTACAATGAAAACTATGGAACACTAAAGAAAGAAATTGAAGAAGACCTTAGAAGATGGAAAGATCTCCCATGCTCTTGGATAGGCAGAATTAACACTGTCAAAATGGCCATACTACCAAAAGTACTATATAGATTTAATATAATATATTTAATACAATTCTTATTGGAATCCAAATGAAATTCTTCATAGAATTAGAAAAGGCCATCATAAAATTCATTTGGAAAAAATAAGAGGCACAGAATAGTCAAAGCAATCACTTAGCAAGAAAAATGAAGCAGAAGACATCACAATACCAGCTCTTAAATTATACTACAGAGCCATAGTAACAAAAACTGCATGGTTTTGGCACCAAAACAAACACATAGATCTATGGTACAGAATAGAAGACATAGAGACATACCCACATAAGTATAGTTATCTCATACTAAACAAAGGTGCCAAAAACATACATTGGAGAAAGATAGCCTCTTCAACAAAGAAACTGGGAAAACTGGAAATCCTTATGTAGCAAAATGAAATTAAACTCCTATCTCTCACCCTGCACAAAACTCAACTCAAAGCCAATCAAAGACTTAGGTTCAGGGTCTCTGTTCTAGTGTCTAAAAAAGAAAAAGTAGGACCAAATCTCTACCATATTGGCATAGGAACTGACATCCTTAACCAGACTCCTAAAATGCAAGAAGTAAAATAAAAGAATCAATAAATGGGATGGAATCAAACTAAAAAGTTTCTTCACAGCAAGGAAAACAATCAAGAATGTGAAAAGAAAGCCTACACAATGGGAGAACATCTTTATCACATGCACCTGAGATAGAACATTAATCTCCAGAATATATAAAAATGAGTTCATAAAAATTTCCTGCTTAAGAAATAATATTTCATATATGACATGTAAATTATTTCTGTCAAAAAAACAAATAATAATAATAACCCAATCAATAAATGGGCTAAGAAATTGAAGAAACACTTCACATAAGAAAAAAATAGAATCAATCACAAATATATGAAAAAATGTTCAACATGTGTAGCAATTAGAGAAATGTAAATCAGAACTACACTGAGATATCATCTCACTCCAGTAAGAATGACAATTATCAACAATACAAGCAACAATAAATGTTGGCGAGGATGCCACTATGGAAAGCAATGTGAAGATTTCTCAGAACACTTGGAATAGAACCACCATTTGACCCAGTTATACCATTCCTAGGTTTATACCCAAAGGACTTAAAATGAGCATACTATAGTGACACAGCCACATCAATGTTTATAGCAGCTCAATTCAAAATAGCTCAACTATGGAACCAATATAGGTGCCCTTGAACAGATGAATGGATAAAGAAATTGTTGTATATATGCACAATGGAATAGAATATTAGTCAGCTATAAAGTAGAATGAAATTATGGCATTTACCGGTAAATGGATGGAACTGAAGAGTATCACATTAAGTGAAATAAGCCAATCCCAAAGAACCAAAAACTGAATGTCTTCTCTGATATGCAGATGCTAATTCACAATAAGGAATGAGGGCTAGTGAAGAATAGAGGTACTTTGGGTTAGATGAAGGGAGTGAAGGGAGGGGAGGTAGTATAGTGGAAATAAAAGTAGAATGAATCATACATTATTACCCTATATGCATATATGATTACATGATCTGTGTAATATACAACCAGAGAATGAGAAGTTTTACTGCATTTATGTATAATATGTCAAAATGCATTTTACTGTCCTGTATAACTAATTAAAACAAATAAAAATAACAAAAAAAAAAACAGAAAAAAATGAGTTCACAAAAATTACCTGCTAAGAAGTAATATTTCATATATAACATGTCAATCCTTGCTGTCAAGTTTCCAATAATAATGAGGCAGCTATGTTTTAAAAGTATGAGTCTTGTTTGCAAGACGTATTTGGTAGGTAGATTGATTCAGATACAGATTGTTAAATTTATTAAAAAGTTAATTCTATGAGTCAATAAGCAAATCAATCTATAAAATCTTTAACTACATAAAAATAAATACTTGGAGACACATAAAATCAAAACACAAAAATAATATATGACAGATGTGAAGTACTTTGTTTCAGCAAATAAAAAAAAATCTAGCTAAAATAATAAAAAAAAAAAGTTGTGGTGTTTCCCTCAATATAATTTGATGAAAAAAGTTAGATGTATATACCAATATATATTGATGATGAATATATCAACAACATGATTTTATTTGTTAAGAATATTTTCACATAGGCATATCCAAAATGGCAGAGATGTGGTAGGCTGCTGATTTCAACTGCCCCAAAGGTTAAATTCAAAGAAGTAAGAGACCAGCTGGTCAGAAAAGTGGGTGACAGAGGGATTACACTAATTCACAATAAATTGCAAGGTCAGAGGCTTGGAAGAATTCAGAAATTCTGGTTACTGGAACAGTAAATAATTTAACCAGAAAATAGCACCTGCACCAGCAGGGTAGTTCTGAGGGTGGGGATAAGAGAAGGAAAAAAAGGAAGAGGCAAAGCCCGACAAACTGATTTTTGCCAACAGTGTTAGAAGAAAAAGTCTGAGTTAATCTGCTAAACCTCTTAGTGACTGAGAAGTGCTCTGCTTTTCTCAGTTTGGTGGGGGAGAATTGTGGGTAGGTAGCAATCTTGCAGTAAATACATCTAAGCCATCCCAACTAGATACTAGTTAATAATATCATAGAGGAAAACTTTGAAGCAGGCTGACTGAGTGAACTAGAAACACAGGGAGCTGAAGGTTACTAACCCCACCTTGAAACCAACAGGATGTGGTTGGAGTGGAACAGAATCCTTGATATTTCCTAAGGGTGTGGTGCCTAGGGAGTGACTTAAATCCCTGCAACCCTGCCACAGCCTACATGCAGAGAGCAGAGCCTGGGGAACTATGGGCTCTTATGTTTCAGCTTTCCCCAGAAAGACCACTTTCAGAGAAGGCTGCATCTAGGAAGCAGTGACTACCTCTTCCACCAGCACCACCAACACCTAAGAGACAGGGAAGAGGCTAAGAAGCAGTGCAAAACACTACTGCCTACTGCTACTGCCAGGAAGGGTGGAGCCTAAGAAGCAGCATATCTGAATTTATATTCAAGCCTTGCAATAAGTGGGTCTGCTTAGGAAAGAAGCCCTGAGAGGTTGAGTGCATGAGTGACACTGGAAGCTGCCTGAGTACCTCTGAAAGGAAGGGCTGAGCCTGGGAAGCAGCATGTATGTCTGCCACTGGCTGTTTTTACACTCATTACTACCAGCACACACACACATTCCCCCAAACATCCTGGCTAAAGCACTGAGCTGCCAGCAGTTCCCCACAACTGGCTACAGCCCTGAGTTCTGATGCTGGGACACAGTCCCATGCCTTGACCATGGCCCTGCACTCCAGTTATCAAATGACCCACATGTCTGCATTGTGCTGCCATGCCCCAAACACTGAAACCTCAAGCATGGTTCCACACCTGTTTTTAACAACAGGTAATAAAATAGAGATATTTAAAATAGAGACACTCTGTATGAAAATGAGACACTGTGTATGAAAATAGTGTCCCTATTTTAAATATCTTAGCCAGGAGAAAACCGCATCTTTTTATAACGGATGCTGTAATAGCTGTTCTGTTTAATGAGTTTAGTTGTGTCCTTGCTTATTACTTGTACTTTTCAAAGATCCAACTAATTTTATGTATTCTCTCAATTAATTGAATTTTTCTCCATACTTTTTTTCTTTTTCATCTCCCTTCTTTCTTTCTCGTTTCCTCCCATTTTTCTTTCGTTTCTCTTACCTTCCCCTACTTTTTAATTTTCCTTTTTCCATACTTATTCCCACTTAAGTATATTATCATTAATGCTTAACTTTTTCACCTGTTCTAAACTACTTTTCATATACTTTTTTCATTGGCTAGTAGAATTGTAGAGAACATTAGTAATAAGTTTTTTAATATATGTTGACTTATGAATTTATCTTAAAATTCCACTGATCCTGAAGATTACTCCTTCCTCTGAAAGCAGCTCTGCACATTGAACTTAGCACATTGGTTATGATTGGATATCCTGATGCTAAGATATACCCCCAATCCAGGATTTATTATAAAGGAATAACTACATAATAAAGGGCCCCCTACATAAAGGAGAAGAAAAATCTATTTCAACAAATGTGCTAAAAATATGACCTTAGAAAACCTACACAAACAGGCCAACAAGATACCTGCCAAAATTTACAATACCCAAATTGCAGGATGCACATATATTGATGTGGATGAAATCCCAAATGATACAAAAATTTTATTGTCAAAATACCAATGAACTAAAAGAGGACCCAAGAAATGAGCTAAAAGAGAAAATACAGAACGTGTGAAACAATTTTAATAAAGAGAGAGAGAGATTCTGAAAAAAGAACTAAACAGAAATCCTGGAAACAAAAAAATACAATATGTCAAATGAAAAATACATTTAAAAATATCACCAGTAGATTACACCATGTTAAAGAAAGAACTTCAGATTTTGAAGACAAATTATATCAAATTTCACTGTCAATCAGCAATAAAAGAAAACAAAAGAAAAGAGCACTGGGGCAACATTAAAATATTAAACTTAAGAGTCATTTGAATTAAAGAGGTAATTGAGTACTGGCTAATGGCATGAATAAAGTTTTTCAGTTAAACAATGGTAAAAAAAAAAAAAAAAAAAAACTTTCTAAACCTTAGGAATGAGATAAACTCCACATACAGGATTCATGAAGAACACAAATAGATAAGATAACAAATGATCCTCTCACAGACAACAGTATGATTTAAATGCTTAACATAAAGAATAAGTATAGAATTTTAGAGCCTTAAGAGTAAAATATCAGGACACATTTAGAGGTAAATCAATAAGAATAATCCATAATATTTCAGTAGAAACTCTACAGTTCTGGAGGGCATGGAATAAGATATTCCAGACCTGGAAGAAAGTAATTTATGATCAAGAACTCTATGTCCAGCAAAATAGGTCTTCAAAATCAAAGAAGAAATTTTTTAAAACTATCCAAGGTAAGTATAAATTTTAAAAATTCACGACTTCTAAACTAACATTACAGAAAGAACTTAAAGAAATACTACACACAAAACTTCAGATAAAAATACAGTGAAATTAGAATTTAAAGGCAAGAAAAATTCTTTAAAACTACATAAAAATACAAATAGTGCATTGTTCATTTTAAATTTTTATTGGTGCATTATAGTTACAGAATGTAGGTTTTATTGTCTCATATTTGTACATGCACAAAACAAAATTTGATCAATTTCATTCCTATACCTTCCTTTTTCTCTCCTCCTCCCTCCCCATTTGCTTTCTCTACCAAGCTCTCTTCTAATATTGGTATTGTTTAATGGTGTGTTATAATTACATAAACATATTTTTATTTATATGCAATAAATATATATGTCTCTGTATGTATGTGTGTATATATATATATATATACACACACATATGCATATATGAATACACACACACACAGACATATTCATATATCGACAAAGCACATAATTTGGTAGATTTTATTCCCCAGTAATTCCTCATGCTGTCACACCCTTCCATTCTCTCTCTTTCCTTCCTTTACTTTATCAAAAAAATACACTTTTGAATAATGAACATTTTATGGAAGAAATGGTTAGAGAAATTTTAAAACTTCCTAGAATCAAACAGAAATAGACCTCTGAGGCACTGAACAGGCAGTTTTAAGTGGAAAGTTTATAGCATTGAGCATCTACTTAAAAAAAAAAAAAAACGAAAGTACAAATAAGTGACCTAAATGATAACTCTACAGGCCATAGAAATCAAGAATGAACCAATTCTAACAGCAGTAAAAGGAAGAAAATAATTAGAAATAAAGTTGAAATTAACGAACTGGAAAGTAAAGATATTACAACAAAGAGTTGGTTCTTCATAAATATAAGCAAAAGTGATAAACCTTTAGCCAAAATAACAAAGTGTGGGGGGACCAATTGAATAAAATTAGAGGTCAAAAAAGATATATCTCTTTTCAGAGATACTACAAACATCTCTGAAATCCATTGGAAACTACTTTGAAAACTTCCATTTAAATGAATCAGAAAATGTGGAAGAAATGGACAACTTTCAAGACTTTTATGTCCTACCAAAATTGAGTCAAGAGGATTTAGAAAATCTAAACAGACCGATAATAAGCAATGAGACTGAGGCAGTAATAAGAAGCTTGCCAACAAAGGAAAGTTCAACAAAGGACCAAATGAATGCCTAGCTAAATTCTACCACATCTTTAAAGAACAAATGTCAATCTTCTTCAAATTATTATAAAAAGTAGAAAGAGTAGTGGGAATACTACCAAATACATTCTGTGAAGCCAGTATCACCGTGATACCAAAACTAAATGAGGATACACCAAGGAAATAAAACCTCAGACCAATATCCCTCATGAACATAGACAAAAAAAATCCTTAAAAATATTAGTAATTCATACTCAAAAAGCACATTAAGGGGATTGTACATGATGATCAATTTGGTTTCTTTCCAGCAATGCAAGAATTGTTCAACATATGCAACTCCATAAATGTAATTCATCACACAGATAGAATTAAGAACACAAATCAGAATATCTCAACAGAAAAAGACTGACAAAATTTAGCACTCATTCATGTTAAAAACAGTGAACAAATTAGGAATATGAAGAACTTATCTCAACATCATACAGGCTATATAAAACAAAGACAACCCAAAGCCAACATCATACTAAATGGAGCAAAACTAAAAGAATTTTCTCTAAAACCAGGAATAAGACAAGGATGTCTATTCTCACACTTCTACCCAATATAGGTCTTGAAATATGAGCCAGAGCAATTAAAAAGGAGAAGGAAATAAAATAGATACAAATAAGAAAGGAAGAAGTCAGATTATCACTGTTTGCTTTTGACATGACCCCACATTTAGAAGAACCAAAAGCTCCACTAGAAGACTTCTAGAGCTAATCAACAAATTCAGCAAAGTAGCAGGACACAAGGTCAACGTGAAAGTCAGTGGCTTTTCTATACACCAATAATAAATCCACTGGAAAAAAATCAGGAAATCAATTATATTCATAATAGCCTCAAGAAAGATAAAAAACTAGTAATAAATATAATCAAGTAAATGAAAGACTTCTACAATGAAAATCAAAAAACATGAAAAAAATTGAAAACAAGTTTAGAAGATGGGGAGAATCCCCTGTGTTCTTGGAAAGGCCTAAATAATATTATTAAAAGGGCCATATTACCAACAGTGATATACATATTCAATGCAATTCTCATAAAAATACCAATGACATACTTTGCAGAACTAGAAAAATAGTATTAAAACTTGTATGAAAGAATAAAAGACAAAATATCCAAAGCAAGATTGAGCAATGCCAAGAGCATCACAATATCTGACTTTACAATATCTGACTTCAAATCATACAACAGAACTGTAGTAACAAAACAGCATCATACTGTCATGTAAAACAAGACATATAGACAACATAACAAAATACAAGACACAGAGACAAATCCACATTGATACAGTCATACGATCCTTGACAATAGTCATACAAACATATGTTGGAGAAGGGACAACCTTTTTAACAAATAGTGCTAGGAAAACTGGATATTCATATGTGCACCAAAGTTAACTCAAACTTAATTAAAGACCTAGGAGCTAGACAAGAAACTCTGCAACTTCTAGAAGAAAACACAGGGTCTATATGCCAACATAAATGAGGAGGCATTGACTTTTTCACTAAGACTCCTAAAGCTTAGAAAATAAAACCAAGAATTAAGCAATGGGATGGCATCAAGTTACAAAGGTTCTGCACAGCAAAGGAAACAATTAAGTGTGCAAATAGAGAGCCTATATAGTAGGAGAAAATCTTTGCCAGATACTCATCCTACAGAAAACTAATATCAAGATTATAGAAAGAACCCAAAACATAACACAAAAACAAAACAAAACAAAAAAAATCTTCAGCAACAAAAAACCCAATCAATGAATGGGCAAATGAATTAAATAGGCATCTCTTTCTCATTCTCTTCTCTCCCTCTCTCTTTTTTTCTCTCTCATAGGCAAGCTTTTTACTCCTGAGCTACATTTCCATCCCTTAACAAACACTTCTCAAAAAAATACAAATGGCCAACAAATATATTTAAATAAATTGTTCACCTTTTTACCAATTAGGGAAATGCAAACCAAAATTACAGTGAGATCTTACCTCACTCCAGTTAGAATGACAATCATCAAGAATACAATAATAATAAATGCTGGTGAGGATGTAGAAAACATGGAACAACCACTATGGAAATCAATAAGTTCCTCAAAAGACTAGGAATAGAACCACCATATGATCCATACCATTCCTTGGTATTTATTCAGAAGAACAAAAGTCACCATATAATAAATAATACATGCATACCCATGTTTACAGCAGTGGAATTCACAATAACCAAGTTATGGAACCATCTTAGATGCTTGTGTATAGATAAATGGATAAAGAAAATGTGGTATACCAATGGAGTTTTTATTCAGCCATAAAGAAAAATTAAATTACATAATTTGCAGGAAAATGAATAGAATTAGAGAACATCATTTTGAGTGCAGTAAGCCAGAATCAGAAAGTCAAGGATCATGTTTTGTCTCATATATGGAAAATAGAAAAAAAAAAGAAGGGCAGGGTCATGAAAATAGAAGGAATAGCAATAAAATGCAGAAGTAGAAGGTAGAGATTTGAGGAGGTAACAGAAGAGAAAAAGGGTAGGAATTGGGCATGACATCAACAAAATCTTGCTATGAGCATGCACATCTATACCACAAAAATCCCAATATTATGTATAATTATAATGCACCAATAACAACTTTTAAAATATATTTTCCCAGTTTTCAAATATTTATTAGTGTTTTATTTGAGTTTAGAAAGAAAAGAAGCTTCAGCACATTTCCTTGCAGAAAAAATTCTATGTGCAACTAATGTTTGGTGTGTAACCCCCCCCCCCCAAAACACATGGCCCTGGGTATGATAGGGGAGAACAAAAAGGAAAAAAATATTAACATGAAGTAAGATGTATAACCCCAGATGTACTGTTCCAATCAGCCCCAGCTTCTCAGGCCATACTACCTGAAATTTAGACTTGTGACTAAGGAGATACCTTGTCATATAGGACAAGGACAGTTTTTCTCTGCTGTGTCTTATCTGAATTACTAACACAGAGAACAATAAAGTGGCTATTGTTTTAAGCTATCACATTTTAGGGGAGATTGTTGGATAACCAAAGGAACTAGAGAGATAGCCAAAAGAACTACATATTTCCCCCATTGAAATGAGGAAAAAAATGGTATGGTGAGCCTCAAATTCAATAGTTGAACAGAGCAATCTCAAGTACCAACTCTATGCTAAGGTATCTTACATGTGTATTTCACATAGAGCTCCAGACACTATATTCCAACTTCTGTGACAATATTCCTTTTTCTCTAATATATTTTTAAAACAGTTCTAATAATGTGATCAATTGCATAAAATGCATTTTATTTTTAACAGGACCATCTTAACTATAGAGAAGAGAAAGCTGATTTTTCAGAGATCTGTTTCTACTCAGAGATTCCAACTTTCATTTTACAAAGCCTTGTGGGAATACATTTCCCTGGTCTGCATTCCAGTAGCCTTTTTATTTCCTGTAGCTGTGTCAAAAGCAGTAATGGCAACTTAAAAGAATGGAACAGGTCACCTTATAATATACATACCATAGGGTTTCATAGTCTTATCCCTTCATTGGTTGGGAAATACCATATGTGATAATAATAAGTCAGCCTGATAATTGCTATTATCCTTTGCACATGACTGTATAAGCTAATAGATATTAAATAATAAAGATGTGACCTTTCTTCTCAAATTTTCATATTTTCTTCTTGTGGAATTCTAACTATAGGCATTTCTTAAAAAGTGTTTTCTGTGGTAAGATGGTTTTAGTCTTATTGATCATCTTCATATTTTTCGGAAAAAAAGCATAGTTTATTTTCAGCACATTTCCTATAGTATACAAAACTTCAAAAGGTATGGATGGTGAATCTGAATACAATAATATAGATAGATAGCACATTTCCTAGTCAATTTGAAACTGAAATTGCCAAATCTAAGTTTGTGTTTTATAAAATTATAACTAACATTTATGAAGTTAATATTTTTCAAGATTAGCAATGGCAGAGTTATAGCAAGAGTCTCTCATGAATTAGAAAATAGAATTCACAACATAGAAACCATTTTTAGCCAGTATATTTTTATATTATTCTCAGGCAAATTACCATGTCAAAAAAATTGGGAACAGTGTATTAATTTATCTTGTAATTACTGGAAGATTATTAAGCATATGTAAAAGGCATTCAAGCAAAATGGATATTTTCTAGATTGATTTCTTCTATAATAGCACACACTGTATTTACTATGCTAACATATTTTCTGGAGTTATGATAGAAATGTAAACCGCAGAATGCAAAATTGCCTATCATTATTAAAATTAATTAGTGCTTCATATAATTACAGGGCTTTGAAAAAAGCAAGATCAGGATAATATGTGTGCTGATGTGTATTCCCTGAACTTCATTCTATAATTTAATATATACATGAGGAGAACAAAAACCAATTTGTCATAGTCCTATCAGAGGAAGAAAAAGTTTTTCCTACTCTCTCTCTCTTACATAGTCACTCAGAACACTTTTCACACCAGATGTTTAGAGATTTTTTTTTTTTCTCATACATCGAGCAATACACCAGCTGGGTGTCTATAATTCTATTCAATACTGACACTGTCTATCTGGAAATAGTTTTAGGTCACATAACACACAGTCCCATAAGACTTGTTCTCACTGCATATGCCTATTGCAAATAGTAGGTTAAACTTAAAATTCTGAATGATTGGCTTTAAATCTGGACTCTCACTACCCCATTTGGGGTTCAGTTAATTTTCTGGGATGGCTTAAGAAACACAGAGAACACTACTTAAATTTACTGGCTTATAATAAAGAACATAATAAAAAATACAAATAAACAGCTAAATGAAGATATATACAGGGAAAGTTCTACAAGTTCTCAAGTGCAGGAACTTCTGTCACTGGGGAGTTGAGGTACACCACTTTCCCACTGATGTGTTCACACTGATGTTTTCACTAAGTGAGAAGTTCTCTGATCCTCCACAGCTTGGGATCTGTTAAGGAGCCTTCATCATGTTGGCATTATAAATTATTAGCTTTATTTTTAGCTACTTTGCCCTCTCCAGAGGAGAGTCTATCAAGATTCACCTCTTTAGAACAAAAGACATGCCTATCACCCAGGAAATTCCAAGGGATTTAGAAGCTCTGCATCAGAAACCAAGATCAAAGATGAAATGCTAACATGAAAGATTCTCTTAGCACCCCTGTCTATAAGGGTATTAGGAAATCTGTCCTGGGGACCAAAGCAGAGGCAAAATATTGAAATAAAGTAATCTCCTAACACCTTTATTACTAAGGAAATTTCAAGGGATTTAGGAGCTCTGTCTCAGGGACTTGTGGGAAAAAAACAATATGTATATTTCTTATTTCACAAGTCCAAAATACTGAAGGCAATAAACCATATACCAAAGTCTAAGGACAAGTTCATCAAGAAAGATGGGCTGAGAAATGCATGTTAGATCTATTCTATACAATCTAAACTAGAATAAAACTGACAATTATTAAAAAGAGAAATAAAAACTTTACTTCATATTCAGGATATCCCTCCAATCTGGGAATCAGAGGCTGTGCTTTCCACCATGTCTACCAATGACAAACAATAACAACTACAAAAACCAACAGAACAGACACTTCACAGAGGAAGAAATACAATCAATCAACAAATATATAAAAAAAATGTTCAACATCTTTAGCAATCAGAGAAATGCAAATCAAAACTACTCTAAGATTTCATCTCACTCCAATCAGAATTACAATTATCAAGAATACAAACAACAACAAATATTGGTGAGGATGTAGGGAAAAAGGTAGACTCATACATTGCTGGTGGGACAGTAAGTTGGTGCAACTATTATGAAAAGCTGTATGGATATTCCTGAGAAAACTCCATTTGACCCAGTTATCCCACTTCTTGGTTTATACCCAAAGGATTTAAAATCAGCTTATTTCAGTGATACAGCCACATCAATGTTTATAGCAGCTCAATCCACAATATCTAAAGTATGGAACCAACCTAGGTTCCCTTCAACAGATGAATTGAATAAAAAATGGATAAAAAATGTGATTCATATATATATATATATATATATATATATATATATATATATATATATACACACACACATATATATGATGGAATATTACTCAGCCTTAAACGATTATGGCATTTTCTTGTAAATGGGTGGAGCTGGAGAATATCATACTAAGTGAAATGAGCCAATCCTGAAAACCAAAGCCAAATATTTCCTCTGATATGCAGATGCTAATTCACAATGGGTGGGGGGTGTTACAAAAGAATAGAATTACTTTAGATTAGGTAGAGGAGAGTGAAGGGATGGGGGGATGGAGGTAAGAAGGATAGTAGAATGAATCAAATGTTATTACCCTATCTACATATATAACCGGTATGATTCTACATCATGTACAACCAGAAGAATGAGAAATTATACTCCATTATATGTGATGTATCAAAGTGCATTCTACTGTCATGTAAAACTAATTAAAACAAATTTTTAAAAATAAAAAAGGGGGAATGACATTTAAAACAAACAAAATCTCCCTACCCTAGTTTCATGGGAACTACCTCCTGAACAAATCAGAATCCATATCCCTTTTTGTAGACATATTCAGAGTCAGTTTAGGGGTCATGGTCTTGATATCTTAAGTTGTGCATAAACCTCAGGAAAAAAGTTACATAGGAAGACAAAGTACTGGAAGTTCTGGATGTTTTAAGGTAATATCAGAGACCTAGGAATATATACATCCTATTTGGCAACAATGGTTAATCCTAAGATTATTTCTTCAATATAACAACAAATAATTAAAAGACAACTTATAGGAAAGCCACAGCATTACTATTTGCTTGGTTAGAGTATGCTATTGAGCCAAACTGAAGCAAAGTAAGTCTTTGCTGAATTCACTCACCACCCATCAGCCATCAAGCCAGGATATGCTGGCAAACTACATCATGTAAAGGGAGAAAAGGGAAAGAAAATACTTGAGCACCAAGTACTAAGCCCAGAGAGTCCTCAATTCATGAAATACAGAAAGGTTGTGGAAAACTAGGTGACTCTTCAGAGTAGGAGTCTTCAGTCACTTTGCAAACTAAAGGCAGAGAAGGAAAATATAATCTTTTTGTGTGTGTATATGTAGCACACAATTGCCTCTGACCTCTAAAAATGCAACATGAGCAGTGTCATGAACTCTCCCCAAATTTACTCCTCTTCCTTAGAACAGGGAGGTTTCTCCCTCCTAAAAAAAGAGATGATGGATTGGCAGTCAACAACTATAATGTTCACTATATTTTAGACATAGCTATTAACACTTGCAATAGGGTATACTGAGTAAAATTTGGCCTGTATTCTTCTGAGAGAAGATACACAAATAATTTTAATTATACACATAGATATAAATATATCTATGTGTATATACATATACATAAAGATACACAAATAATTTATAATAATATTTAAAGATAAATATTATAAAATAAATGAGAAGAAGGTAAAATAGGGACAATGAGGTGGGAATGACTGAGATGGAAATATGGTATTAGAATCATCAGGATCATCAGTAGACGTTGCTTTCACAAGGTGACCAAAAAAATAATAATAATAATAATAATCAAGAGAAAACTAATAAATAGACAAAAACTCAGATCTGAGTGACAAGACGACATATCCGTGAAGATCAATAGGCTCTAATTAGTGACCCTATCAGGTTAAAAAAATAGAAAGAGGCCCAAGGGAACTCTGGTAGAATTTAGAGAAAATTTAGAGGAAAACTGTGTGAGGTAAAGAAGAATCAGTGAAAACACCTGCACTGTTAACATAGCAGTTTCCATTTACTCTGAGAATGGCTAGGGGAAATTACTAGTGTCAGAAAAAATCTACATCTGTTGAACTCTTTAAATATTACAGCTATATCTCACACACTTGTAATCCCAGTGGCTTGGGAGGCTGAGGCAGGAGGATTTCGAGTTCAAAGCCAGCCTCAGGAATGGTGAGGCACTAAGCAATTCAGTGAGTCCCTGTCTCTAAATAAAATACAAAAAAGGTCTGGGAATTGGGAATGTGCCCCAGCAGTTAAGTATCCCTGTACAAAAAAAAAAAAAAAAAAAAAAAAAAAATTAAATACACAATGAATTACTATTCCATTTCATGTTATAATGTAGGAATGTAGGTAATGAACTCAACATTTAGAAATAGAAAACTGTCAGTGTAGAAGAACCACCTAGAAAAATCTATCTCATGAACTAGTGACTTAAATTGGACACCTGCTGATCAACTTAGCCAGAACCCCACCTGGGGTTCTGAAAGGAAATAAAGGAATGAAATAAACAAAGCCTGCACAAGGACAGAGAAAGAGGACTTAATGTCACACTAGATCAAACAAATAGTAGAAATGATCTTATTAAATCCAAATCTGAATTGGGAAAAAAAGAGAAGGCCTTATAAAAGTTTTTGTAGCACAAGGAAAACGAACAACTAAACATCAAAATAATATATCTCTAAAATTTATAATAACCTAAAGTAAATAAATATTCTAGAAACTTGAATTCTACTCAGTCCATTGAAAAATATACCTCTATGAAAGGTAATCTGGAACACATAAGAGTAAAATTAATTCAGACTAAGAATTAATATAGAATTAGCTAAAAGATGAAAGGGAATTAAAAATTAATAGCTCAATTAATGAGTGTCCACATGGAGACAAAAACAAAGAAGAAATCATACTACAGAAAACTAAATCACTAACTTTCTCTAGATAAAACAAAAATAAATAAATAAAACTATAAAAGAAAATGCATTATAGAGGACAGATCAGTGTTACTAAGCCTGAGAAGTATGATCGTACCCTGCCTGGAAAGAAATCTGAATAATTGAGAGCAAGCAATAACCAAATATTAAATAGAAAAACATTTTCCTCAGCTGAAATATTGTTCAAGTCTATGAATCAATACTATTAGCTTTATGAATCCAGAAAAAGTAATGAAAGAAAAAAAAGATTTAAAATAAAGTATTAACACCCAAATAGGGATAGAAAATTGTTACCCATGAAAGAACAAAAGTTGGGCTGTCCTCAACTTTGTCTTCTGCATAACTGAATGCCAGAGGACAACACAGAATTTCTACAGAATTTTAATGTGAAAAGTTTGTGACCTGAAAATTCCACATCAACCAATTTATTGTTTAAATATGAGAGCAACAGAAGACATTCCTAGGTTATAAGGACCTGGAAAATACTGCAGCCAAGCATTCTTCTTGGAAAAGAAAAAGAATCAATGATTTAATTCAAGCGATAAAACTATAAATCAAAATAAAAGTACTAGTGCTAAGCACTACTTAATGGTACTAAAGTAACAAAATTGAAATATTTTTTTAAATGGCCTTCAAGAAATATATTTAACACCTACTGTGTGCATGTACCCAGATGGGAGAAGTGTGGAATAACTAGTATGTCAGATAATGATGGGTGCACTGAAAAACTAGAACATGATCAGGAAATAAGACAGAGCTGCAATTTTAGACAGATAGTCTTGAAAAAGCCTTTTAAAAATTAGGACCTGACTTAAATAAGGGAATGAAAATTTCGAAGGTCTTAGGAGAAGAAATTCTGGGAAGCCTCAAGTATCTGAGGTGAGAATAATTGTCATGCTCCAGGAACATTGTTAGAGAAATGCAGTGATAGGGATACTGCAGATGTTTGCAGATGTGAACTAATAAGGATTCACATAACATAGGGAAATTCAGTCACATAAGGACTTTGGATTTTATTCTATAGTAGTTAGAAAACCAATGATGGAATTTAAGCAGGGGGTTAATATGACAGATCTTAACTTTGAAAAGGATTTCCTGGCAGTTATACATAGCAAATACATAACAAGGATTCAGGGAGACCAATTAGAAGGTACTAATTGTCTCTATGATCACTTACTAATATAGCAAAGAGTGAAATGTATTGCAGGAAAAGTGAGATACAAGCATTTTAAATTTATTACTGAGTCTAAGAGAGACTAAATTTACTGTACTTCATTGATTAGAAAATATATGTTAGGTGTTTGATAAGCTTAAAGACAATTATTCAAATTTGAAAGAGATTGCTTTTCCGTTCCTGTAGGGCATGACTTACTGCCAGCTTCCCCGTCTTGGGGCCGCACATGTGGCTGGGATGGTGCCTGGCAATCAGCCAGGAGGCAGTGCTGTGGGTGGTGACGGAAAAAAAGAGACCACCTCCAGTATAGGTGCAGGACTCTTCCATCCTTGTGAGGGGATGGAAGCTACTGCCTTCCCTTACAGACCATGGGATGGGTGTACATATGAACTTGCTCCACCCTTCTGACCTTTATTCTGATTGGCTCCTGTGCAGTGTATAAGTTGTGCGTACTTCCTCAATACACGAGATCCTGCTTTGACTCCTCTCACTGGTGCGTCTTATTGTCCTCAGGTGAGGGACGGCTGGGTGTGGGCCGCCAGTCCACCTTTACCTCTCTTGGCTCATCCTGGTGGGGCGTTCTTTCCCCACTTCTCCCGCTGGTCAGGAGGAGACAGGGGGCTAAAAACCCCAACATGTTCCAAGCAACTATTGAAAATAAAAATAACAAACATGAATCCTACCTTCAACTGACCTCTGATTTTTGTACATCAAATAAAATCACTGAATATGTAACTCTTTTACTTAATATGTGTTCATTAGTCATATTCCTCCAGAGATACAGCCAATAGGATATATCTCCTATTATATAGATCATAAGATTTATTTTCTCACATGATTATGAGGGTTAAGTCCCATTAAGTGCCATCAACAAGCTGGAAACAGGAAAGCCAGAAATGTAGTTCCAAGGCCTGAAAGCTGGAGGGGCAGAGTGTGATTCTAATTGATTCTAAAGGAAACCTCTGAGAACCCAGATTGCCAAAGGCAAGAGACAACTCAAGTTCTAGCAGAGATAGGTAGAGAAGGAATTCAAACTTCCTCATCCTTTCTGTTCTGTTCAGGCTCTCAACAGATTGGATTATGCCCAACCATACTGGGCCAGGTCATCTGCTTTACTTAATTCACCAATCCAAATATTAATCTATTCTGAAAACACCCTCACAGATACACTGAAAAATTATGTTTAATCAAATATCCAGGCATTTTATAGTACAGTTAAATTGATGCATAAATTTAGCTGTCACAATATTCTTCTACTTGTAAAATACATAAGGGGTTCAATTTTCTAATGATTTTCAAAAGAACTCATAGGCTGAAATCTTTAAATATTTTAAAATATATTTACACCCTGTGGATCTTAAGAAATTAGGTAAAGCTATGAGATTCACCAAAATCCAAGGTCAAAGGTAAAAAATGAAAATATGGATAAAATTAAATTCTGTGCTGACAGGGCCTTGGAATCCTAGTGTGAGATACAATTTTTGGCAATGCCAGTGAAGGTTGGGAATAATTGTTCACTCATCAGTGAGCTACTGGATACAATGATCTTGTGCTTTGTTTATCACAGAACTCAGGGAAATGGATCTAAAGCTTATTATACATTATTATCACCAGCAAATTAAAATAATTATAGATAATTAGCCAAGTGAAAGGCAATTTGGTGAATTAAGGGCCATTTTTAAGGAGTATTTTCCCTTTTACCTTGGAGTGCTTTTTAGATACAGAAAGAAAATTTGAAGCTAACTGAAGTATTAAAATTAATATTAGTGCCAGGCATGGTGGCACATGCCTATAATTATAGCAACTCAGGAGGCTGAGGCAGGAGGATAGCAAGTTCAAAGGCAGCCTCAATAACTTAGTAAGGGCCTAAGTAACTTAGTGAAACCCTGACTCAAAATGAAATGTAAAAAGGTCTGGATATGTGGCTCAATTGTTAAGTGCCCCTGGGATTGACCCCCAGTACAAATAATAATAATAATTATAATAATTAATACTAAATGTATCCGAGTTATAAATTCAAAAAGTTTGTTTTCTTATATGTTTAAGGTTGTTTAGACTCAATAATCCCTTCTTGAAAACATCCACATCCTAATCCCTATAACATTATATGGCAAAAGGGACTCTGCCAGTGTAAAAAAATTAATGATCTGATAGTGAAAGGTTATCCTGGACCATATGGTGGGCCCAATGTAATCATATGGTCCTTATAAAGGAGGCAAAGGGTCAGAGTCAAAAGAGGAGGTGTGATAACAGAAGCAAAATTGCAATCAAAGAGATCTGAAGATGCTATGCCATTAGCTAGGAAATCTATGTGGGCTAAGGGTCAAAGGATTTAAATGGCCTCTAGAAGAGAGAAAGCTAAGGAGAATATGTTGTCCCAGGAGTCTCCAAATAGAATGAAGCTTGCCAACTACTTGATTTTAGCTTCCAAGGCCCATTTCAGAATTTTGACTTCAGGACCTAGAATATAATAAATTTTTGTTTATTAAGCAATAAATTTGTGGTAAATTTTTACCCTGGCAGCAGAGAACTAATACAAAAGGTCAACTTAAAAATCTCATCAAGCTTGCAAAGTAAAGTGTCAATTTGAAGAGAACATTGAATTCATTATAAAAAACTATGAAATTAACCTTTTCAAAACCTAGTTAATAAAATTATCATAAACATAATTATGTTTACAAATCCAGTGTATTCTATTTTTAACTATTTATTTAATTATTTAACAAATACTTCAGATTCAAATCATAAATTCATCACTTCTAGTTTGAATTCTTTACTTCTCTAGTCTTACTCCATCACCATTTGCTTAGGCTTGCTACTTAGTGCTTTTGACTCCTTTTCAAATTACTTCAGTCTGGAAGATTGATAATTTTCAGGTTTATTTAAATGATGTTCAATTGGATTTGGGTACATTTCATGTCTATTTCTGGCCCTAAGGTAATTGATATTAAGGTCTCAAATGTAATGTTGGAAAGATCTTCTGTGACATATTTTGTAGATTTTAATTTTTGTCATGTCCTTCCAAAGGCATAAAATCAGCACCACATACTATTCATAATGTGGAAAACAGACTAAGTTTCAGTACCTCAATGAAAAGTATGACAATTCAAGAGAGTTGTTGAAAAGTAGGATAAGGGCATGACCAATGAGAGCATCAAGGTGAAAAACAGTAGAGCTGTGTTAACAACTACACCTTGTACTTGTAAGTATTGATGAGAAGTTTGAATTTAACAACATCAACATTTTAATTACTCAGTTCTGAGTGTTTAGGGGTTTTAAGGTAATACAACCTGCTAGAGAATGAATGTTTGTATCCTGTCAGATTAATGTTACAGCCAAGATGGTATTTGTAGTTGTGGTTTTGAAAGGAGGTCATGAGGGTGGAGCCCCTATGAATACGATCATTTCCCTTATTAAAAAAATATATGGAGAGAATGCCTTCACTCTTTGTGCCATTGGAGTATATAGCCAGATTCCTCTCTAGCCACTATATAGCCACTGAATCTGCTGGTGCGGTAATCTTGAACTTACCCCTCTTATGGACTTAAGAAATGAAGTTCTGACGTTTATAAGCCACCCAGTTTATGACATTTGTTATGACAGCCCAAATAGACTAAGACAGAACCACTGAGGACATCTGCTTTCTATTCCAGGGGATTGGTCTTGGCAGCAAATAGGCACACCAACTAACCCAGTACTGTTATGAAATCCAATTCGGGCCCTTAGTGCAGGCCTAAAAAATTAAATAAAGATTCTAAAAACAACTGAGGAAGAGGGTTATCAAGTGCCTAAGAAAAAAATCTAGCTAATAAGACCAGAAATATATATATGGTAAGTATGATCAGCACTGAGATCCAGCTACCACTAATCCATAATAAGAGACAATGAGTACAACCATCCACCTAGATTAATTCTAAATTATTATTAAAGTTGCCCTACATAAAGGTATTTCAATAAAAGTTGTTTTAATACCTGTATTATCAACCTTTTCCAAATATTTGTGTTGCTTTTTAAAATAATTTTAAAAATTTCTTTAAATCTAGAGACATTTCACCTGAAAATGTGTTTGAAAAGTACTTGTAAATATTTTCAGCATATTTTTGGAAAATGAAAGTAAGATACTCTTTTAAAATTTTTTTATTTAAAAATTTTATTAAAAAAATTCAGACCAATATGCATCAGGTGAATTTGATTTAAAATAACTGTTTACATTATTTAAATAAAATTTTATTTACATTATTTAAATAAAAATTTAAAGTCTATCATGTCAGATATTAAAAGTACTATTATTAATTTGATCCTTATTATGCATATTACCATTTATTCATATCTAACTACATGATGTATATTTAAGCAAATCCAAGGTGGGGAAAAATCAGCATATCAAAATCAGGTTTAATAAAAATCAACCCTAGAGTACTAAGTAGTATAAAGAGGTTTTGCATATTAAAAAGAATTAAATCCATATTAAATCAAAAAGTGTTCTGAATCATCATACTGTCAAAATTATACATTATACAAGGAAAAATTAGCTTTTTGTGGACACTTTTCTAATTGCATTATCAGTTTCAGATCAATAAACAAAAATATCCAAACACTTTTATTAATAATGTTAAAAAATGGATCAATCTTAGATTTTCTACCTGTCTTCTCACTTCCCAGACACACAAGAAATAAGCTTCTTTGTAATTATTCATAAAACACCAAATTTTATACCTGAAATGCTACTGAAGAAACTCCAAGAGGTTATGAGTGACATTATATAGTACATTATCTCATATGTTCCAGTTATATAATACATTATCTAACCATCTATGTACAACATTAAGTAGCTAACACCAAAATTAATAACAGCCTGGAGATAAGCACTCATAAAAACTTCAGTACAAAGTTGAAAATAATAAATAACAGATTATTCCAATCTATGAAAAGGAAACTGTTACATATCAAAATCTATGCTGGGAAAAAATATGTACTTGGATACAAAAAAATAGAGTTAATATGAATTAACTCAATTAGAAAAACTACTTAAAAATAAACTCCAAAGGAAGCATTAATATGTAAATACTCAAATAAAAATTATATAAATTAGTAAATAAGAAAAGACTTCACAAATAAGTGCAAAGGTTTTTATGTGTATAGACAAACACTAAAAAGATCTTATTATTTTGCTAGGGGCTGGGGATGTGGCTCAAGTGGTAGCGCGCTCGCCTGGCATGCGTGCGGCCCGGGTTCCTCAGCACCACATACAAACAAAGATGTTGTGTCCGCCAACAACTAAAAAAAAAAGATAAAATATTAAAATTCTCTCTCTCTCTCTTCCCCCTCCCTTTAAAAAAAGATCTTATCATTTTGCTAAAAGAAAAAAGAATGAAAAAGAAGAATTATACACTGTATCTACCACAGGCCCAGAAACAATGGCACTGGCCAACAATTGACAGAAATGTCTGAAACCATGACCTAAAAGACATTTTTCTTCCTTGAGGTTGCTTTTTCCAGATATTTTCTCACAGAGATAAAAAGCTGACTAAGACAAGGAATATGTCTCATTTTACAAATCATCTGTTTTTCAAGAGAGACCATTACATGGCCTAAAGGCAAGAAAAAGCATTTCTTTCTGGCAAGTTGGAAGGAGACACTTCTCCTTACCAACAAGCCTTAGAGAGATTTGCATATTCAGTAGTCTCAGGCTCATTCATTCAAATATGACCATCCCTGGCCTCAGCATCACTTATTTTATCAGTGTCTGACTTTTGCATTAAGACAATTCTGCTCAACTATAAGCCTCAGGGAGATTTGTATATTCAATAGTCTCAGGCTCATTCATTCAAATATTACCATCCCAGGCCTCAGCATCTCTTATTTTATCAATGTCTGATTTTGCATAAAAGACTTTTTAAAGTTGCACATTCCATTTTCTTTTGCTGCTCTGAAACCCTCTTAATTAGATAGGAAACCTTATTTTCAACAAAGTACTCCAGTAGAAAGAAAGAAAATAAAGAAACAGATGCATAGATAGATAAATGATAGGCAGATTTTATCAAAGAATTACAGTCTTTTTAATTTTCATTGCTTCAACAGTACTTGTGAGGCCACTGTATCGTAAAGATTATAGTCACTCCACTTGTCATGTGCAATGAAGTTCCAAATGCCTTTAAATAATAAGTAATTTAGCTCCAAAATCCCATTCTGTGGCTCTGTCATCTAGGGTCACTCACTCCTATTATTATTTATGGCTCTGTTTCACCTATGTGAAAATTTTGGCACATGGCCATTAAATTTCGCAGAATATTAGTCATGTATAATCCCAACAGATCTCACAAGAGAAAGCTGAAAGGCACACTGGAGAGATATGAGGTGATTAACTGACACATTGTTCCCATATAAAGCAATAATATCCCATAGAGAGTTCATCACCCCAGTGGTAGTAGGGACAGAACAAATGTCTAAGGTTTCAGGAGGTATTAGACAAAAAAGAATAGAAAGTGTAACATAAATGGTATCTTCTATGCAATCAGGCAATTTACAGAAATAATGACAAATGGCCAGTAAATATATCCTGTCATGTTCACAAATTCACTAAAGCATATTGTAAAATAATAATAATAATAATCCATCAGATTAGCAAGCATTACAAAAATTTATAATTTCTATTTTTATATGGGTATATAAAAATGGTTCTTACCAGTGACATCTCTATTATGTAAAAGGAGAGCACAAAATGTAGAAAATAACTGGCACAGTTTACAAAGTTATGCCTCTCTATACCTTTCTCTCACACATTAGGACATACCCGTTCTCTTCAAGGGATTAAGTACAATTATCTTATCTAGCTCAAATTCCAAAATCTCACTGCAGTCCTACACGTTTGGTCCAAATAGTACTCCTTTTATGATCTACTTTGTAAATTAAAAAGACTAGTTTTCTATCTCTTGCTCCACATCCAAACTACAGTGGTGAAGCAGAGTCAGGATCTCTGCATTAAAACCTCTCCTTTGAAAAGAAAAAGTAGGTCCTGGGGATATAGCTCAATTGATAGAGTGCTTGCCTAGCATGCTAGAGGGTCCTGGGTTCCATCCCCAGCACGACCAAGAAAAAAAGAAAAAGTAGTGTTTTAGTCAGCTTTTTCTCTAGTGTAACTTAAGAACATAACCAGAACAATTGTAGAGGAAGAAAAGTTTGAGAGCGCACTGTTTCAGAAGTCCATAGAAGTCCAGCTGCATTCCTAGGGGAGAATGAGGCAGGGGGGAAGCAGCTCACAGAATGATCAGAAAGCAGATAGAGAGGCTTCACTCTGCAGATACAAAATATAAACCCCATAGCCCTGCCCCCAATGAACCACTTCCTCCAACCACAACCCACCTGCCTCCAGTTACCACCCAGTTAATCCCCTCCAGGATTAATTCACTAATTAGGTTATTAACTGGGTCATTTCTCCTCCAAAACTTCTTGCATTGTCTCACATAAAGCTTTTGTAGGACACCACATCTACACCATAACAGGTAGGAACATATAACTGTGAATTACTCATAAAAATAATAGACTTGTACTGGTTCACCATTGCAAGAAGCCTTTTCTTTCTTTAAAAAATTGATTATTGCTTATTAATTTCACAAAATAGCGTGTTCCATTGTGATATACACATACATGCACATAACATAATCTAATTACTTTCACTCCCCCGTGCCTCCCCTTGAGACCTCTTCAATGCACTCATGGACATCTGCTTTTGGGGAGAAATTTCCTTATCCATTGTTCATCCTGACCCTATGCCTTCTGAGTGGTTCTACACCATCCATTATTTTCTCTTGCAAAATCTCAGTCAATGCATTTTCAGTCAAATTCAAGGGTTTTTTTTCATTGTTTTTTAGTTTTTTTTTCCCCTGGATACAATTACAGAACTTAGTAGACTTCTATTCAATTTACTTGCAGTCGTTTTCATTTGCCAGTAACCTCAGCAGAAACTATTTCTTGGAAATAGTTCCCAATTTGACTTTTCTCCTTGCTTCTTTGTCCAAATGCTGCTCTTCAACTTTATTATAGCTATCAGTTTTAGGCATCTGAAACAACAGGCTTTGACTGGAAGGAAACTCTGAAATCGATTTCTAAACCTCTTTGTTTAACCAAAACATTTTAATGAACTTTATAACACAATACTTTTTCAAGCTTATTTTCAGTTGTTTGGGCTATCCAGATAAAAATCGTTTTTCTAAATTATTCTTTTTAATTTCTCCTCTTAAACTAGTTAAAATGTGTGCGAATTTATCTCTTTTTCTAGTACCTTGTTACACATAAAAATAACAAGTATATATAACTTTCTGGAATTTTCTAATCTCTTCCTATAGGATTTCAGGTTCCGTGGGTACTTGTCTTAGTAGTAAGTAATCTCTCAAAGATTTTTAGTCCATATAGCAGTCTTCATAGTCTCACTCATTTTTTTCCTGTTTAACCTGAAATGTTAAGTCAATGTCATATATTTTATGCTATTGTTAAAAACTACTTGACTTCAGGGCACTAATTTCCATATTATTTAGGGCAACACTAATAGTGGTAGCAAATAAATGTTAAAATTTCAATAATTAAATCTACTAGACAGTTTTCAATCACATAACAGACTGAGATAAGTGTTCCTGATTTGTGCTAGCTTTTCCTCCTCGTGACCCTAGGTTTACTCCATCTTGTGGCTCTACCATATTGGTTTTGGAAAATAAAAGGGAATATGAAAAAAGCATACTTTTAAAAACCCATGTCCTGAAAGTAAAACACATTAATTTTGTTTGCTTTCCATTTGTGAGAACTCTTGACAAAACCTTGGTATAAGGGGATTGGGAAATAACAGTTTTTGACTAGATGATCATTTTTAAGTGACAGTTCTATGTACTGGAAAAAGAACAAAAATTTATGTCAGTCAGGAAGCCATCACTGTAATGGGTGTCTTTGAACTTTTACAGAATTCCATTCTGTTTTTGAAAGTTTCATTAAAGGAGGGAGTCATGTCTTAGTTGTCTTTTTATTACCTTCCAATTATTTTTCTTCAACAAAGTGAGAGCAAAGGATTTGAATAAACAATATACACTTTTAAAAACATCACCTAATGTCACTAGATAGGAGGCCATGAATATCTATATACATTCATGAACACATGATTTTAATAATAAAAATGCATTTTAGAATATTTGAACTGATGCATCCCATTAAGGAGACTGTCTGTAGTGATAGGAAAAGGGCTTTGAAGGGACATAGATGTAGTTTGAAGCCAAACTTGACACTAAGCAAATTGTAGGCCCTTGGGCAAAATATTTAATATCTCCCGTCTTCTATTTTATTCAGGGGGGGGCCCTCAAATCCCTTGTCTCAAGCAATCCTCCTGCCTCAGATTTTTCAGTAACTGAGACTATAGGTGACCATGTCCTAATTTTGAAAGCTTGGGAATAATGCTCAAATTGAATAGAAAATTTTGGATCAGTGATAACCAAGTTCTTAAAAATGTTTAATATGTATCATATATTTAATAAGGATAGCAACCATTGCCTTAGCAAAAGTTTTTAAACTACAAATATAAAAATTAAGCTGGAATGAAACAAAACTGTTTTCTGATTAATATGTGTGCTTATGTAAGTAATTCTTCTAATAGCTTGCTGTGGCATTTTAAAAATTAAACACTAAATGATAAATGGCTCACTTCTAGAATAACTTGGGAAACCATAGTCTCTAAGTATATATTTAAAAGAATTCTTTGTCAAATGTCAAAGGTTTAACATTGCCTTATATCAGCTGAGTTTGACTTAGAAATTAGAGAAAAATTTTCTTCAATCCTCAGAGAAAAGATGATACAAAGCCTGGAGTATGTCTACATTCCTTCCCCAAATAAGGGATGGGGTGGGGTGGGGAAAATTAAAAAGAACAATGAAGGAAAATGAAAACAAATGGGAAAATAAAATTGTTGTAAAATTATCAGAACACTGAATGGAGACGATTTTTTTCACCACATGCCTTCAAATATTATTTAATTAGATCATTAACACAGTCAAACAAATTGATAGACTTAGGTATAAAGATAAAAAAAAAAGTTTTTGTTTCTCCCCATTTCCTTATTTTGTAAAATTTCAAGCCCACAGAAGAGATGAATTGAGCAGTATAAAAAACACCTGTATGCCCTTTCCTAGATATATCCACTTTTGAGCCATTTGAAAGTAACATGCATATCACAGTACTTTACCTTAAGTATTGCTTCACGTGTCTGTTAAGAATGAAAACACTTTTCAAACTGTTGATGATACCATCACACTCAAGACAAGTAGCACTGAGTAAGTAATACTCTAGTTCTCATTCAAATATCTCATTCAAATGCAATAATGTTTTTAGGTCATTTTAACCTTAATATGGGATCTAACCAAATGCCACTTCACATTTAAGTTATCAAGTTTGGTTAGTCTCCAAAAATTGTGTGTCAGCTCTTTTTCTTTCCTCTACCTTCTTCTCCTCCTCCTTCTACTTCTATTCATGACACTGACCTGTTTTTCAGTCTGGTTGAGTTGTTTAGTAGAACATCCCATATTCTAGAATTGATGTATGTTTTAATTATACACACTAAAAAAATATACACACTAAAAATTTTTGTGAAATATTTCATAATATATTTTAGGTACTTCATTGTGTCATATCAAAGTGGTACAAATTATAATCTTTCATTATTGGTGAAAATATTTTTAACGTTTTGGTTAAGATTATGTCCATCATATTTTTCAACTGCAAAGAATCCTTTTCTCTTTACAATTAGCCCCTTATAGAGAGAGTAATTCTTTGAATCTTTATTCATGTTCTATACCAAATAACATCTTTAACTCCATGATTTTAATATTAATATTTATTGATTTTATATTCATTGATAACTTTTGCATGAATCAATTATGACAATTGTATTTGCAAATGGTAGTTTTCAATTTTTATTATTCCTCCTACAGTTATTAACTGATATTTCTCTGTTTAAAAAGTTTAATCCTTCGTCACTTTTTTTAAGCAACACAATAGATCCAGTCATACATTTGTCACTGTTTTGTCCACTGCTATAATTATGATCCTTGGTGTTCAAATTATCCCCCATTTGATTAGTGGAAGACTCTTCAGGCTGACTTTTTAAAAATTTTTTTACATGTTTCTATCATTTATTAAGAACTTTGTGTTTTCAAATCTATTTTTAAATCTGGTCCTGAATTGAATAATAAATTTCATATCATCACTCCTGATCTTTAATCTCATTTTAATGTGTTAAGTTATTGGGACACAGTTAAGAATAATGATTATGTTCAGACAAACCTTAATGAAAAGATGAATCTATAATATCCGAATGGTACATATTTGTGGGTCAGTAACCAATCCTCTCTAACTCTCAGGAGTCTTATATCTGCAGTAGAGATAAATATTATATATTCCTGACTGAATGGTTTGGATGATTAAAATAACACATGAACAACATTAGCACAGTACTTAGTATTAAAACCTTAATAAATGTCAGCTATTGAAAAAATATTGTAAAATATTGTAAGCTGTGGGAGATTAGTGGAAATTGCAACCTCAGAAATACTCTTAATTCTTTATGAGATGAAGTCACCTATTTTTATGTCAGACTTCCACAGTCATTTTATCCCAAATGACAATTTTTATTTCACTAAAAAAAGTCTGGATCACAAAAGGCATTTCAAATTTTAACTATGCATTTTCTGCTATATATTCCACTAAAATGTGAAAATGTATATTTGATTGACAAGCAGTATTTTAACCATTAGATGAAACATCTCTCCACAAGAAAACTGGGTCAGTTACTGCAACAATAGCCTGGCTCACGGTCACAGTGGTTTGATTTTCTAAAAGCTAAATATTTTGGATATTTTGGAATGTCCCTGAAGATTGCCCAAGTGTGTTTTCTTTTCTTTTTTTTCAAAATTAATATATATATTTCAGTTCCCTTTATACAAAAAAGACATAACATACTTTAAGAATTTACATCTGGTCCAACATTTAAAGGCACCTTCAATAAATTAAATGAAAACATATATTTCAAAAGTGTCCACTGACGGTCTATATTATGTAATTCCTCATTTCCCAGTCACCACTTTAACTAGAAGTGCCAGAAAGAAACATGAGGCAATAATAAACCATGATGCCTATAATGATAGAACAAGCAAGAAAAGGTGTCAGTGGATTCCTTCACATGGAAGCCTATTTAGCCCTTAAGCTGTTCCATTTTACTTTTTAAGCCTTAAGAAATCAGATAACAATTGTTATTTCCATTCCCTTCTATATTTTTTTATATCCCAGTAAGAATTATAATATTTAATAAATGATTATGCTCACCGTGTTTAGTGCATGGTTAGATAAACTACTTCTACTCCAAACAGCAACAAAACAACAAGGAGGGAATCCAAGGAAAGATGGTATAAAATAGAAACACGAAGTGGTGACCTGGGAGAAAAATCATAGATCCAATGGGCTTCAAGACTACCAGCAGACAGTATTTTCTAATAATTTTATAAATATATGTAATGAAGATTAAGATTCTCAGTACAAAGTGGAAGAGCCAAAATCTGCTAGAAATAATGAAACTTTTTAGTCAAATGAGGAGTCTTGATCAAAAACAAACAAACAAATAAATAAGTGATGTATTTATTTATGGCATTTGGGGGTATTTATGGATAACTATCATTCAAATAAATAAGTAAATAAAACTTTTATTGATTTTTTAAAAAATAAATGACAGCGGAATGCATTATAATTCTTATTACACATACACAGAACAATTTTTTAATATCTCTGATTGTATATAAAGTATGTTGACACCAATTCATGTCTTCATACATGTGCTTTGGATAATGATGTCTATCACATTCCAGTAAATAATTTTTTTTAAAAAGCTGTTACACTGCCTTGGCTAGATTTTAGAGCAATCTTTTCAACTAGGACAATGAGAAGAAAAGGCCCAGACTTATAACTTAGAAACTGAACCAATTTGCCACTATTTATATTGACATATCTTGCATTTTTCTATATTGTAATAAAGTAAGAAACTCAAAACAACATTATACAGCATGATACCTCAGAGTAAGTTTCCAAGAGGAAAGTATAGGCAAATGAAAAACTCCAAAATTTTCTATATTGAGAGAAATAAAGGAAAGTTAAAACACAATAAAACGGAAGCTAAAAACTTTCACCCCATATGGGTCAGTAGATCAAAATATTAAAAATTCATTTGATATAAAAAATTAAATGCCAAGAAAATTAACAGTCAAAATATCTACCCACTCCAAATGAAAAGAATCATGAAGACTTCAAAAAACATAGTCCAACATTTAAAGGCATCTCCAATAAAGGTCAGAAATAAATGGAGAAATAATTTTGATTAAAATACATTTTGAAAAGAAGTAATGAACATAAAAAAACAGCTAGTAGAAATATTGGAAATAAAAGATATATTCTTTGGAAAAAGCTTAATAGAATAAATTCTGTATAATGGAGAACAAATTTAACTGAAAAATTAGTCCAAGAACCTTTAGTAATATTTTTAACATAAAGAAACAATGAGCAACTATGAGAATTTTAGCCTCAAATAAGACAATTCATTAATCTCATAGCAATTAAATAAAAAAAAACTGGTGACAAAACAGTTTTATTTAAAGAAATAGTGGTAGGATATTTTCCATATCAACAAAAGAACTAAATTCTCAGATTAAAGTGAACATTGTAGTAAAACTGCAAAAAATAAAAGAGAAACAGAAAATATGAAGTTATTAAAGGGAATAGATATTTTCCACAAAGCATTGATAATTAGGCTGAGCACATGGAAACTGCCAAGAAAATATTCATTAAGCATTTTATATCTAGCCAAGTTGCTATGAAGTATGAGAGTAAAATGTAGATTCTCAGTCATTAAAAAGTAAATAAACAAAAATTAAAATCTTTTAGAAAACTCTTAGACTTTCATGAAAAAAAGAAATGCATGTTATTAAGGTGATATAGTCAACTTCTAACATAAAAATTGATATTTTCCCTTTATCATCATTTAAAATTTTTATTTTATATTTTATTGTGGTAAATACACATAAAATAAAAATATGTACCATTTTTACCATTTTTAAGTGTATAGCCTTCCCATATTAAATACATTCATATCATTAAATTATTACCACCATTCATCTCCATAACTCTTTCCATCTTGCAAAACTGAAATTTGGTACCTGTTAGAGGTAATTCCTAATTTCCTTTCCATCAGCCCTTGTAAACCATCATTCTGCTTTCTATTTCTGTGAATTTAACTACTCTAGGTATCTCATATAAATGAAACCAAACTGCATTTGTCTTCTGAGACTAGCTTTGAAAATTGATAAAATTGATTACACTAGAATTAAAATCTTCTGTTCAGTAAAGGATGCTACAAAAAAAATGTTTAACTGTACAATGCTTTTAACTACATAAACCATACAACCCAGTTTGCCCAGGATAGGCCTAGTGTCCTTCTATTATTTATTAAGAATGTACTTGTTTTAGTCATTTTTTTTTTTTTTTGCTTCTGTGACTAAAGGACCTGACCAGCACAATTATACAAGAGGAAGAATTTATTTGGGGGCCACCTATAAGAGGAAGAATTTATTTGGGGGCTCACATCATGGTGACCAGGAAACAGACTTCACTGTCCAGATTCAAATATATACACCAAAGCCAAGCCTTAATTTCCACCTCCTCCAGCCATACCTTACCACTTCAGTTACCACTGAAGCAATCCCTATCAGGGGATTAATCACTGCCTGGGTTAAGATTCAATCATTTCTCCTCGAAACTTCTTGCATTGTCTCACACATGAGCTTTTGGGGGACATCTAATATCAAACCATAACAGTATTCTTTCATTCTTAAGAAGCTTTAAATGACTATATGGTTAGAGAAAAACTTTTAGAACTTTTATGTAAAAAATTTATGAAGAGCACTTAGAAAACTGTAAGAAAAAAATAACTTTAGAGGATAATGTTTAAAGTCTATTGAACAAAGAATCCATTCAGCAGAAATCCTACACAGCCAATTAATGCTGAAACTGTGCTCAACCTCACCAGAAATCAGAGACATCTAAACACAGCAACTAACTATTTCACACAAGTCAAATTAGGAAAAATAAAGTCTGACAATAACAAGTAGTAATGAGGATTTGGAAAAACAAGAACTCAACGTTAGTTTTATGTGTATATGTAAGTATAAACACTTTGGAGGATAATTTATTGTTATCTTAATGAAGCTAAAAATTGTGTAAACATTGGTTTCACAACTCTATTTCTAGGTACTTTTCTTAGAGATACTTGTTCATAAGGATGAGTATACAAAAAACAGAATAACAACAGTCTAGAAGGAAGAATTAGAAACACCTATTTATTTACCAATAGGAGAGAGACTAAATGTATTTTAATATAATTATTAAATGTTACATGGCAATTATAATTAGTTAAGTGGAGCTATAAATATTAAGAGATAAGTATCTTATCAACATGATTATAACAAGGGGAAAAACAAACTAGAAAAAAAATTATGTCGGTAAAGTTTGAAATCATAAAAAGTAACTTATATGTGGTATATGGACATATTCATATGTTATTGTATACGAATTCATGGGCAAGCCAAACACAAAATTCAGGATAATATCAAACCTAAGGAGGCGATGATAGGAAAATGGGATTAGAAAGGATTTCAAGAAGTTTCAATTATATCTATAATATTTTATTTTTTAACAAGCTATAATGAACAAATATAATCATAATCTGATAGGATTTAATGTTGATTCTGTAGTCATTTGTCATATTTTTGTTATTTTCTGTACAAATGGAATCTCTCTAATTTTTAAGATTAAAATAACCATGAATTCTTAACTTCATTCTTAACTTAAATCTGATGATTCTTATTCAAATAATACTGTTTTTGTAAAAGTATGAAATACAAATAAAGTAGTAATGGTTTCCTACATTTCTAAAATTTTTCTTAGCATACAAGAAATTTAGCTATATCTGTATTTCTGAAAATGAGCTTCTGAATCCCAACAATTTTTTACAAATATTTATTAGACACAAGCCATGTGTCAGGCAACATTTTAGATGTTGAAGGAACACCAATTAACAGACAACAAATACTTTTCCTGGTGGAGGTTTCATTGTAGTGAGAAGAAGAAGATAATGAAAAACACAGCAAATCAAAAGTCTGGGAAATGATACTTGCTATGAGAAAAGTGAAATAAGATAAGAATTCGAGAGCAAGAGGATGCGATTTTAATAAGATGCTTAAAACTGTTCACTGTGAAGGTGCTGTCAGAATAAAAATCTGAAAGATATAGGAAAGTGAGCTATGCTCACATCCATGGGGAGGATTCTCCGACAGAAATAGCAAATATCTCAAAAGACACCAAGGAGAAAGAGGGCCAGGTGGAGAGGAGGTTGGAGATGAGGGCAGGTCCTATATGGTACCTGGCAGGCTGTATAAGAATTTGACTTTTGCTCTGAGTTAGATGGAAATTCCTTTGAGAATGTTGAGACATGATCTGACATTTTTAAAAGCTTACTCTGGCTGCTGTCAAATTGTAGCAGAGAAATAATGGGAACAGGGAGACAAGTTAGGAAGTGATTACCATAATCCAGTGAGAGATGATGGTGCCCTACAGTCCTGCTAAATTAGCATCTGAAAATATTTCTGTAAATCTCTGTTAAAGTCCTTGGAATCATGAAATCTTTAGTGCTGTTAGGTTTTGTATCAACATATGGAATATAAAGTAGAGTGAGCCTCAGTAGTGAAAGGTGCATCATGCAGACACTCATATGGGGGCAGTATGGTTTATAAGTACATAAGTGTGAATATTAATGATCTGGCCAGAGAGAGGCTAAATAAAGAACAGAGAGAGATTCTCCTCTCTTAATCCAAAATATTTGCAGAGAGTTCTGGAAAGTGTCAACATATGCCATGTAATGAAAAGCAATAATGAAATACTGAACTAAATAATTCTCTCTTCCCATGATATAATAACTCTCCCTCTTCCTCTCCCTCTCCCTCTGCCTCTCCCTCTCCCTCTTGCTCTTTTATTTTCCCCTATTCTTTTGGATGTACTCCTTTGTTTCTGACAAGATAGTCAGCCCCGTTTGTGGACTTTTATTAGATGGTTTATATTACTGGGAAAAAGTCCTAGGGTGTCTATAAAATGGAGAAAATGATCCCTTGTTGGCTAAATGCTCATTGTACTGACCAAATAGTCTCACACCTTCTGAAAGGGCATAAGGAAAGTTTTATAAGTGTTTGGGAGTTGCTATTTTTGAGCCAAGTATCAAGTCACTTTTTGCTAGGTCCTAGTTTTCTTTGTCTTCCACAGTGGCAATAAAGAACAGTAATATCTACAAGATGAAGTGGCTCCTATGGGTACAGGAAATGCCAGTTTATATGAAACATAAATAAATTGCTTGCACTCTTATTAGACTAAAACAAAAACACAAAAATTTCTCCATTTGTATTTCCAATTAATGCATTAAATCTATGCTATATAAATTTTGTGACGTGATACTATTAATTTATTTGATTTATGCCAGTAAGTATTAGCTATACAATAATTTCCAAATTAATAATTTATTGAATAATTATTAAGGTTTATTGATAACATTTTGGAAGGTTTAAAACATTTACATTCCAGTTTAAGAATATCTCAATTATGACACTTCAAGAAGAATTGAAACAGCTGAGACTTTAATAAGTGTCTATCACATCCAGTTGATGGTCTTTTGTTTTCAGTCAGATTCCTGTGGAGCTGCCAGTCATCAAGATTCCACACAGCAGGCAGGCAAAAGACAAGCCTCCAGTGTGTTTATGAGCCCCATGCAACCATCTGACTACATGTTGTTCAAGGTTGACAAAGAAAATCTGTCAGTCCTGGGTTACATGTCTAATTAAAGTATTAAATGCTACATAAAAGCATATATTTAAATGATTGTGCTATTTTTATTCTCATACAAATATTATTCAAGCATTGAAATGTGAATTTCATGTCCCAAATTGCAGAATGACCAATATTTTAAAAATATAAATGGATGTTTATGAGGAAATTTCTTGAGTCAATTTAAATTTCAGTAAAATACTTTATCTAAAATGTGAGTTTCTACACTTTTGTAGTTCTTTGTTTTCTGTTGTTTGATATTATTGAAATTGAACAGGTTTGAGAAGTTCATTATTACATTTTGAAGTTGATATAGTTAATTTTTTCTTATTTCATGTTTATGATTTATTACTTTCTACTATTATTTCCTATTTTCTCTCTCCATTGCAGATGTTTTTAATTTCTTTTACATTTATTTCTATCAGCATGTGTTAATTGTGCATATAAATGTGATCCAGTGTGATATTTCAACACATGCACTATACTTAATGCAACTTTAATTATTCACATTTAGCCATCCAAATATTCTGAAAAATTTATGTAACATCCTAAATCCTCAGACTCAACCACTTATATATGCCACGATCATGCTCTAGCATCCTCGAGTTTCCATCATGAAGAGAATAAACAGCCAACACAAGCATTTAAATAATCTTCCTTTGGTGTTCTCTTGGCATCTGACCACTTACAACATTACTCAACAGCTTCAAATCATGCCTATCACCCTTGTTCCCATCCAGTGGTAAAACCTCTGGTTTTCTTTTTCCCCCATATTTTAACCTTCATACTGCTCTATCTTTCCTTTCTCCCTTCCCATCTGCCCACTGCTCCCATAACCCTTCATATTTCTTTATACATATCTTCAGGGAAATCCAGTCTACTCCAAACGTTTTGTGCTAGATTTCCAATTTCTTTACAGAATGGTAGTTCATCCTAGTCTCTCCAAAGCACAAACACAGAAAAAGAAGACAGAATTGTCTTTCTACAAATGACTACTTAAAATTATATTTCTAGTTACCCCAGAGCATAAAAATAAAGTTTTCTTTGTTCCCAGCTATTTTGTCATCATCTTTAGGAATCCTTATTAACATTTTCTATTGTATTTCTTTTCTCTAATCCTTGTATTTATTGACAGCTTTTGCACTTGACTCCTCAGCACTCATATAATCTCAATATGTAGAATCTATTCAAAAATAACCATACTGAAGGTAATAATGATAGAATAACAGTAATAAAAACCCTTCCATTTTTCTTTTTTTTAAATGGGAATTTTAAAAAATGAATGTTTTTATGTAAATGTCTCATACAATATTTGGGATCTCTTTATGTTACAATATTATTTATTATTTATGGGAAATTCAAATATGAAAGGGTATCCTATAATCTGGCTCCCCAGTATTAGGTTTTCTTTCTTTCTTTATTTATTTATTTTTATAATTTTTATTGTTGGTTGTTCAAAACATTACATAGTTATTGATATACCATATTTCACACTTTGATTCAAGTGGGTTATGAACTCCCATTTTTACCCCATATACAGATTGCAGAATCACATCATTTACACATCCATTGATTTACATATTGCCATACTAGAGTCTGTTGTATTCTGCTGCCTTTCCTATCCTCTACTATCCCCCCTCCCCTCCCCTCCCCTCCCCTCTTCTCTCTCTACCCCCTCTACTGTCATTCATTTCTCCCCCTTGTTTTTTTTTTCCTTTTCCCCTCACTTCCTCTTGTATGTAATTTTGTATAACCCTGAGGGTCTCCTTCCATTTCCATGCAATTTCCCTTCTCTCTTCCTTTCCCTCCCACCTCTCATCCCTGTTTAATGTTAATCTTCTTCTCATGCTCTTCTTCCCTACTCTGTTCTTAGTTACTCTCCTTATATCAAAGAAGACATTTGGCATTTGTTTCTTAGGGATTGGCTAGCTTCACTTAGCATAATCTGCTCTAATGCCATCCATTTCCCTGCAAATTCCATGATTTTGTCATTTTTTAATGCAGAGTAATACTCCATTGTGTATAAATGCCACTATTGAAGGGCATCTAGGTTGGTTCCACAGTCTTGCTATTGTGAATTGTGCTGCTATGAACATCGATGTAGCAGTGTCCCTGTAGCATGCTCTTTTTAGGTCTTTAGGGAATAGACCAAGAAGGGGAATAGCTGGGTCAAATGGTGGTTCCACTCCCAGGTTTTCAAGAAATCTCCATACTGCTTTCCAAATTGGCCGCACCAATTTGCAGTCCCACCAGCAATGTACAAGTGTACCCTTTTCCCCACATCCTCGCCAGCACTTGTTGTTTGACTTCATAATGGCTGCCAATCTTACTGGAGTGAGATGGTATCTTAGGGTGGTTTTGATTTGCATTTCTCTGACTGCTAGAGATGGTGAGCATTTTTTCATGTACTTGTTGATTGATTGTATGTCCTCCTCTGAGAAGTGTCTGTTCAGGTCCTTGGCCCATTTGTTGATTGGGTTATTCCTTTTCTTATTGTTTAATTTTTTTGAGTTCTTTGTATACTCTGGATATTAGGGCTCTATCTGAAGTGTGAGAAGTAAAGATTTGTTCCCAGGATATAGGCTTCCTATTTACCTCTCTTATTGTTTCTTTTGCTGAGAAAAAACTTTTTAGTTTGAATAAGTCCCATTTGTTGATTCTAGTTATTAACTCTTGTGCTATGGGTGTCCTATTGAGGAATTTGGAGCCCGACCCCACAGTATGTAGATCGTAGCCAACTTTTTCTTGTATCAGACGCCGTGTCTCTGATTTGATATCAAGCTCCTTGATCCATTTTGAATTAACTTTGGTGCATGGCGAGAGAAAGGGATTCAGTTTCATTTTGTTGCATATGGATTTCCAGTTTTCCCAGCACCATTTGTTGAAGATGCTATCCTTCCTCCATTGCATGCTTTTAGCCCCTTTATCAAATATAAGATAGTTGTAGTTTTGTGGATTGGTTTCTGTGTCCTCTATTCTGTAACATTGGTCCACCCGCTTGTTTTGGTACCAGTACCATGCTGTTTTTGTTACTATTGCTCTGTAGTATAGTTTGAAGTCTGGTATCGCTATACCGCCTGATTCACACTTCCTGCTTAGCATTGTTTTTGCTATTCTGGGTCTTTTATTTTTCCATATGAATTTCATGATTGCTTTCTCTATTTCTACAAGAAATGCCGTTGGGATTTTGATTGGCATTGCATTAAACCTATAGAGAACTTTTGGTAATATCGCCATTTTGATGATGTTAGTTCTGCCTATCCATGAACAGGGTATATTTTTCCATCTTCTAAGATCTTCTTCTATTTCTCTCTTTAGGGTTCTGTAGTTTTCATTGTATAAGTCTTTCACCTCTTTTGTTAGGTTGATTCCCAAGTATTTTATTTTTTTTGAAGATATTGTGAATGGAGTGGTTGTCCTCATTTCCATTTCAGAGGATTTGTCGCTGATATACAGGAATGCCTTTGATTTATGCATGTTGATTTTATATCCTGCCACTTTGCTGAATTCATTTATTAGCTCTAATAGTTTCTTTGTAGAGCCTTTTGGGTCTGCTAGGTATAGAATCATGTCACCTGCAAATAGTGATAATTTAAGTTCTTCTTTTCCTATTTTTATGCCTTTAATTTTTTTGTCTGTTTAATTGTTCCAGCCAGTGTTTCGAGAACTATGTTGAAAAGAAGTGGTGAGAGAGAGCATCCCTCTCTAGTTCCAGATTTTAGAAGGAATGCCTTCAATTTTTCTCTGTTTAGAATGATGTTTGCTTGAGGCTTAGCATACATAGCTTTTACAATGTTGAGATAAGTTCCTGTTTTACCTAATTTTTCTAGTGCTTTAAAAATAAAGGGATGCTGTGATTTGTCGAATGCTTTCTCTGCGTCTATGGAGATGATCATATTGTTCTTATCTTTAAGTCTATTGAAGTGGTGAATAACATTTATTGATTTCCGTATGTTGAACCAGCCTTGCATCCCAGGTATGAATCCTACTTGATCATGGTGCACAATTTTTTTGATATGTTTTTGTATCCAATTTGCCAGAATTTTATTGAGGATTTTTGCATCTAAGTTCATTAGAGATATTGGTCTGTAGTTTTCTTTCTTTGAAGTATCTTTGTCTGGTTTAGGAATCAGGGTGATGTTGGCCTCGTAGAATGAATTTGGAAGTTCTCCCTCTTTTTCTATTTCCTGGAATAGCTTGAAAAGTATTGGTATTAGTTCTTCTTTAAAGGTTTTGTAAAACTCTGCTGTATACCCATCCGGTCCTGGGCTTTTCTTAGTTGGTAGTCTTTTGATGGTTTCTTCTATTTCCTCAATTGATATTGGTCTGTTTAGGTTGTCTATATCCTCCTGACTCAATCTGGGTAGATCATATGACTTAAGAAATTTATCTATGCCTTCACTATCTTCTATTTTATTGGAGTATAAGGATTCAAAATAATTTCTAATTATCTTCTGTATTTCTGAAGTGTCTGTTGTGATATTGCCTTTTTCATCCCGTATGCTAGTAATTTGAGTTCTCTCTCTTCTTCTTTTCGTTAGCATGGCTAAGGGTCTGTCGATCTTATTTATTTTTTCAATGAATCAACTTTTAGTTTTGTCAATTTTTTCAATTGTTTCTTTTGTTTCGATTTCATTAATTTCAGCTCTGATTTTAATTATTTCTTGCCTTCTACTTCTTTTGCTGTTGTTTTGCTCTTCTTTTTCTAGGATTTTGAGATGAAGTGTGAGATCATTTATGTGTTGGTTTTTCCTTTTTTTAAGGAATGAACTCCAGGCAATGAATTTTCCTCTTTGAACTGCTTTCATTGTGTCCCATAGATTCCGATATGTTGTGTCTGTGTTTTCATTTATCTCTAAGAATTTTTAAATTTCCCCCTTGATGTCTTCTATAACCCATTGATCATTCAGTAACCTATTGTTCATTTTCCAAGTGATGCATGATTTTCTCCTTCCTTCTTTTATCATTGATTTCCAGTTTCATTCCATTATGATCAGATAAGATGCATGGTATTATCTCTACTCCTTTATAATGTCTGAGAGTTGCCCTGTGACATAATATATGATCTATTTTTGAGAAGGATCCATGTGCTGCTGAGAAAAAAGTGTAACTTCTTGATGTTGGGTGGTATATTCTATATATGTCAATTAAGTCTAGGTTATTAATTGTATTATTGAGTTCTATAGATTCTTTATTCAACTTATGTTTGGAATATCTGTCCAGTGGTGAGAGGGGTGTGTTGAAGTCTCCCATAATTATTGTATGGTGGTCTATTATACTCTGGAACTTGAGAAGAGTTGTTTGATGAACATAGCTGCACCATTGTTTGGAGCATATATATTTATGATTGTTATGTCTTGTTGGTGTATGGTTCCCTTGAGCAGTATGTAGTGTCCCTCTTTATCCCTTTTGATTAACTTTGGCTTGAAATCTATTTTATTTGATATGAGTATGGACACTCCTGCTTGTTTCCAAAGTCCATATGAGTGATATGATTTTTCCCAACCTTTCACCTTCAGTCTATGTATGTCTTTTCCTATCGAATGCGTCTCCTGTAGGCAGCATATTGTTGGATCTTTTTTTTTTTTGATCCACTCTACTAGCCTGTGTCTCTTAATTGGTGAGTTTAAGCCATTAACATTTAGGGTTATTATTGAGATATGGATTGTTCTTCCAGCCATATTTGTTTATTTATGTTACTTAACATGGTTTGTTTTTCCTCTTTGATTATTTTTTCCCTTTACTGTACTACCTCCCACTGTTGGTTTTCATTGTTATTTTTCATTTCCTCTTCCTGTAATGTTTTGCAGAGGATTTTTTGGAGAGATGGTTTTCTAGCTGCAAATTCTTTTAGCTTTTGTTTATTGTGGAAGGTTTTAATTTCATCTTCCATCCTGAAGCTTAATTTCGCTGGATACACAATTCTTGGTTGGAACCCATTTTCTTTCAGCGTTTGCAATATGTTGTTCCAGGATCTTCTAGCTTTCAGAGTCTGTGTTGAAAGATCAGCTGTTATCCTGATTGGTTTACCCCTAAATGTAATCTGCTTCCTTTCTCTTGAAGCTTTTAAAATTCTCTCCTTATCCTGTGTGTTGGGCATCTTCATTATAATGTGTCTAGGTGTGGATCTCTTATGATTTTGCATATTCGGCATCCTGTAGGCTTTTAGGATTTGGGATTCTGTCTCATTCTTCAAGTCTGGGAAGTTTTCTCATATTATTTCATTGAACAGATTGCTCATTCCTTTGGTTTGGACTTCTATACCTTCCTGTATCCCAATGACTCTTAAGTTTGGTCTCTTTATGTTATCCCATATTTCTTGGATGTTCTACTCATGGTTTCTTAAGAGTCTCACTGAGCTGTCTATGTTTTTTTCAAGTTGAAATACTTTGTCTTCATTGTCTGATGTTCTATCTTCTAAGTGTTCTACTCTGCTGGTAGTATTCTCATTTGAGTTTTTAATTTGGTTTATTGCTTCCTGCATTTCTAGGATTTCTGTTTGTTTGTTTTTTATAACCTCTATCTCCCTGTATAGTTGATCCTTTGCTTCTTGGATTTGTTTATGTAATTCTTTGTTGAAGTGATCATTCATTGTCTGATTTTGCTATCTAAGGTCTTCCTTGAGACTCCAGATCATCTGAAGCATGTATATCCTGAATTCTTTATCTGACATTCCATCTGCTGCAGCTATTACCTCTTCTAAAGTTGAGTTGACCTGCATTGCTTGTGGTCCTTTCTTTCCTTGTCTTTTCATACTGCTCGCATTTCTTTCTGCTTGGTGAAATTGTTGTGTTATTGAATTTTCTCCCTATATATTTATATTGCTCTTGTATAGTTGCAAAGTCTCCCTTGCAGGGGCGGGCGGCGGCTGCGCTCGTCCTCCAACTGGGGTGATCTGTCTATCATGCCCGTGGGCCGCTGGGCCCCTTCTCCAGGTCGTGTGGTCTGCCTACCTTGCAGACAACGGCTGGGCCCCTCCTCCAATAGGGGTGATCTGTCTACCACGCTGGTGGGCCTCTGGGCCTGTTCTCCAGGTTGCAGGTCTGCCTACCTTGCAGGTGCGGGCGGTGGCTGTGCCCCTCCTCCAATTGGGGTGATCTTTCAACTAGGCTGGCAGGCCGCTGGGCCCCTTCTCGGGGACGCTGTCTGCCTACCTTGCGGGCGGCAGCTGGGCCCTTCCTCCAATTGGGGTGATGTGTCTACCACGCCGGCGGACCACTGGGCCTGTTTTGCCAGTCGGTCGCAGGTCTGCCTACCTGCACGGGTGGCAGGCGCGGGCGGCAGGCAGTGGCTCTGCTCTGCCCCTCCTCCAATTGGGGTGACGTGTCTACCATGCCGGCGGGCTGCTGGGCCTGTTCTGCCGGTCAGTCCCAGGTCTGCCTACCTTGCAGGCGCGGGCGGCAGGGCAGCGGCTCTGCTCTGCCCCTCCTCCAATTCCATTTTTCTACATTCTTTATAAACTCTTTAATGCCTATCATAACCATTTAACTTCACTGAGAAGGACATTGAAGTACATAGGAAGAAAGTAATCTTCCTAAGATTCTGTAGCTTAAGAAACATATTCTATGTCTGTGACATTTTTCTGTATAGAATGTATATTTACTTCAGTTTTAGGAACCTTCACTTTCACTCCATTTCAAAATCCTATCCCAAAAAACCTTATCTTCTGTAAGATTTAACTTCTGAAATCTTGAGATTTAATAGGCCATTTCTTATAATACTTTCTCTCTTTTTCATTTTTGCTAGGCTTTTTCTCCAATTTCATTAAAACAACTTACTCCTGAACCACTAATAACTTTCATCCCAATTTATCAAGTCCATTGATTTTCTCCATTCCATAGTTAATACAGACCACAAAATAGATTGCTGTAGGCAGTCTTTTAATCCAGCACTGTATACTCTTAAAATTTCTAAATCTTTCACTAATATACATCTACCTGAGTGTAAAATTTCTCTACAAGAAAACTGTACATCCATACTTGTGCCACCAAAAAATTTATGGTCTTCAAACTCAGCTAGAACTGAAATGAACTTGCTCATTCCCATCTTCATTATAATCCAATCCAAATTTTATTATTCTCAAACTGCCCATCTTTCCCCTTTTTCACCAGATGTACACAACTCTATTTTTTTAAAGGGAAATAAGACTACTTAACCAGAGTTTTAGCAATTTCCCTGAAACCCAATTCCATATTTAACTGCATCCACCCTACTCACCTCTAGGGCCCTTCACTTTCTCTTCCTCACCTGCCCCTTCTCTCCTGACTGTCTCAAAGCATGCTTCCTTGTCCCTTCCTAGTGTCTATCTCTCCTCCTGTTATTTCTTTCAACACCTATTCTCTTCAGGTATTAAACTCTTTCTCTCATCTAATTCCTTCCTTACAATCTACAAATGTGGTCAGCATTTTCCACCTAAATAACAACAACAGCAATATGTTCGCCTACATGGTCTACTAATCTTCTCAGTACAACACTTTGAAATAACTAAAACTTGTTTGTAATCCATTGAGATGGTTCACTCCATGGACAGTAATCTCCAGCTGGGATAACAAAGGGTGACTCATAGTCATCTCAATTTGGCCTGTTTGTGGTATCTAACTTTTGAGATATCTCCGCTCTCTTTCCTAGCTCATGTAAAACTACGTATATTCATTTATTTATCCATTCATCAAATATTTATAGAACAATTTCTATATGCTACATCCATTCCATCTCAAAGGCATATTAATTTTTGTCCCTGTACCTAGAGTTCCACCAATTTTAATCCTGCCCTTCATGTAGAGTTGCCTCCTCCATTAAGTCTCCTGACTAACCCAACCCCAGGCAATCTCTCCAGCCTCTATAATCCTGTAAGAGTTTTAGTATAAATTAACTCCTTTAATGTTCAACTGCAACAATGTTGAATAGCTAAGTATATTATTTGGGGTATTAAATCCTTTAAGAACTTAAAATTGGGGTGAAAGTTCCTTCAAGGCAATGACCACATTTTATGTCTTCTCTCTTTTCAATTGCCTTTTACAGTGAAAAAGGAGAATAGAATACAATATGTACTAATTTCCCTGAATTTCTACATGCAAATATTTGAAATAAAAGTCTCAAAATCTTGTATCAATTTAAACAACTTTTCCTCTAAAGTTTTATCTGTAAGAATCAATATTGCTACAGAAAAACCACAAGTCTTTGATATTTGTCCTTCTCCAAAATGTAAGGTCTTTAACTTGAACTAGAAATGAGTCAACTTATTCACACCAATATTTGCTTTATGTTCTGATTATAAATTGCAAAGCACAGAGGAGATTAATAATTTTCAAGGAAAATACAATTTTATAAAATAATTTCCAGAGGAAAAAAATAGAACATGACCAGTTTCTATACATAAAAAGACCCACCATAAAGCAAAAGATCTAATCAGTTTCAAAAATGTAAAGACTAGCTAATACTTTGGGTGGGGGTACTGGGGATTGAACTCAGGGGCACTCAACCACTGAACCACATCCCAGCCCTTTTTTGTATTTTATTTAGAGACAGGGTCTCACTGAGTGGCTTAGTGTCTCACCATTGCTGAGGCTGGCTTTGAACTCATGATCCTTCTGCCTTGGCCTCCTGAACTGCTGGGATTACAGGTGTGTGCCACCATGCCCGACCTAGCTGACACATTTTTAATTCCAAATTACTACTGTAATTCCCAAATATTCTCATGAATGGAGCATGAAATTGATTTCAATGCTTAACTGAGATTCTAAGATCAACAGTACAGATAAGCTATATTCATGAATATGAATGCAAAATAACATAATAAAATATTTACAAAAAGAACCAACATCACATTAAAAAGTATGGATTAATTCCAGGAATGTACAAATGGATCAATGTTAATCATGGTGACAATTTCAAGGAAAAAATCATTTGATCACTCCCATAGATGCTAATGAGGCATTTCATAAAATTCAACAAACTGTTGTTTTTTTGAATCACAAAATAAATTAGTATTGGATGAATAGTCTCCTAGCATAAAAACTGCATATCTCTCATTCAATCTAGCAGCATGCTTAATAGGAAAATGCTGGAAATACTACCTTTAAAATACATAATGTCAAGATGTCAGTTTCAAATTATCAGTTAATGGGCTGGGGTTATAGTTCAGTTGATAGAGTGCTCACTGCATGCACAAGGTCCTGTGTTCAATCCTCAGCACCACAAAACAAACAAACGACAATCATCAGTTGATGCTATTATTGCACTTTTCTGCGTATATACATTAATCAATATAACTTTCAGTTATAAACAAAAGCTTGTAGCACAAGAAGTTTCTGTTCCTTTTCTAGTTTAACACTTAGGGGTCTGAATTCCATTTGTCTGATATTTAGATTACCACTCCTAGTTTTTCTTTTTATATTTATATTTGCCTGATTTACTTTTCTAAGTCACTAAAATTATTTTGCTTAACATTAATTTTTGTGTCAATAATAAGCCAAAGCCACTAAAAGTTTCACAGCAGTAAGAGGTTTAACTTAGTAATTAAAAATTCTACAAATGTGAAAGGAGCAAATAAAAAGCAAATTCTGAAGAGGGAAATTGGAGGATTGGAGAAACCATCAAAGGTTATACCTGAAGCACTTACATAGGTACAAAAGTCTTACCTGAAAAAATCCATGCAGCTATGAACATCTGTCTATAAATGTGGTCTGCTATTCAAGGTCACCAGCACCCCAACATGGTAGGTTCCTGCTCAGGAGGTGTGAGTCATCCGGGAAATAAAAAGTCTGAAATAATTGGTAATAAATAAGGACAGAGTCACAAATTAGATATGAAAAGGGGAACATCTGATGGGTCTTCCAGTCCTGATAGGAGCTGGAACTGAACAACTGAAAAAGAGCCTTGGTTGTTTATTTAAGGGGGTTTACATCAAAGGCAGGGATAAGGTTTCAGCGGGGGAGTCTTATTTTGGTGCTTGCTTCTTGGTGTGGCAGGGGTCTTGCAGTAAACAGTATGATTGGCATTTTGGCAAGCCACACCTAACTCTGAGAGGCTGTGTAGCTCCAGTGGTCACCCCATCTCTGGTGCTGTGCTGAACTTGAGATGGAGCTAGGCAGGACGTCACATGAACCAGGCATTCTCAATCCAGCAGGTTTGCTATAGGGAGTTCCTGATACCAGCTTTCCTGCCTAATGACCTCAACATTGCTGTAGTTCACCCACAGTTCTCCGATGGCTCTCGGCAGTTTGTACTGGGGATATTTGTGGATAGCTTAGAGAAAACTGCCTCTTCTATTAGCACTGTACATCTGTATGTGCACAGCCATGGTCCCAGGTATGAGCCCCATGCCAGTGTTGATCAACAGGTTAGGCCACAGGAAACACCTTATCTCATCAGGTAGAGGACAAGAACTTTCTGAGGTCTACTATGTGTACTGGCCATTATCATGTCTGTTCATGTCCTTCTAAAAGAAGTTGCCTTTGCTTCCCTTCCAACTCTTGAGAGTTCTTTTTTTTAACCAACTGTAGCTAGGAACTATAGAATGAAGGGGAATCTGCAAAGCAGTTTCCAAACTTAATAGCAGTAATGCCAGTTTGACCATAGACAGTTTGATGTATGTTTGTGTGATTCAGTATTCTTACTTAACTATCACTCAATTTTGCAAATTTTGACGCTAGATATTTCACTTGTAGCAATCAGCAAGAGTCCTTTTTTCCATCTCCTTTCTCTTCCTTTCTCATTTTGTAACTGGTTAACCTTTCTCCATTGTAAGGACATATAAATTTACATTTTGTTGGTTGTCCTTTTTGCCACATTTCTGTTCATCTTGGTTCAAAATAAAAGATACTCACAGTTAATGACTTTTTCCTTGATTTCCAGTTGTCCCTTGTCTGACATTTTCTTGAAGACAGTGTCTCAAGCAAGGAGTTTCAAGAAAAATAACCCCTAGGTCTTTGGATGTTCAGAACAATCTATCTGTTGACTTTCCACTGGAAAGGCAATCTGGAGGACATGTAGTCATTGGTTTACACATCTTACCCGGCCTACTATGTAGATTTGCTCCATTGTTTACTGACACTGAATACCATTAAAGAAACATGTGTGGCTGATTTATTTTCTGCTAAGTGATCTGATATTTTGGTCTACATGTGCAAATAATTCTTTAAAGATATTTAAGGTATCAATGACTTTATTAAAATATATTTCAGGATTGGCCATTGTGGTTCAAACTGCCCTGGCATATAACCTACCTTTTGAAAAATATAGATCCAAGTCTGCTTTTATTTCAAGAATGTTTTCTTGAATTGTACATTTCAGTGCTGTGTTCTTCTATACTTGTCTTTCCCCAATTTTTCTTCCCCATGGTGCCGGGGATGGAATTCAGAGACTTAAACATACTAAGCAAGAGCTCTACCACTATGTTACACTCTGAGCCTTTTCCCTGACATTTTTGAGGAACTCCAAATATGAGGCTTTTGTCTTCTTCACCATTCTTCCATATTAATTTCCGTTACTCCTTTTACACATCTCTTCCTTTATTTTAATTTTTTTTTTTTTTTTTTTTTTTGGTAACATTTGTCATTCATCTTCCAGGTCTCTTTTTGTGTTATCCTCAATGTCTACATTGCCCTATGTGCTTCTGCCAGTATTGTCTTCATTTATGTGATTTTGTTATTCTTTCTAATTTATTCCTGAGTTCTGCCAATGTATATTTTATTATCTCCTATTTTCTCAACATATTTTTTCCTAAAATGTTATGTTTTCACTTTGGGAGTTTCTTTTATTACTTCTTATCTTTTTCTTTTTCTTTTATCTTTTTCTTTTCTTTTCTTTTTTTTAACTTTTTAGTTCATGATAAAATATTTGGCCAGAACTTTCATCTGTCCCTTTGCATTTTGTGAAGTGTTCTTTGAGAAAGTCTTTCTCACTTTCTTTCTTTTAATACTTCTATGTCAATGTTGGTCCAGTGCCTATTTTACTTCTTACTTTGGAATAAACTACATTGTTTTTGCCCAATTGTTGCAGAAGTTTCTTTTTAGAGAACATATTTGCACTGATATTTTCTGAAGTCTGTCACCATTTATTCATCATTCTTTTCTGCATATTTCTTTCATTCACTTTGGCCCATTTGTCTTCTTAATTTCTTTTTTTTGTCCTCCTCATATTCCACACCCCTCTTTTCATGTTGGCCTTTCATGAGATCTGCTGCTCTTGGACCTCTTTTCTATTTTTCCTATGTGGTTCATTCTGCCTTTCAATTCATTCAGATAATGTGCCAATGTTAGTTGCTTTTAGCAGCCTTTACACTTAAAAAAAATGATGGGGTGTTCCTGTTTTCTAGTTTCAGTATAAAAGAAAACTAAAATGTCTTTATTTTTGTTGTTTTGATAAAATATATTACAGTAAAATGTAATAAATTGAAATATTATGAAGTAGAATAGGTAATATTTACTAAAAGTAAAGAATTCCATTGTTATCTTTGAAATTCAGTTGTTTAAAAAGAATAGATCTTGGGGCTGGGGTTGTGGCTCAGAGGTACAGTGCTTACCTAGCATGCATGAGTCACTGGGTTCGATCCTTGGTACCATATAAAAATAAAATAAAGATATTGTGTCCACCTACAACTAAAAACTAAATGTTTGTTTAAATTTTTTTAAAAAAATAATAGGTCTTTATGTTTTGCAGTCTACAATAAAAGTTCCTTGAATACTATTTTATTTTCACTCTTCAAAATAATTTCTTTCCTAATTTCTACCTAATTCTATATAGAGACAAATTCTGTATATAATTTCAATGTATATTAGAAATTAACTTCTAATCCCGTGATTGTATTCTTCCTTCAAAGACATAGATTATACTTTACTGAATCATTATTTCTTTAACAACTTAATTTTTTTAGCTGCATGCAATGCATTTATTTCAACCTTTTCTTTTGTACCAATATTTCATTTTTGCTTATTATTGATTCCTGTGTCTTTCTATTCTCAACTGATTTATATGGGTCACAGTAATGTTGTTTGCAGTCTCCTTTATTTCCTGATGTGTATAGTAGATACTATTATGCACCATTCAAAGGTGCTCAGCTGACAGGAATGTTAACTGCTGGTTGCTTAGCATTGAAATTTACTCGGAATTTCCCTGGGCCAAAGTGAGCTTCTTCAAACACAGTTATACCTCCTTTCCATAGTAACAGTCCGTATCAAATGACTAGCTGATGGCAGCCAAACACAAATCTGGAATGGCATACAAGGAAGGAAATGCACTGGCAAATTCAATATCCCTAGGTGTTGAGAGGTTCAGGAGAAATAATAAGTACAAAACCTGTAGAATAAGATGAGTATTGCTAGGCGGCATTGATGCATTAATGAAAGTCATTATACAGCTTAAAATAACAACCAGTGAAGGCACATTGTGAATTGAGAGGCTTCTATGACATCACATAAAGTTTCATATTTCCTGTAGAGAGAATGCAAAATATGCTGTGGATGAGGCCTAGAACTTACTTAAAAAGGAAGCAGAGTTCAAACAAAGTTTGCACTGTTAATTCCAGCTAGTCTGATAAAAGAAATGTAGGACACTGAGATTTAGGTTGAACCATCTGTGCTAATGCAGTTGAATATGCTGTACTCCTAGGTTCTACTGAAACATCCAGGCAAAATATCCTACTTCTCCCAGTTAAGGCCATTTCTTGTTAAGATGAAACCTTTATTTTGCATTACACATGTCTGGAAGGGCATCTTTCCCCATGTTTAATTTTATCCACCAGATAAATAATTTTGGTTAAGTTACCTACCTGGAAAAGAACTGTGCCTATTGAAGGAGTAAGAGAACAATAAGCTAATAAATGTCATAGGTTGTGAAGGTGCTGGATAAAGGACAAAATAAAAAGATGGATAAAATGTTGCTTTTTGAAATGCGAGTAGTCACAAGAGGTGCAGGATAAGTTCTCTGGCCTGGCAAGAATCTCAGAAGTCTATGGTAACACAATGTTGGAAGCTTGGAAAAATTAATGACCCCTGTAAAAGTAATGTAAAAATTCTGGAACTACCATGGCAGATTGTGGAATAAGGAATCACCAGGCTTCAGTCACAATTACCTAACCATCTATGTTCTAGGAGACAGGATCCATTTGCTGAAATGATGAAAATGAAAAGGCACCAATATCGTTGAGAAGCTGAATGGTGGCTGTCATCTATAACTAGGTTTGATTGAGATATCCATGTGATAGAGATGATAGGCTCCTAGAATAATAGAGTCCAGGTGTATTGATTACAGGGCACAAGCAAGATAAGTGTATTTATTGTAAAGAGAAGAAAAATCTTAGTGGAAATCAGCTGTGCCTAGAGAAAAGATAGATGGACAAGCAAAGAGGGTACTGCTAAGTTTAGAAACCAACAGAAAATGAAAATGATGATCATGAGCCTGTGGAAACTCTTATAGCAAAATTATCATTGTTTGCCCAGCTTCTGATATGCACCATTTCTCAGATGGAAAATCCAATGAATGTAGGAGAGGCTGGATACCCATGAGGAAACATTCTCAAATATCTGCAAGATTTCCCCAGTCCATTTTTAAAAAGAAACAGTGTGATATGAAAAAATAAATCAATTAATTAAAAAATTCATGGGCAGAAAGGAAAATATGGAAAAATAAAAAGGACAAAACAAAATTTTATAAATAAATTCAATAATATTAATGATTATGGCAAATGTAAATGGACAAAATATTACCAGCAAAAGTCAAAATTTATTATATATTATTAGAAGACTAAGTACATACTTACATATTATTTGTGAAAGCCTCATCTACAAGTTAGGGTCACAAAATGTTCAAAAGTAAAGAGCCGATAAAAATATAAAGTATACCAGGTACATAGAAATAAAAATGTCATTGATGAAGTTATAGTAATAGCAGAGAAATAAACTTCAAAGAAAATAGCATTATTATGGGTATAAATGAAAAGTCCAGGAATTGGGGGTATAGCTCAGTGGTAGAGTGTGCATACTTAGCACTGCACTAGGTTTAATCCCTAGGAACACACAAAAACTCCATAATGATAAAAATTTCAATTTCCCAGAATGAAATAAAAATTACCAACTTCCATATGCCAAATAACATATTCATAAAATATATAAGGACAAAACAGAAGGCAAAGTAAAAAGAGATGAACCCATGTCATAATAGGAGATTTAAAAACATTTCTTCATAATGTATACATTTAGGAGGAAAAAAAGAATAGAGAACATTCAAGACTTAAATAAACAAGTTTGTTCAGGCCCTTGGCCCATTTATTGATTGGGTTATTTGTTTTTTGGTGCTTAGCTGCTTGAGTTCTTTATATATCCTAGAGATTAGTGCTCTATATGATGTGTGAGGGGTAAAAATCTGCTCCCAGGATGTAGACTCTGTTCATCTCACAAATTGTTTCTTTTGCTGAGAAAAAACTTTTTAGTTTGAATCCATCCCATCTATTGATTCTTGTTTTTAATTCTTGTGCTATAGAAGCCTTGTTAAGGAAGTTGGGGCCTAATCCCAAATGATGAAGATTAGGGCCTTCTTTTTCTTCTATTAAACTCAGAGTCTCTGGTTTAATTCCTAGGTCCTTGATCCATTATGAGTTAAGTTTTGTGCATGGTAAGTGATAGGGGTTCAATTTCATTTTGATGCATATGGATTTCCAGTTTCCCCAGCACCATTTGTTGAAGATGCTATTTTTTCTCCAGTGTATGTTTTTTGCTCCTTTGTCTAATATAAGATAATTGTAATTTTGTGAGTTGGTTTCTGTGTCCTATATTCTGTACCATTGGTGCCAATACTATGCTGTTTTTGTTACTATTGCTCTGTAGTATAGTTTAAGGTCTGGTATAACGATACTACCTGCTTTGGTATTCCTGCTTAGAATTGCTTTAGCTATTCTGGGTCTCATTTTTCCAGATGAATTTCATGATTGCTTTTTCTACTTCTATGAGGAATACTATTGGGATTTTGATTGGAATTGCATTAAACCTGTATAGTGCTCTTGGCAGTATGGTCATTTTGATAATATTAATTCTGCTGAACCATCTTCTAAGGTCTTCTTTGATTTCTCTCTTTAGGGTTCTGTAGTTTTCATTGTATAAATCTTTCACCTCAATCAATCAACAAATATATGGAAAAATGCTCATAATCTCTAGCAATCAGAGAAATGCAAATCAAAACTACTCTAAGATATCATCTCACTCCAGTAAGAATGGCAGCTATTATGAAGAGAAACAACAAGTGTTAGTAAGGATGTAGGGAAAAAGATACACTCATACATTGCTGGTGGGACGGCAAATTGGTGCAGTCAATTTGGAAAGCAGTATGGAGATTCCTTGGAAATCTGGGGATGGAACCACCATTTGACTCAGATATTCCTCTTCTTGGACTATACCCAAAGGACTTAAAAACAGGATAATACAGGGACATAGCCACATCAATGTTTATAGTAGCACAATTCACAATAGTTAAACTGTGGAGCCAACCTAGATGTCCTTCAGTGGATGAATGGATAAAAAAAAATGTGGCATTTATACACAATGGAATATTACTCAGCATTAAAAAAGAACAAAATCATGGCATTTGCAGGTAAATGGATGGCGTTGGAGAAGATAATGGTAAGTGAAGTCAGCCAATCCCAAAAAAAACAAATGCTGAATGTTTTCTCTGATATTAGGGGGGTGATTCATAGTGGGGTAGGGAGGGAGAGCATGAGAGGATTAGATTAATTCTAGATAGGGAAGAGGGTTGGGAGGGAAAGGGAGGGGGAGGGGGATTAGCAAAGATGGTGGATTGTGATGGTCATCATTATACAAAGTACATTATGAAGACTTTAATTGGGTGTCAACATACATTATATACAGAGATATGAAAAATTGAGGTATATATGTGTATTAAGAATTGTAATGCAAAAAAGTACATGTATAATGGCATAAATTGGCATGAACATACTTTATATACAGAGATACGAAAAATTGTGCTCTATATGTGTAATAAGGATTGTAATGCATTCCACTGTTGTCATGTTTTTTAAAACATAATAAAATCAATTAAAAAATAAACAAGTTTGAAACAGAAGATGAACATGAAACCCTAAACCCAATATTTAGAGAATATACACTTTTAAACATTCAGGGAAGAGTTACAAAAATCTTAATGACTACTCGGGTTTAGGTACATGATGTCTTCCAAAAGCTCACCTGGGAGATAATACAAGAGGGTTCAGAGGTGAAATTATTAGATTATGAAAGCTTTAACCTGATAAGCAGATTAATTCATAGATATGGATCAACAGGGAGGTAACTGTAGGCAGGTAGGGTGTGGCTGGAGAAGGTAGATCACTGGGGGAATGCTTTTGAGGTTTAGATTTTGTCCCTGGTGAGCAGAGATCTCAAGCTTGTTTCAGTGTTGCCATGTCCTGAGCTTCTTTCTGCCATGATGTTCTGTCTCATCCTGGGCCCACAGCTATGTTTTTGGCAAACGGCGAACTGAACCACTCTGAAACCATGAGCCAAAATAAATTGTTTCACCTTCATGTTTTTCTTGTCAGGTCTTTTAGTCATAGTGAAAAAAAGCTCACTAAAGCAATGACAGCCTGATAAAGAAGAGTGTAAAATCTCAACACTTTTTTTTTCTGGGTACCAAATTTCTTTATTTGAAGGAATGGTACAATGAACATAAGTGGATGTTTTGGTACAACTTATTGAAAAGGTAAAGGTAACCCCAACATGCATGCACTGCCTTGGTGACCAGGGAAGTCACTTCCATGGCGATGGGAAAGTCAGCCTAAGGTGTAGCTCTCATTATCACTTTCTCCCAGGATGTGCTTGTCAAAGAAATATTCTGCCATGCCAGATTCTGGGAATCCCATTCTTGTGCAAGTTAGTTATATGGACACCCAATTCTTTGATGGGTTTCACCTGCTCATTCAGGTAATGAGTCTCAATGAAGTCACAAAAGTGGGGGTCATTTTTGTCAGTGGCCAGTTTTTTGCAGTTCCAGAAGTGACTAGTTCACACTTTTCTCCAAGTGCAAAGCACATTCCATTGTATTGAGCCCACTCTCCCAGTCATCATGGTCTGGTTTCTTGATATCCTGAAGGAAGATTTGGCCACCTCGTTGGTTCTGCAGCTTCATCAGTTTCTGGGCATGTTCCCTCTCTTCATGAGATTGGTGAAAAAAAAATATTTTGCAAAGTTCTTCAAAGCCACATCACCACAGTCAAAGTAGTAAGACATGGACAGGTAGACATAAGAGGCGTAGAACTCTAGGTTGACGTGGCAGTTGATGGTGGCCTCTGAGTCCTGGTGGCAGTTCTGGCATACCTGTGAGGGGGATGTGGTAGTCATGGTGGGTGGCTGAGGAGAGGCCTGGTGCTGGAGAAGTGGCAGAGGCCTTGGGGCAGTCTGAGGGCGCTGTGAAGGGCTGCTGGCTCTGAGCCACTGGCCATGGTGGAGGTCCAGTGCTGGTTTTGTCCAAGCACTGTTGAAGCAGGAAACCCTGCATCTTTTGGTGGAGAACCCCTCTAGAATTTTAATAGATTTTAAAAGAACCACAATATCTGCTCATTAGATAAAGTTGGAAACTAATACCAAAATACTACTACTAGTAATAATAAGAAGAAAAAATAAGAAGTTTGGAAAATGATAATCATATTTTTTAAAAAAACGAATGTATCAAAGTTGATAATAACTAGCCCACATATCAAACTTCATCAATACTAGGAGATGCAAAAAATAAACACATTAAAAAATAAAGGTGAAAGGAAAGCGAGGAACTGGGAGACGGGAGAGCAAGAAATGAAAGATGGAGACCAGGCAGACATACACATGAGAGTTTTGTCAGAGCTGACAAATAAAGGCACATTCCTTTATAGTGGAGGCTTGGATTTTGGGGCTTTTATAGGCCAGGCTTAGGAATCAGAGATGAGTGGATCATAATGTGGGCAGTTTAAGGGTGGGGTTGCTATGAGGAGGTGGTGAGCCTTTTCTGGAAAGGTCCTTGGGCAGAAAAATGGTGACTGTCACTTAAGATGGCCGTCCAGATGCTAAACAAGGATTTTACAAAAGGAGGCACAAAATTACAGATGCTATAGAATGGAAATTGAAAATACTGTAATCTAATGTAAATGAAAATTACTTTAAAAATGAAATAATATCTTCTAGAGAACTGATGAAAAATAACTAGAAACTCAACATCATTCTGTGACCAGTATATGCATTAAGTCCACCAGTATAAATTTTCTCACAAAGAAAGGAGACCTCAGGATTACCAAATGTAAAATAACATAGTGGATCTTTCACAAACAATTCTAGGTCCTACTGTTTTCTATTTCTGTCTAGGCAAATTACTTATCATATGTGTGTGTCACTAGTCTCATCTATAAAGGAGGAACAATAATACCACTCACTTCATATAGATTTTATAAGCATTAAATAGAATAGTGCAAGGCTAAGAAAGTCTGGCATGCACTTTGCAAAAAAATTGTCTATTCTGGACTTAATACTTGGAATACATAGAATAAATCAGATGTTCAATAAATAATACATTGAATTTATCTGAGTTACTTGCCACTCTTTACTAACTCTTGCTATAGTAACTCTTGCCCTTTTTAATTAATAAAATATTATTTGAAATTGATAGAATGGTTATAATATGCCAGACTCCAGTGTACTAAACCTTTCAAATATAATATCCCATTTAATCCTTAACAGTAACCTTTTAAAGTTGGTATTGTAATTATCTAATTTTGTAGATTAGGAAACTATGGTACCAAGTGGTCAAGTAATTGACCTAAATTCACACAGGAAAGCTGGATTTAAACTTAAATTGGTCTGACTTTAGAGCCCTCAAACTTAATCACAGGTTATATACTTTAATTTCTAATTAGCACTTCACTGTAATCATTCCAAAACCTTTGTAAATCCCTCTTGAAAAGACTGAACTCTATTATTCTTGATTGAAGTATTTAAATATACTCTAATAAAACCAAAAATTTTCATTTGAGATGCTGTTACCACTTAAGAGCTTTTCAGTTTTTCCTTTATATGTTAAGTACTACCTCTGAGATCACAAGACAGATTTTGTTGAACACCAGGACTAGTCCAGATAAGTATGATTATGCAACTTTGTTTGAAAACTCTTGAACTTCAAGCTACTCCTTCTAGGACAAGGTCTATAGAGAAATCAGTACACAAAACTCCAATTAATGTTGGTGTTTTAATGCTGCCCTGTTAGTATATTGGAATGCCTTATGGATTATAGCTGATTTAAATTGCAGTGTTAATCATATATTTCCTACCCTATGTCAGAGCCGTTTTGATTCATGCCAGTATAGTGGTTTGGATGTGGGGTAACTCCCAAAAGCTCATGTGTGGGATGGTTCAGAGGAAAAATAATTGGGTTGTGTGAGAGTCTTAACCCAATCAGTGATTAATCCCCTGATAGAAATTAACTGAGTGGTAACTGAAGTGATAGGTGTGGCTGGAGGAGGTGGGAATTAGGACGTGACTTTGGGTTGTATATTGTATCTGGAGAGTGGAGTTTCTCTCTCTGAAACTTCTGATCAACATGTGAGCTGTTTCCCACTGCCACACTCTTCCACCATGATATTCTGCATCATCTGGAGCCATAAGGAATGGGGCCAGCCTTCTATGAAAAAAGACCTCTGAAACTGTGAGCTGCCAAATGAACTTTTCCTCCTTTATCTGAGCTCTCTTGAGCCCTGTCTTCACTGACCACTGTCCTATTGGCATTCTGGTCTTCTTAGCTCTTACCAGAATCAGCCATTAATCTTCCCTTAAAAAATCTAAAGTATTTCTAACATGCCCTGCTGCACATCCCAAAATTCCTCCCATCGATTCCAGAAAGCTCCCCAAAATTCTGAACCACATGGTCATTTAGTCACAGCAGGAAAAAAGCTGACTAAAACAGCCAGTATGTCAGAGATGTAAAATTTAAATTGTGGCTCTGTTCTTTACCAATTATAAAGGCAAATACAATGATAAAAAATATAGTTCCTATATTTTTCAAGTCAAGAGTAAAATATTTTAGGTATGAAATTAATTTAACCATTATCCAAGCACAAATAAATTCTTAAATCAGGTTTCTCAGTGTTGATGCTCATCAGACTCACCTATTCTGATTTAATGATTATTACATGCAATCTAGAGTCCTACGTATGAAACATACAACTAATCTTTTACTTCTCACATAATAAAAACTGAACATGCTTGTGTTTTAATAACTTAACTAAAAATAACTTCAATTTTAGCAAAATTTCAACTAAATCTTTGACTTTTTTTAATCGTACTTTATTTTTATTTTTATTCTTTTTAGTTATACATGACAGTACAATGTATTTTGGCAAACTATACATACATAGAGTATAATTTATTCTAATTAGGATCCTATTCTTGTGGTTATACCTGATATGGAGTTACACTAATTGTGTATTCAAATACAAGGCTAAGGAAGTTATGCCTGATTAATTCTACTGTCCTTCCTATTTCCCTCTCCCTCCCTTCCATTTGTTCACCTTTGTATAATACAATGAACTTCTATTCTATCCCTCTCCACCCTCCCTTTTTGTGAGTCAACATCCATATACCAGAGAGAACATTCTGTCTTTAATTTTTGGTGACTGGCTTATTTCACTTAGCATGATAGTCTCCAGTTCCATCCATTTACCAGAAAATGCTTAGCAGCTCAGGAGACTCAGGCAAGAGGATCAAAAGTTCTAGTCAATCCTGGGCAACTCAGTGAGACTCTCAGCAACTTAGTGAGACCCTATCTCAAAAATATATTTTTAAAAAGGGCTGGGGATGTAAAAGAGTGGTAGTAAGGCACCCCTGGATTCAATCCCCAGTACCAGAGGAAAAAAAAATAAAAAAGATTTGATGCAGTGTTTGTCAAAAAAAAAAATCAAAAATTTAAATGAAACAAATTTTAAATACATAAAATCATAGAATATTCAGAGGTTATCAGGATATTTTTATATGCCTGAGATCTAAAATATAATGAAAATATTATTGTTAAGTTGGGAAACTAAGACATTGTTCCCAGTAAGGAAATTGCAGTGAATAAGAATAATGAAACATAAAATTACCAGTGATAAGAAAAGTAAAAATATGGAAAAATAAGATATTATTTTTGATATGATTGATTTTGTCAATTGGATATATGGCTTTACTGGATGACAGCAACTAGTTATTTTTAAAATACTATAATTTAATGTTCCTTTTGTCCCAAGTCTTCATAATTGTATCTCAATTCAATTTTAATAATTGAAATATTAAATTATAATTAAAATTCTACATACAAATTAGTACATGTTATGTAACATTAACTATAATTAATTCCCCCATACATAGTTCAGCTAAAAAATGTGTGAACAGTAACCAATACCCAAATATTTAATCTCTACCTAACATCTATTGTTGCTAAATAGTTACTAGTATTTGGAAATTATTTTTTCCTATAATATCTGAGCTATTGATGGTCATTTTGACTTTTCATACAATAGTGTGGGAGAAACATACTGATTAAAATGGAATCTGAACTAACACAGGAAAGGACACCAAAAATGACAATATTTTATTAATTGGAAAACACAGGAATGAAAAGCCAAAAGCTGCATCTGCCCATAAGGATGATAGTTGGTGATACTAGGAAGGAGTTGGAGCATACTCTGGTGATGAAGAGCACAAAAGAGCCTTTCAGGAATATAAAGGTTTCTGGTCTTACAAAACACATGATTGTGATAGGCAGAAAGTACTCAAAGCTCTCAATCCCCTAACCTACTCATCACAGCTAGGTAAATATCATTCCTCCTCCACATCCCTCATAGTTGTGGATAAACTCCCACCTTCCAGAAAACTTGTGATTTATTCTCTGATGAATTTGAATTGGAGATCATTTAAACTTGAGACAACAGGCATAGGTGAAGACTGAAGACCTCTACTAAAATTAGCAGGACTTGGGAAAGTTTACCATGGGACAGTGAAACCCCAGCCTTCTATCTATATATGGCCCCCATTGCTATACCAGGACAATAAAAGATCTGTTTCTGGGGAAATGAGCCCCAAAGAAAACACCTTCAACTACTTCCCCCCAAAATACATGGATCTTCATTCAAACATTTCATTAAATTTCAGTAATAAATAAATTCCTCTCAAGAAATACATATACACATATAATTATTAATAAGCTTTTTTAGTGCTCTGTTTATAAATATAAACACCTACAATATGAAAGACAAAGACCAAAATTCCAAGAAAATAAAGGAACTTATAGAAAATAAAAATAAAGTTTAAGTAGAACTAAAATTAAGTTACACCAAAAAGAGATGATTTTGCATCCATGAATTAAGAAATATATTTCCTTAGAGAAAGGAAATTTGGGGAGTTAGGCAATCTTAGAAACTAAAAATATCATTTATTAAAAATAAATAAGTTCAATGAAGAGATAGAATATAAAGTAGATAAGTTGAACAAAGATGAAAATGTATGAAATAGGAAGCATCAACCTAGAAATCCAATATTCTAATAATAGGGATCTCAGAAAGACTAGAAAAATTAGGATGCTTTCAACAAATAATATAATGACATTTTCTGTAAGTAAAGGACACATTTTCAGATTAATTGAGCTTTAGTATATAGAATGAAAGATTTTCCAAATCAAGAAATCAGAAATCATGATAATCTGATTTACTCTGAAATTTAGAACATCTAGGATAGCCGAAAAAGAAAAAAAAATCTGAAAGTTCATAAAAAAGCAAAAATTGGCAACATATAAGAGATTAGGAATAAGGATGATGTCAGGCTTTTCATAGCAACAGTATATTCAGAAAAAAAATATCAACAAATGCTTCCAAATTCTGAGACTATTTCATATATATAATACATATTTATATTGATATGCACATATATATATAATTCATATGTATATAATATATGTGTATCTATACTTATTATATGTAACATCTATATCTTTCTATACTTATATACAGTACAATGCACTATATTTCTCTAGATTATAGATACATATATTATGCACGTCTATCAATATATATCTATCCACAATATATACATATAGATATACATAGAGAAATTTATTTTAATGAATTTCCTAAAAAAAATGTGATGGCCATGTCCAAAATTTATAGGGCAGGCTAGAAATTCAGGTTAGAGCTGATGTTGAAGTGTTGAGTCTGAATTCTGCAGGACGATGGGCTGGAAACTCAGGTAGGGTTTATCTGTTTCCATCCTGAGGAGATTTCCTTCCCTTTTAAGGATCCTCAATGTTTGCTCATATGGTCTTCAACAATATGGATGATAATTTGTATTACCCATACTCTACTGAGTTAAATGTAAATCAAATCCCATCTCCCTCAAAAAAAAAAAGAAAAGAAAAAACTCACAGCATCGAAATTTGTACATGACTAAAACACCTGGGAACCAGAGACTAGCCAGACTGACACAAAATTAATCAACATATCTATTGAGAAGATTATACCCACTCAAAAATATTAAAAATGAATGAGGGTATGATGAAAACATTCAAGATCTCAAACAAGTATTTCCTATGCATTCTTTCTTGGAAGAAATACACAACTAAACAAAGGAGGAAATGAAGATAGAGTGCTGGTACCAAGAAAACAAATATCCCAACATGTGAAATAAATAAAAGCCAGTTGTGAACAAAAATCCAAAGATAATGGAAGTATATTAGGCCTAGATATTAGCCAGTCTAAATTAGAACAAGAGGATGGGAGAGTTACAGGAGAAATATTTTCACACTAATCTCCAAAAATGGGTTAGATGGAATATTTGACATTTTCTGTTATGGAGGGGAATTTACACTTTAAGTCAGAAAGTTCACCATGAATTTGTATGAGCATATAGTAAATCAAAGAGTCAACACAAAAGCAGCAATTAAGAAATATAAATTTTTAAGGAAATGTGTGAATATATTACAAGAATCAATTACAGAAGGTTTTTACTCTACCTCAAAATATCCATTATATCACCTGTGATAATTAATTTTATGTGTCAGTTTGAGTTTGGTAATGAAGGCCCAGCTAACTCTTAAAACATTGTTTTGGGTGTCATTTTGAATGTTTCTGAAAGCCATTAGCATCTGAATTGCTAGATGAACACAAAAGATCTGCCCTTACCAATGTAGGCAGGCATCATTCAATCCACTAATGTCCAGAACAGAATAAACTGATGGAGAAAAGGAGAATTCTGCATCTCTGAGTTGGAACATTCTTAGTCTCCTGTTCTCAGATACCAGAGCTTGGTATCAAAACTTCCAGTTCTTGGGCCTTCAGATGTCACCCTATACTCCTTCACTCCTGGTTCTCAGGCTTTCTGACTTGGAATGAAAGTACATAATGGAACATTGACTCATTGTGTACGTATGTATAAGTATATATATATAAAATACAAATATATAAAAGGTTTTGGCTTACATGACTATGGAAAATAAGAAATTTCACCATCTTCTATCTGCAAGCTGAAGAACCAGGAAAACTGGTGGTGTAATTCAGTTTAAAGTCATTAAAATTCTTTCTGTTTCTCTGGTGAACATTCCTGAATACAATCACCATTCCACAACATCCATGCCACCTGGTTTCAAGCCATCATCATCTCATACATGGATTCTTTCAAATGCCTCCTAACTAGTCTCCTTATATATTAGTCCATTTCCATTATTATACCAAAATGCCTGAAGCTTGAGTAATTTTATGGAAAAAAGAGGGTTTTTCTTGTTTGTTTTACCTCACTATTTTGGAGGCTGACAGTCCAAGTTGGGTAGCTCATTGGTTTGGCCTCTGGTGAGAGCCTAACAGAGATGGCATAATAGGAGGATCTTTTTTTTTTTTTTTTTGCTCCTACTCTGTGTATTTGTTTTATCTTATTTTTTTAAGTTTTAATTTGTTATATATGACAACAGAATACATTATAATTCATATTATCCATAGAGAGCATGATTTTTCATATGTCTGGTTATATACAAAGTGGAGTCACACTATTCATGTCTTCATACATGTTTCTAGGATAGTGATGTCCATATCATTCCACTGTCTTTCCTACCTCCATACCCCCTTCCTTCCCTTCCCTCCACTTTGCCCTATCTAAAGATTCTTTCTGACATCACTGAGACTCAGTAAATCGAACAGAATCACACACAGACACACACACACACTCTCATACACACACATCTGTAACTCAAGCACAGATCTCCAAACTCTAATACATGTTGATTAAGTATGCTTCAACTTAAGTTTCCTAATGCTAGCTCCTTTTCATTGTGAAGTATTCTTTTAACCAACAATATAAATATGTCAAATTTCTCTTATTTATTTAGATAATTCCATAAAATATAAAGAAATTATTTTATTTTATATTTTTAATTTGTTCTTTCTATATATACATGACAGTAGAGTGTATTTTGACATATTTCACATATGTGGAATATAACTTATCCTAATTAGGATCCTATTCTTGTAGTTGTATATGATGTGGAGTTTCACTGGTCATGTATTCATAGGTGAACATAGGAAAGTTTGTGCAATTCAGTCTATTAATTTTCTGATCCCACTACCCCCCTTCACTTCATTTCCCTTTGTCTAAACCAATGAATTTATATTCTCTCCACCCCTTATTCTATGTTAGCATCCACATATCAGAGAGAACATCTGGCTTTTGGTTTGGGGGCCTGGCTTATTTCACTTAGCATGATAGTTTCCAGTTCCATCCATTTACCATCAAATACCATAATTTCACTCTGCTTTATGGCTGAGTAATATTTCATTATGTATATATTCCACATTTGCTTTATCCATTTATGTGTTGAAGGGCACCTAGGTTGGTTCCATAGCTTTGCTATTGTGAATTGTTCTGCTATGTAGCTGCATTACTGCAGTATGCTGTTTTTACGTCCTTTGGGTATATATGAAGGAGTGGGACAGCTGAGTCAAATGGTGGTTCCATTCCAAGTTTTCTGAGGAACCCATATTATTTTCCACATGGGTTGCATCAATTTGCAATCCCACCACCAATGCATAAGTGTACCTTTTTCCCCATATCCTCATCAACATTTATTGTTACTTGTATTCTTTATAATGACCATTCTGACTGGAGAGAGATGAAATCTCAGATTGGTTTTAATTTGTAGTTCTCTAATTGCTAGAGATGTTGAACATTTTTTCACATACTTTTTTACCATTTGTAGTTGTTCTCCTGTAAAGTGCATGCTAAGTTTCTTTGCCCATTTGTGTATTGGGTTGTTTTTTTTTTTATTTGTTTGTTTATACTGGAGTTCTTTGTATATACTGGAGATTAATGCTTTGAGATGCTGGTAGCAAAGATTTTCTCCCATCCTATACGTTCTCTCTTAATTTTCTTGACTGTTTTCTTTACTGTGAGGATTTTTTTTAGTTTGATACCATCCCACTTATTGATTCTTGATTTTATTTCTTTTGCTTTAGGAATCTTGTTGAGGAAGTCCATTCCTAGGCTGACAGAATGAAGAGTTGGACATACATTTTCTTCTAGAAGGTGCAGGGTCTCTGGTTAAAAATGTAGGTCCTTGATGCACCTTGAGTTGAGTTTTGTGCTAGGTGAGAGATAGGAGTTCAATTTCATTCTGTACATATGTATTTCCAGTCTTTGCAGCACCATTTGTTGAAGAGGCTATCTTTTCTCCAATGTTTGTTTACGGCACCTTTGTCTAATATGAGATGACTGTATTTATGCTGGTGTGTCTGAATTTACGTATGAGTTTTAGAAGCTTTCTGGCAGAGATTTTTTTCTTCTAAATTTAGAATCATGTAATTGCCAAGTGTTCTTACCAAGTTGAAGTTTTGGTTTTAATACTTCCCAATTCCCCTTCTTGGGAGATTAATGTGGGCAAGCTAGGCTGCAAGTCAGGTGGCAAAGCTGCTGGCTGGGGAAGGTGAGTATAGCAGTGAATTGGTGTGTTGGACGGGCTGGGCTGTGGCCAGGTGATGAAGTGGGTGGATGGGCCAGGAAGTGCAGTACCCTGTTGGGTGGGCCCAGCTGGCCCAGGCTGGTTCAGTCTGATGTTCCTGACTGGGAAGTGGTGGGCCAGACTGGGCTGCGGCTGGGTGGCAAAGTAGCTGACCATGTCCAGTGGGCCTAGCTGGCCTGGGCCAGGTGGATCAGGATCAGGATCATGGATCCTTCAGGCTGGCAGTGTAGCTATGTTCTGGTATGTACAGGCATGGCAGTGAAGTGGCAACCTGGCTGGCTAGACTATGAGCCAGGGTAAAATTGCTGGCCTAGTAGATGGAGCAATGACCTGGATCAAGGGCCAGGGTTTTGGAGGACTGGTGACTAGGGCCTGGGGTTCTGGGAAGGTGTTGGACCCCACTGGCACTGGGCCTTGGGGACTGGGTGGGTGCCAAACTGGGAAAGGAACAGGGCCCAGGCTTGTGCTGGGACCTAGCAAGTGTTGGCCCCAGTGGGCTGCGGGAACTCAGTGGGTTCGGGATCAGTTCATTGGGCATACTATTGGCCAAGTGCCCTCACACCCACCCTTCCAACCTCCTGTGCTAAAGCTGGCCCTGTCAGCCCCCACAGGCCACAAAGCTCACAGGGCTGGGGAGAGCTGGGCTGTCTCCAGACTCTCCAACTTGTATTCCCTGTGGGTAAAAATTCTCCCAGTTTATGACTTTCCATAGGTTTGCTAGGCCCATACAGTCTGGGCAGACCTAACTACAAACTCACAAATCTGGGTTTCTCCAGTTCCCATTGGCTCTGCTGCACTGCAGTCCCAAGATGAATCCTGGATTGGCTCTCTGCAGAGAATTGATAAGTTCAGGTTGACTTTCTTCTTCTTCTTCTTCTCCTTCTCCTTCTTCTTCTTCTTCGTCTGTTTAATGAGTTGAGCAGGCTCTGGTTTGGCTAGGGCAGACTGCCTCTCCAGTCTCAGGACTTTCACTCTAAACCTTGGGGAGAAACAGTATTCCCACTTCTTGAGTTCTGTGTAGCTGAGCTAGCTATCTTACCAGGAAATTATTTTAAATTCTGATGGTCCTGCCATCAGTCTTTATTTTCTACCATCATTCTCTCATTCTTGTTATTAAGTTGCCTCCGCTCAGGTCAACTTCTTTGGCTGGCAATACTTTGTGCATGTTGCTACATGTGGTAGCCAGCAGGAGATATCACTATTTATAACTTTATGGGGATAAGACAACAAGAAGTTCCACATTTAGGTCCCTTTTAGACTCTGCCTTATGTATCTCTTCCCATGGCTTGTTTTCTGCATCCTTTACCTGTAATAAATGTACTCATGAGCAAAACAGGTATCAGTGAGTTCTGTGATTCTTAGTAAATTATCAAAATTGAGGATGAAGGGTTATGGAAAAATAATATTCCTACATGACAACCCCTGGGAAAAAATTGGAAAGATGGTGTGACTTGTAATAAAGGAGGGGAAATTAGCCAAACATTAAACCTCTCCCAGTAAATCCTTTCTCCCAAACCATAGACCCTAAAGGAAGGGGGCAGATATTGAATGCTGGGTTCTGGACTTTGACCTTCCCTCATTGCAAATTAGTTCTAAATGGAGGCACAGTTAATAATGAAACTGTGGGAAACAATGGATGCCAGAGGAAGAAGAAAAGCAGTGGGCAGGATTTGAGCATTCATCCTCCAGTATCTATGCTCCTATCTCTCCTGGTAACAATGAGTTTCAAACTTTTTATGACTGCTTTCCTGAGTTAAAATTTTAACCTGCACAACTTGTTCCCTGACTGCTGGATAGGCATGTTCACAGTTTCCAATGATTATACCACTCTCACTGTACCCATAAAACTAAAATCCCCTCTGTAACCTATGACAATTTCATATCCAGAAAATGAGCCCTATGGTGCTTGAGTGATTGTGTCCACAAATGAATAAATGGCTTCACTGAATTTGTTTAGTTCTGCATCTTTCATTTTGTACTTACAGAGGATGGTTAGGAAAACTCTTGAACATGTAGTTGTTGTCACAGTGAGGGTATCCCCTGCAGACATAGGCAAGTAACTAATTCTGGATATCATGACCATATGTTTATATGTCCAGTATCATTATTCTTTTGAAATTTGTGTCTTACTGAATAAGATGAAATAAAAGATACAGAATTGTAGTTTCACAAAATGAAAAAGTGAGTATTTTTAAAGATATTAGTGCCTTGAATTACAAAGTACATATAAAATATCCTTCTATATTTCTTGATTCTATAAAAGTAGATAAGTCACTGAAGGAAGTTCATGATTTACAATCAATTTTATTTTCCTTTAAAAAAAGCTTTATTTATTTATTGGCCAGAAAATTCCTTTTATTATGTCACAAGCAAATGCATTGGAACAAAATTGAAAAAGAAACATGAGAAATTAATGCTATTGTTTATCAACTTATACATAATTGTTACATTGAAAGAATATTGGTTTGCTCCTCTATACAGAACTACTACAAATGAGAAAGTAAGAAAAAAAGGTGCTCTAATGGATGGATTATAATGGCATGATGTTGAGAATTACTGTAATGATAATACATTCTAATTTAAGAATTTAAAAAATATCTCAGTTATTTGTGCTAAGTAAATAAACAGTGTCTGTATAAGCAATTGTGAAAAACCTAATAGTAGACCTTTCCAGGTTGGAATTATTAATAGAATTTTTGTGGAATGAATTGTGTTCTTAGTAGAGACTAACAGGCTGCAATAAAGACCTTTATGAATAACATTTGAAGTTTTCCTCTCAGAATGAAAAGAAAAATATGAGTGTTGACCCTGGCAGCTACCATCATATGTTTAACCACTGATTTTCCAGTGAAAAATGAATAGATCATAACAGAACATACTACACAATCAAAACCAACCCAGTGTTCCTCATAGCTTTTTACATTTGGAACAACTCACCAGAAGGATAGTTTCCCACAAACCGAAGAAAATAATTGCTGCTTAAATGGTAAAATGAAGAAGACAATCCTTTAAATACTTACTACAAAGCCAAGAGATGATGCCTCTTACTCTACCAAGTGACTCAGGTAGGTCAGAGCACACTGTTAGAGAAATTCACGTCTGCCACAAGAAGGAATATATCATAGAACTTTAGAAATCCTTAGTTATATATTTTCAGAGGCTAAAGTGCAAATTAAGAACAGATTCATCTTAAGTTTTCAGCAAATCATATTCTGTGAAGATCTATTAAATAAACAAAACATGTCCTCAAATGGCTCCTGAATACTAAAAAATGGAAATGGTTGGAGACATTATTGTCAACTGGCTGAAGTAGGCGCCTGATTAACTCTAAGACTGGGTCAGATAAGGTGATGTTTCCTTTGAGGAGCAATGTTACTGTGCACCCTACTGCTGCCATTTAAACAATCTCCAGTCAGTGACTTTCCCTGGAGGATGCTACTGAGGGTTCAAAGGGGGATGCAGGCTTCGTGTGGTCCCCTCCCACAGACTCACTTGTTTGTATAAAATAATTGCCCTGCCAGAGGCCTCCCTCCCAGAGATTCTGATTTCCATTTAAAAAACATGCTGTTCAATTTTTCTGGAAAAATATTCATAATATTAGAAAAATATTTTTGATGAAAGCAGCACATTGTAAAAAAAATAAATAAAAAATAAGCATTTAAAATTATATTTATTACCATATATTGTGATTATTAATTAACCAAAAAGTAGAATGTTAAATGCTAATAGAAAAATTATCATAGAGACACTAAAATATTGAATGGAGAAATTTATTCAACACTGAAAATGTGTATTTAATTCATGATCACATCACAAAACAAGTCACACATTACTTGATATTCATTTACTTGAGGTTAGGTGAAAATTAGAGGAAAAGCAGAAAAAGGAGCACATTATCCATCTACTGTTTATTATTGTCAAAGAATATAGATGTTGATAAAAAAAGTTGGAACACCTACATCCTTAAATTACATGTTGTAATCATCTAAATTTAATCATAAATAAGTAAACCACCTATGAAAAAGACGGTTTACTTATATGTTCTATAATTTTTAGAACTATAATATAATTCAGTCTCATATTTAAGGAAGAAATAACTCACAAAGAAAAATAAAACAAACATAATAAATTGGATAATTTTGTTATCAAACTAAATATATAAATTCTACAAAAATAGAGTTTTACCAAGACTAGAGCTGATCCCCTGAAACTAACCATGAGTTTAGTTGGTAAATTCTCAGCTATAGCCCTTCTTTATTCAAACACAATTCAATTAGATTGACATCTGCTTGCTATATAGGGACTCCAAAAAAGTAGACACAATTTATACTTGTGCTCAAAGACATTTCAGTGCAGTTGGCAAAACCAGCATACTCTGAAGAACTTTGTATTCATCTGTTATGGCAACTACTATTATACAAAACAAGTTACAATATATAGTAATACTCTACTGTACTGCAGGATTAAGCAATTGTTGTATCCTTAGAAAACAACAGAATACCTTACAAGCATAAAAATATTAGGGAATAATAGCATTCATCCATCAAAAATTTATTAGACATTATTTTTGAGCAAGTAAGTCTTCTAAGAATGAAATACATAGTAGTGATAAAAATGAATAAGATGAATTTTAAGAAAGATTATATTCTAGACATAGTTAACCATTTTCTTCTCTGTCTTTTATCTGAGTCTTCAACCTGTTCCACTACCATCACTTCTTTAAATTTAGCAAAAATCCAAGCTGTACCCATCATGGTACCATAAACTTCTGGCAATAATTAGTTAAGCATTATGCATATGACTCAAATAAAATAATAAGATTCCTTATGTGGTATTGACATTTCTCCTTAATTTCATTTACATTTCTGTCAACTCAATTTAAAATATTCCAATTAATATAATAGATGTACCATAAATAATCATTAAAAATAAATTTGTAGTGCTAAGAACTATCTCCACCCTTTTCAGTTTGGAAATTATGAACTCCTAAGGACATAAATCTCATATAAAAACTTCTGAAAATTATTGGTTTTCAAAACCACCGCTTTGGAAGCAAATTACTACAGATATTCCCAGAGGCTCTCTGAAGATTTTTAAGAGAACAAATTCAATAATAGTCCTAATTAAGATATAATTTGTAGGTCTCAATTAACTTACAATATAGCTACATTGTTCACAACCAATGATTGTTTTAGTCAGCTTTTTCACGGTTATGACTAAAAGACCTGACCAGAACAATTGTAGAGGAGGAAAAGTTTATTTGAAGGCTCCTGGTTTCAGAGGTCTCAGTCCATGGACAGCATGTTCCATTCTCTGGGCTGGAGGTGAGGCAGAACATCATGCTGGAAGAGTGAGGCAGAGGTAAGCAGCTCACATGATAATGAGTAAGGAGAGAAAGACTCCACTTTCCAGATACAAAATATATGCCCCAAATGTATGCTTCTACAGCCATACCCTACCTGCTTTCAATCTCACACAGTTAATCCCATCAGGTCAATTAATTCACTGGTCAAGTTGAGACTCTCATAACCCAATAATTTCTCCTCTAAACCCTCCTGCACTGTCTCACACATGAGCTTTTGGGGGATACCTCACATCCAAACCTTAATAGCAATCAAAAATTTTGTTAATTTCTTATGTATATTATCTTATGTTATTTTTAAAAAATGTCCTTATGTATGTAGTAGATATTAAAATATTTGTAATAGTCAATTTGCATTATCAACTTGATTGGATTATGAGATGCCAACGATTAAGAGGCTTCTGGGTGTGTCAATGAGAGTGTGTCTAGGAATGATTAGCATGTGGGATAGCGAACTGAAGTGGAGACTCTCCCTAAGCATGGGCAGCACCAACCAACACCTTGGTGGCTTGGATGAAATAAAAGTTGGAAGAACAAGGAAGCAGCAGCAGATGCAAGCTCCATTCTTCTTGAATGAGTTCTTGATTGCTGCTGTGATCGTTGAAGAAGATCAGACTCTCACTTCTTCACTCTTCCAAAGCAAACTCTACCAGTGCTTCTTTAGAAAGTTTCCAGAAGCTTTCAGTCTTGGAGTAGGATAGCATCATTGATATCTCTTTGTTTTGGGGCCTCAGCCTTTTGGACTGCACAGGTTCTGCACTGGTTCTTCCAGCTCTCCAGCCTGAAGACAGCTCTTGTGGACTATCCAGCTTTTGGTTGTGTAAGTCAACCTAATAAATCCCTTTTTCATAATTATACTTCCTGTTGATTCTGTTTCTCTAGAGAATTTTAATATTATTATTATGTATTCTCAATGTGCTCATCAAGAAGTCAAAGTGTAATATGTTAAATACAGATTCCAAAGGTCCAATGTAATCTGAAAAATTGTGAATTAAAGAAGGCTATGGGGAGGTATTGGAGAATTAAATCTACCAAATTACACTATGCCTATGTACTGATATACCACAATAAATCCTGCACACACAAATAAAATAACACACTATTAAAAATAACAGTAATAGAAGGGGGATCATTATAGCAGAGCAGGCAAATTGGGGAAGGGAGGAGGAAAGGGAAAGAGAAGGCAGTGGGGAATGTGGTTGATCAGATTATGTTATATGCATGTACATATATGGCATAATGAATTCTACCATTAGGCATAATTATAATGCTCCAATATAAATATGTAAACTGAATTTAACATCAATTTCAAGCATCCCAAATAATCACCAGAAGTAATGAATAGATAATATACATGGACCCTTGCATTTTCCCTCAGTACTTCATATATACACATCTTGAGACTGATCCTGAGTCAATGGAAGACTTCTCCTAATGAAAGACGAGTATTTTTCTATAAGGTTTACAATTCACCATATACCCTTGTTACAACTAACATTTACAGAGATTCTATTTATAATAGAGGTACACTGGGAATGATTTTAATGAATTGCTGAGTGTCTGGGAATTCAATTCAACACTTAACTAGAGTCAATGTTTCTTAAGTAAATATCTATAATCATCATAGAGTGAACTTCTAGATTATAGCAATATGCATGAAATTTTATGAAGTAATTTAATTTTTATTAGAAATTATAAAATATATTAGTCAAATTTTCAAATTTGGCATCATTGTGCAGCAACAGATTGGCCTTTGATGACTATCTTGGATATTTGCAATGCTAAATAGAAATTCACTTTCATCTGAGGTCATTAAGGAGGCAAGACCTTGTTTGGCTGACTCCATTAACAGGCCTGTATGTTTATATGTATATAAGGCACGTAAGATGATGCCACCATTACCAAGTCCTTTCTTCTCTCACAGTAATTGATGTATTATATATTCTTTATAAGAATCATACTTTTTTACTCCTAGACATAAATATTTTAGTTGGTGGTGATGGTGCAGTTTCAGGATGCAATCTCACAAACTGAAATTTTGTAGACAATTTGAAAAATTAGCTTTCTAAATAAATTTATATAAAGACAAAATTTTATTTATTTTTTTAATCTGTAGTTATGAATTCAGTATTTTTAAAGAAGCTACTTTCTTGTGAAAAAAATCTTAGTGGCCAATTTTACATTCTTCTAAAAATTTTCTTAAGATATAATAAAGAATTTTCAGGATAGGATTAAGTAATTATCCATAAAATAGAAAACTTTTTAAAGATGTTTTTATTTTTAGATAAACATAATGACTTTATTATATTTATTTGTTTTTTTAATGGGGTGCTAAGGATTGGACCCAGTGCCTCACATGTATTAGGAAAGTGTTCTACCACAGGGCCACAACCCCAGGCCTAAAATACAGATCTTAAAATTTATTTTACTTATTATTGAGAACACTGGATGCACTACATACTTCTAGAAATATTAGAATTGTAACATGATAGCTTTGAAGAACCCCAATGCAGCTAAAAATTCTCTTTACTCTGATTATTGTCATTGATGTGTAGGGATAGGACTGTGGCTGACTTTCTCACAGTGACCATTAAATATCATTAAACATAATAAATTTATACTGCTACTCAAGTTTTCCATCTAGAAGCTTAGAATTTTGAATTGAGAGATAGGGATGAGAATTATTTTTTAATGGGCCACATTATTGTCCTAGCTCCAAAAGGATGTCCAGTGTCTAAACTGATAAGATTTCTGGAGCTATCTTGGTGTCAGCACTTCCTAAGTTCTTAGATATCATTAGTCATTGATAAATTCTCTCAGTAAGTTCTACTTTTTTCTTGGATCCTATTACTTATGACTAAAACTGCACTAAATGTAAAGAGTATATCCTGTCACTGGCTTTTTACTCCTGACACTTAAGAATTTCTTATTAAATTTAAGCACTTTTGATGATTAAAATTTTTTTCAGTTATTAAAAATTCTGATAAACAATGTATAGTAAATTAAAAATCTGTGTCAATACATGAAATATAAAATATCTTAATGAATATTATCTTAATATTAGACATTCTGAAATTTATCTAAGTATTGTATAAAAGAGTAGACATGGGAATCTCTTAGGAAAGATAAGAAACAAGCAATAAATAAGTATCAAAACATTGGAATAAACACTTTAAAAATTTCAAACATACATAGGTATACTTATGAAAAGAAAACCTTTCTTTTTAAAAACAAATATTTTTTATTAACTACTCATAATTAACCAGGGTTAATGTTTTGTCATTTTTCTTCAAAAATTTTAATAAAAATACCTATTTTAGATACAGTTGAACTCGACTTTGTTTTCTTCCTATTGCTTCATTACAAATCTGATGACTCAATCCATCTTTTTTATATTTTTGTAGGTATATAAATATATTTTAATTTTTTGACTTTTTAAAATTTGTTCTAATTAGTTATACATGACAGCAGAATGCATTTTGACATAAATGTTGGCAATGATGTGTGAGAAAAGGTGCATTCGTACATTGCTGGTGGGACTGCAAATTGATGCAACCACTATGGAAAGCAGTATAGAGATTTCTCAGAAAAGTAGGAATGGAACTACCATTTGATGCAGCTATCCCACTCCTTGGATTATATCTAAAGGACTTAAAATCAGCATTCTACAGTGATGCAGCCACATCAATGTTTATAGCAGCTCAATTCACAATAGCTAAACTATGGAACCAACCTAGATGCCCTTCAACAGATGAATGGATAAAGAAAATGTGCTACATACACAGAATGGAATACTACTCAGCCTTAAAGAATGAAATTATGGCATTTGCAGGTAAATAGATGGAACTAGAGAATATCATACGCAATAAGTACAATAGGCCAATCCCCAAAAACCAAAGGCTGAATGTTTTCTCTGGTAAGCAGATGCTTATTCATAATGGTGGGGTGGGAGTGTATGAAAGAATGAAGGAACTTTGGACTTTAGAGGGTAGTGAAGGGAGGGGTGGGACTATGGGGATGGGAAGGATGGTAGAATGAGATAGACTTTATTACCCTATTTACATGTATGATTACATTACTGGTGTGACTCAGCACCATGTATAGTCAGAGGAATGAGAATTTATGCCCATTTGTGTACAATAGAGCAATAGAAAAACTGTTTTCCCAATAGAAAGCCTCTTTGTCTTTAATACTTAGTTCTTATTGGATATACTTATTTCTTAGTACAGTTTCTTGTCAATAGTAATACAGGAAAAATTATATTTTCATCCCTAAATGTTATGGTTTAGAGATGAAGTGTCCTCCCAAACTCAAGTGAGACAACTCAAGAAAGTTTAGAGGTAAAATGATTGAAATATGAGAGCCTTAAATTAATCAGTATATTAATCCCCTCATAGGGATTAACTGGGTAGTAACTGTAGGCAGATAGGTGTGACTGGAAGAGATGAGTCATTGGGGTATGTTCTTGGGGTTTATATTTAGTCCATGATGAGGAAAGTCATGTTATTAGCTACTTTCCTCTGCAACACCCTTCTGCCATGATATTCTGCTTCACCTTGGGCACAGAGCAATGAAATCAAGCATATAAGGACTGAGATCTCTGAAACCATAAATGACAAACTTTTTCTCCTCTAGAAGTCTTTTTATCAGGTCTTTAGGTTACAGCAATGAAAAAGCTAAAACTCTGTAAAATACTGTTATGAAAATAATTTGCAGAAAAACATTTGTGTTGCAATAAAAATACAATTGGTAGACTGTCACAATCACATGTAGAAATGGCTGGGCCTGAGAGCAATATCATGGTGTCACAGAAAGAGTGACTCTATCATTGTTTCTTGTCCTCTAAAATGTTTTCAGCTTATTTTGACTAGTGTGGTGCAACAGATACTCAAGTTTTTGAGAAATCATTGAATTATAGAGAATTTAGAAATTTAAGTAAGAATAGTTATTTAAGTGTAAGAAAATATTTTTTCTGCATAAAATAGTAATCTTTAACAACTATATTAACTGCTTGGAGAACAGAAATTATTGTTTTAGAAATTGTTATTAATTCCTAATAAACTTGTTACATTTTAGTTATATTTTGGAGAATTGGTTGGGGTCTTATTGTTTATATGTAATGCAGAGTATTTTTTAAAATACTATTTCTTTAAATTTTTTTTTTAGTTATAGATGGACACAATACTTTTATCTATTTATTTATTTATTTATTTATCTATCTATCTATCTATCTATTTATTTATTTATTTTACGTGGTGTTGAGGATTGAAACCAGTGCCTCACATGTGCAAGGTAAGTGCTCTTACACTGAGCCAAAACCCAGCCCCAGAGATTTTTTTTTCCTAAAATAACGGAGGAAAACTCTTTAGTATGAAGTATCTGAAGGAACGATTTCCTGCAATTAAAGTACTGTACAGTATAAAGAAAAAAAAACAATGTTTCTAAATTATTTTATAAGAATTTCAGTAGAAAACTTAAGGCCATTCTTCCTCATTAGTTTTAATGCAAAGATTATACATAAAGATAAAAAAGAGCACTAAAAGAAAAAAATATAGAAAAACCAAGAGCGATTTATTCGAGAAATGCAGAAACTAAAAATATCCAGTATTATCTCAATTATAAATCATATATTATGAGGTTAAAGAAGTAAAGATTTTGCCATATAATACAAAAGATATTTGAAAAATTAAACATCCATGTGAAATTTTTTGATGCACAAACAGTATGCTTAGTGGTGTAACATTACAAATATTCCTACTAAAGTTATGAGTAACTCAATCACTACCACTATTTGAAATCATCTGTAAAGTGCAATGAAATTTAAATAAGACAATGAAATGAGCATCAAATATTTTATGTTTTGCAATGATAGTTTGAGTTATTTTTTGGGGTGTGGGGTACAGGGGATTGAACTCAAGGGCATTCAACCACTGAGCCACATCCCCATCCCTATTTTGTATTTTATTTAAAGATAGGGTCTCATTGAGTTGTTTAACACCTCTCTTTTGCTGAGGCTGGCTTTGAACTTGTGATCCTCCTGTCTCAGCCTCCTGAGCTGCTGGAATTGCAGCATGCGCCATGGCCTAGTCTAGAGGTCTTGGGAAAAAAAACAACTGAAGTTCAAATGAGAATTCTTTAAGATAGTATTTCAAAAATAAAAATTCTTCATTTAGACAAATAATAGCCAGTAATAAAGTATAACAAAATAAATGATTTTATGTATAAGTATAGCAAATACTCATATATATAAGTAAATCAATCTGGAAAACAATGAAAAAAATGCTTCTCAATTTATAATGAATTTATGTTATTAAATCCATCATCATTTGAAATTCTTTTAATAAAACCACATATGGGATATCACAGTTTAAGTTAAATGAGCTCAGAATACTTACATTAGCCTATGTTTATGCAATATCATTAAACACAATCTATTTTATAAAGAAAGTGTTGAATATTTTATGTAAGTCCTTGACTTTCTTTTTTTTTAATTAAAGTGAAAACATCCATTTTATGCGCATAGTTTTGCACCATCATAAAGACAAAAAAATTGTAAGCCAAACCATCTTGAGTCAGAAATCAATCTGTAACTCTATGGAGAGAATATGAAAATTCACTTAAATACTATAAGTAATTATTTGAATAAGTAAAAATAAATTGAAAGAAAGAACTTTCTCTTATGTTGCCAAACACAATATTTTAAAAATTCAATCCTTCAAAATGAACATGTAAAGATAATATATTCTCAATATAAAGACCAATATATGCCTTAATATTCTTGTTCCTTTTCTACTCTATTAAAAAATTAAACAAATCTAAAACTCATTCAGATAAAAATCAGCATATAAAATATCCAATAATATTTAATGTGTCATGAGTGAAGATTCCCAATAATATATTAAAATATAAAGCTACAGTAATAAAATATTGTATTTCAAGCACCACTACAGATAGATCAATGGATAGGATTAGATAATAGAAAACACATGTAGAGTACATGGGGATTTAGTACATGATGAAATTGTACCATATTATTCAGAACTTTTAAGGTCATAAGTGAAAGGAACACAACTCAAACCAGTTGCTTTGGTCTGAAGGTCTGTATTCCTTCTACATTCATAGGTTGAAAGTTGAAACTTTTAATTTGTAATGTGATAGCATTAGGAAGTAGAGTATGGTAGAGGAAATTAGGTCATGAGGGTACAGGCCTCATATAGTATTAGTATCCTTTATTTAAAAAAAAAAAAAAGGCCCTAGAGAGCTGCCTTGCCCCTTCTACCATATGAAGACTCAGAAAGCACAACCTATTAACTAGGAAATAGATCCTTACCAGACACCAAATCTTCTGTGGCTTTGTTCTTAGACCTCTCAGGCTCCAGAATGGTAAGAAATAATTTTTTTGTGATTTATTACCTACCTCGTCTATGGTATTTTGTTACAGAAATCTGAATGGGACTAAGACACTAGGCCAAAGGGGAACTTTTTTAGTTAATGGAACCATACCAGGCAAATATAAGATTTGTAGCTGTATCAACAGAAATCAAGGATTCTTCTTTCTGTAACAGTATGTAATAATTGTCACAGTTCCTGGCCTGTAAAATTATAAACAACAAATATCTGTTAATTGTATGCACAGATTAAAGAGCAGTCTGGAATCCAGAAGAAGTAATGGAGAAATGCAGTGGCAGGTATAAAGTGGAACTTGATTCTCAGGCTCAAGACAATTACAAGGATAGGAAAGGCAGCAGAATACAACAGACACTAGTATGGCAATATGTAAATTAGTGGATGTGTAACTGAGGTGATTCTGCAATCTGTATACGGGGTAAAAATGGGAGTTCATAACCCACTTGAATCAAAGTGTGAAATATGATATATCAAGAATTATGTAATGTTTTGAACAACCAACAATAAAAATTTAAAAAATAAATAAATAAAAAATAAAAAATGGAAAAAAAAAGACAATTACAAGGTTAGAAGCAAGATTGTGTTCAAATTGTTAATGGCTCAGAGGACACACAAAACAGGGAACAGAAGAGAAAAAAAACTAGGTAAATTCTGGGTGAAGTTTGAGATATAGAATTTGAGGGAGAATGTAGTGGGAGAAATAAATCTACAGATGCACAGGGTGTGATTTTAAAAGTGGCAAGTTTAAAGTACAATTTGGAAAAAAAATCACATAGAAATAAAAAACAAATAATAATTTTGAGTTGAATGAATTCTATCAAGAAAGAAAATTACTCAGTTATAATAAGGAAATTTTTAAAAAGAATAATATTTATTAAATTCTTATTATGATTCAGATAAATTTCTAAGGTATTCAGCAATTAGTAATAGCCAAATAAGATTGACAATGTTATCATTCCCTCCCATTTTATGCATAATAAATAAAAACTCAGAGGGTTAAAATATTGTTCAAGATCACATGGTTAATAAACAGAGACCTGAGTTGTATCTGAATCCAGAGCTAATGGATATAAACTCTACAATGAACTTAATTGTGTATGTATAAATTTGAAAGGAAAACTAAATTAATTTTAAAAAATAATTTATTTTAAAGTGATATTACATATATTCATATGCATATATATGTATATATGCATATGTGTGTATCACACCAAAACACTAGCACATATAAATTTTCATAATATATTTTTGTAAATAAAATTTAATATGCTTGCACTTCTGCTCTCCTGGTTGATAAGGAATATTGTCATATTCATTTTGAGGTCTTCTTGCCATAATATATCCATGTACTCATACAAAATTGATGGACTTCTGTGGTCAGAAAACTAGGGAAGATGTCCAGTCATTATTTCAAAATTGTTGCCATTTTTACTATTGCTCTTTTGCCCACGTTTATGATATTTTTAAATTCTGATAACTACTATCTATATGGTGGGCCCTGGGGTTTCAGACTAACTCAGACTTGATTCTTAAAGGCCTCCATTCATCACAGACTCAGCCCTAGTAGCTTTTTCTCTTGTTTTTCAAAATTTAGCATTCACAATTATAAGAACAGAATGCACAAAATGTCTTAAGTTCCCTATTAGCAAAGGGAAGTAAATGCCCCTCTACTTCCCTTGAAATCTCAGACCACTACCTCTGAAATACTTTTTTCTTTATAGGTGAACAGTACCTATTTTTGTCTTATCTCAGGTTAAGAATCTTCTTGGGAATCTTCAATTCTGTATTGTAGTTCAAACCGGTGAATATCCTTAGAAATTCACTCCTCTACTCAACAACTACTTCCACCTCTCTCTTCTCTAATTTGTTTTTAAAAGTTGAAAACAGTTGGATGCTGCAGTCCGGCTGCAGCAAAATAACCGGGGGGTGACGAACAACTTGTGTACGTTGATACAGCAGGAGTAGGAGCCGTTTATTGCAGGACAGGAGCAGTATTTATACATTCCACACAGCTTATCTAATTAGCATAAACTAGATACATCAGTCAACCAATAAGGAATCTCCACACTTAATGGCTTGTTTTTGTTATTTCTCAAACCACTCCCTCTGGCATTTTGCCAGGCACCATCCAGACTTGTTTACGAACTCTAACATTTCCCCCTTTTGTTTAATTTAAATAACGACCATAGTGGTTTTTACAGAAACACCATAAATAACCTGCCACAAACAGAAAGGGAGGATACAAAATGCCACAATACCAAGCCAATTGATGGCTCCATGCAAGAAGCCCTTGGAAAAATTATATCAGCAATGACACCGTTAGCAAAGATACCGAGTTACAATTTGTTATAGATTACAGTTTGTTGTCTCAGTCCAGGTAAAGCAGTGTCTCAATAGATTAACTCACAGTCCAGGTAAATCACAGTCCAGGTAAGTTCTGCAGGCAGCTAGCTTAAATCACAGTCCAGGTAAGTTCTGCAGGCAGCTAGCTTAATCCGAAGTCTCCTCCGGTTCTCAGCCGAAGTCTTGTCCGGTTTTCAGCAACACTGGAAATTCTTCCACCTTGGTCTTTACTGGCACGAAGGCAGGAACTCCGGATGGCTAAAGAAAATCCTGTAGCATTCTACTAAGAAAACAACCTTCTGAACAATTTAGTACATTATCTCAAGGTTTTTTTGCATTTGAAATAAGCATTAATAGTGCTCATTACTCATCAGCTTCCAGGTGTGGGAGAACCATTGTAGCTTAGTTATTGGCATTGAAAATGACCAAACATCAGGGACACCAGTAGCGTCTTCTGCTGGCTGTAGTGCCCGGGCAGCCCCAGATGGCCCTGGGGAGTGTCCCAGACTCAAACTGCTACTGGACACAGGGAGCAAGAGCCTGCGAGACTGTGCCTCCAGGTCAGGTCTAGATTTGGGCTCGCGGCAGTGGAAGAGCCAGCTCCCCGGCCAGGAGGCGGGGAAGGGCCAGTCGCCGCCGCCTCTTGGAAAATCCTTGCTGCGCTGTGACCGGCTTGCACACTCGGCAGCCGCCTCTCCGCTTCACACACCCTCCGGTAACGAAAAGTATTTAGTAATAGCCTTTTGCTGCAACTTTTTTCCTGATAATCCTTCTTCTTCTGAACTTTCTTTTTCTTTCTGACTAGAGTTCTTGGGCTCTTATCAACACATGCCCTAACTATTCTTGGTTCCACTGGGGTGCCTCCTTCCCTTAGTAATTTACTTCTCACCCCTTCCATATTTTCATCACAAAGACAATACAATACACTGAGACAAAACAAGACACAAACATACTGTATCAATCTTCTCCATTTTCTCGAAATGGTCATTTTTCCTCTTGCCCTATCTGCCTAGGGACGAGCAGATTGCTCCCGTCCTATCTATGGACGGGCAGGTTTTTTTTTCGTCACTTACCCCCGAGTGTCCCGGGGCTCCCCGTAACGGGCCACCAAATGCCGCAGTCTGGCTGGGCACAAATCACTAGCCACTGAAGCAGGAACAAACTTTATTTTTAAACTGCAGGAAAACACTTCACACAGCTCCCGGGGAATCGACCCGAACGCCACGAGGCTTGTCCAGGAACCCCCAGCCGGAAATATCTCTCCCGGAAATCCCTCCTCCTGCACTTCCCCAACCAATGGGAACTCTCGGGGAATCCCCGGAAATCCCCACGAGAACTCCAAAATAGTGCGAGAACTCAAAAGTTGCGGCAGAGGCGGATAGTAATGCCTCGCCTGTCAATCAATACTGTTGGTAAAATGCCAGGGGCCATACAGACTCAGCCGTGGCTCTCAGCAGTTGGAGGGAGGAGTTTAGTTTCCATCAGGCTGAGCTCACAGTGGAGAATTTACTTACAGCAGCCCCTCCCTGGGCCTGTTCATACTGGACCCAAGCCATGCTCCCTAGGACTATGGTTTTCTGGCCAAGGCCAAGTCTCTACAGTCTCTAGCCTCAGTGTCAATGCAGAAACCTTTCAGCCAGTCCTCTGGTTGGTATTTAAAAACCTGACCTGAACAGAAGCTTATTCTAAACTACTCAGACATTTAGCCACAGCACTGAACATTTTTTTGAGTTTCAAATAGCTTCAAACTCAAGACTAATCCCAGTTACCAAAGTTACTGTTCCATGACCTCAGATATCTTCCATTCCTCTAGCAGGGAATCTCTCCAAATCTCTTAGCCAACACAGAAATTTTACCTACTTCAAAAATATTCAGTTTGTGGACTTCATCACTTTTTCAACAATAGTGCCCTCTTCCCAACTTCCAGTCATACAATTTCATCCCATACATAAATGATATTTAGACTTCCAGGTAATGAGTTTCCATAAAATAGATAGAGCTTTCCAAATGATTTGTTTAAATTTTGGTCAGAAATATAGTTTTCATTATGATGTGTTACAAAAAGTTTTATATGTGTGCCGCAGTCTGGCTGGGCACAAAATCACGAGCCACTCACAGCCTTATAGATTCAAACAGCAATTCTTTATTCCCGAACTGTCACCGGCACACTACACGCACGTTCTGGGGAAAAATTCACACCCCCACTCGGCTCTGCATCCCAAAATACTCTCTGAATCCCGCGAGAACTCAACGGGAACTCAAGGAGCGGGAGGGCACCTGAGGCAGCAGGATACTCCCTATTCCCAGCAGGATACACCCTAAACCTGGACCCACCCTAATCCAGCAGGATCCTCCCTAAACCCAGATCCACCCTGGTCCTTGAGCAGGGTCACCTTTCTCAAACATTCATGCAATGTCACTGCAAATGACCTGGGCCCAAGGCAAGCCCATTTCCACAATGGAGAGTCCTCCCTCTAAGTAACATTGGGTAGGCTGACAAAGAAATTGCCATGCGTCATTCCTACTTGGCAATGGCTCTCAGCATCTCCCCCCTTCTGATTAATTAAACAACAAGCAATGTGGCTAGGGACCGTGCCTGTTAGGTTGTCCAATTCAACATATGGTTCTTACCCGTCATCGGATGAACTGACCTCTAGGCGTCAGCCTCCTGTCTTAGGTTGATACCAATGCAATTGGATCATACCCATCACTGACTACCAGTCTAGCATACAGCCATACTGTGGACAGGCCTATGCACCAGTGGGGGGGTGAGGTTCTTTGCCTTACCTCTGTTGGCCCCCAAATTTGGCCTTGGTGCCAGTGTGGGGGTGAGGTTCTTTGCCTCACCTCTGTTGGCCCCCAAATTTTAGACCATCACTAGCAGAAGGGAGGAGAATACAGAAATGCCATGACACCAAGCCAATTGACGGCTCCTTTGGAAAAATTGCATCACTGGTGACACCATCAGCAAAGATATGCCAGCACTACCACAATTTGCTGCACCAAATGATAGTTCACAATGTATACAAGTGATACATAGTCCAGGCAAGTTCTGCAAGCAGTTCAAAGTGGAGAAGTCTATCAATATGTCCATTTCCTCCCAAAGTAAATCGACTCCTTGATTGAGCATTACTTGTTGAGTTAATTCATTGATGCATCAGTTTATACAGTTTACTGTGATAGCTATCATAGAAGCTGTAGTTTGGTTTTATCTTTGTCTTCACCAGCACTGGGATGAAGATAGGAATTCTGGCAATGATGCTAAAGAGACATTATCCTGAACAGAATTATAAAATATAATGAAAAGGAAAGGTGAAAGTAAACAAACAGATCTGTTAACCTCCTTTAAAAACAATCCTTAACAGCTGTTTATCTAATTTAAATTAAACCATTTAAATCACGTGAATAAAAAAAAAAAAATTCGGACCCATTTTTTCATGAGCGCTCCTCATATATGAAATATGGACATACACACATACAGACATACAACACAAAACACAAGAGTGCACACAAACGTACAACACATAAGACAATAGCAAAGGCCTTGTAGCTTTACCTAGGTGAAATCTCCATTGCAATGTTTAAAAACTCCACAGTCAAAAAATAAAACTGATCAGAAAAACATTAACCTAGGTTTGTATGAGCTCAAAAAATAAAATAGAACTTTATGATGTGGGAAAATGCAATAATAAGATAGATATTGAAAAAAGCATCCTGGTTAATCACTGTCGCAGATGTAAGAATAGCCAAGCTGGAGCTCTGGATATCAGCTGTTATAGATTTGAGTCAAATCATCTTCTTTTTGGTCTGTAGAAATTGCTTTGGTTAGTCTCTCTGGAATCCAAATCGGCTGCTGTTCTCCCTGTGGAAACACACAAACAGAACTCCGACTCCAGACAATCACTGGGTCAGGACCTTTCCATTGTCCTGTTAGAATATCTTTCCAAAGTACCTTAGGCTTATGTACATTTTTTGGATACATATATCTTTCCGTAGCACTAAGTCCTGATGAATCCAAATTTTAAAAGTTTAGAGTAAAAAGGGTTATTTTAAGTTTATCTTTGGGGGATATATACCCCTTCCGAATTCCCTCTTTTTGCTTTAATAAATACATTTTAATAGTTTGATGAGCTCTTTCAACTATGCCTTGGCCCTGTGGATTGTATGGGATTCCTGTTAAGTAAAACATTAACTGATTTTTCTTCAGAGATGATGTTCCAAAATATCCTATATGCATCCTTTGGAAATTTAAAGATCTTTGTAAATTCAAGACTTCCAAAAGCATTTGCCTTAGTTTTTAGAGTTACTTTAGTCCTTTTAATTTTTTGATGTGGTTTTAAACCAATTTCCTTCTAGTTTAACGTTTTCTAAATTGGCTCTTGTCTATAAATTTTAACACCCTCATCTGAGACTTCTAATTTCTGCACCAGCAGAAATTAAAGTTGATGGACTTTTTGAAAAAATTACTAATAATCTCCTTGTTCTTCTATTTTATCCAATATTTGAGTGTAAACTTCTCTCTTCTACCTTTTTCTATCTTGAATGTCTGTATCTAATAGTTGTCTTAGCTTTTTGTATTTTTTATCTGAAATACCTTTATTTGACATTTTTAACCATTTTTTATCTTGTTTCTATCTTCTAGTTTTCTTCTAAGGTTTGTATATTCACCCTTAGTTGCTTGCCTTTTTTTTTCCCCTCTTTTTTTTTTTGCTTCCTATTTTGTGGGTTTAAAATTCTTGTCTTCCTACATCTTTTTTATCTTCCTATATCTTCTCTATCTTTTTTTTACCTTTCTGTACTTCTGTCTTTAAAGTTTTCCACTTCAAATTTTTAATCTTCTTTATCTAAATATCTTTTATCCTATTATCTTCCCATTTTCATGGTTTTTTTTTTTTTAAGTAATGCTTTTAAAATTAACTAGGCTTCGAATGATGCAAATTTTCCTCCATCATGAAGGCATCTTAACCACCTTCAATTTAACCTTTTAAAGCCTTTTGCAATGTACTTAGACATTTTACAACTTTTTACTTTAGCACACAAAGATTATCTCATCTAAAAACATTTCTTTTTCTTATAACCTTCCGTATTAAAATATATTTCCACATCTTGAATCTTTTTATATCTCTTTTTTCTTTTTTCTGCCATGAAGGTATCTCAACCACCTTCAATTTATATACTATGTATATAATGATGATGATAGTGGAATAGTATGGGTACATTAAATTTCTCTCAATTTACTGAATTAGAAAAAGGAAAAGTTAGAGTGAGAAATTAGAATAATTCGGACACCCAGCAAACTGAAGAAATTAAAACTTTTTCTTTTTGCTTTTTAAGCAATTCCAGTGGTCTAATTGACTCCATCTACATGTTTTCAGTTGGTTTCTTTCATTCATTTGAGGTTAACTTTGCAATCAGTGTTTTTTTTAAGTTCTGTTTTAGCTTAAGAGTGCTTGATATTTTCAAGTGGACAATTCCAAAGTTGTTAAAAAATTTTTTGAATTTATCACGAATAACCAAATGTTTATGTGTGCACATACAACCACTCAAATGCATGAATGAAGAAAGAACAAAAGAAGAGATAAAAAGGAAAGAAAAAAAACTTATCTTACAGTTAGAATGTGTGTGAAGAAACCCAATTGTTGATATTGCTGTTTCAGTTGCTTTTAAGTTTACATTGCATTTGTTAATAATTTTTGCTGAGTTATTTTGCAGTAACAAACAACACTGGCATCTTAGCAGCAACTATCTAACAACCATAAAGATTTATAAATATTTCTTGCTCTTGTTACCTACACTTCAGCTATGGCTTTGTTTCATACTGTTTTTGTTGCAAGACCCTAGATGAAAGAGCAACCTCATCTTATTCTCATGGCAGATGAAGGAAAGCAATGTTAGAATCATGTAATGCTTATGAAGTTTGCAGTCAGCTATTATGTATCATTTTTATTCATATTGCACTTGTCTAAGTTATTTACAAGTCCAAACCATGCATGAAGCCAAGTACAATCACTCTCTTAGAGAGGGGCACTGCACATCACATGGTAATGGACAATAATACATTCACATACTCTCCCCAGATCTGGGAGAAAACAATTAGTACTAACAGTGTAATCTCCCACAAACAAAATCTGTCAACATTTTATTTCTTCTGAAGTTTATTAAGATACATTATAGAGTGAATGGGAATTGGGGCTAGTTTATTTTCTCCATTAAAAGCATAATGTTGGGCCCTTTATTCTAACTTATAATTCCAAAGAAGAAGAAAAAAAGGGAAGAAAAACCAGTATCCAAAAATTTTAGAGAACTTTTATTCAAAAACCAAATACTACTCCTGTTGCAACTTTACTATGAATTGCCATGATCTAGTGAATGAAATCTTTTGCATTATATAATCTTTTGTATTATATGCAGCAGGAGAATAATGATCACATTGCTTTTCTCTATTTTTCTACCAATGAAGAGGGTATATTGAAAATAGTGCAGAAAACAGATATCAAACCAAGTGGGACTCTGTACTCAAATATCTCCTTTGAACATTAAAAGAGGTGGAACTGAGTATCCCACAGATATGCCAGAGATAATTAAGTCAATCTTCATCAATAACATGTTAGTCTTACCTGCACTAAACACTAGCTGAGGAAAAAATAACTAATCTTATTAGCACTGATTCATTCCAATAATAAAAAAAAAACTTTCTATTTCTAAATAGAAATGGAAAGGAATCTTGAGAATTATAGATATTATAGATATTTCTTAGCTTTAGGAAACATTCAAGTTCAGTTCTACCTTTTTGTTTCTGGAAGAATAAGACTTATTTTTAAAACAAATATGAATCAATTTTCTGCTTTATATAAATATCATCTCAGTAGTTTTTAACTTTGCAAACTTTTTTTAAACTATATGTCTTCATTCCCACTCAATGATATAGCCATTTTGTTTATAAAATGCATAATTTCTTTAAAACAAAAATTTAAAACTTTAGGTCTATTAAGGGAGGGTTATATATTATTTAACTTGATATTTATTTATCTTTATCTAGATAAAATATCAATTCTCTAGATTCTATTTTACACAAACCAATTCAAAATTTGTTGCAGAAATTTATGTATTTTCTAATTTCTTAAGGGGTGAGAAAGTCTACCCTCAGACACAAAGGATGCTAATAATAAGAAAGTATACAAAGCATTGACCAACCATTAAAGATTTAGGTGCTGCCTCTTGCAAAAAGAACATGGTAGAGCAGATAACAAATGTTGTAATTTTTTTTTAATTGAAAGGAGCATGTTTCATTTTAAAACTAAAATATAAAATGTGCTATAAAAGAAAGAACTCTAGCAAGTCAAATATTAATAATCCTTAAAATTGTGCAACGGACTTGTTTGTATTCTACTTGTTTTCTAAACTATTCTTTATGTTTCCTCTAGAAATTAAAATCTGTGCTCATAGTAGTATCATCATGGATAGCATCATGTTAATTAGTTGCTAAATTCTTAACACTGTCAAAAGGATAACGATTAGTACCTTTTGTACCTTTTATGAATTTTTTAAGCAATTAACATTCTTTTAATCACTAAAAAATTATTATTCCTACAGCAATAGTATGTACATTTCAACAAATGATGTAGCAAAAATTAGATCTCCAGAGACAATATAAATAAAACTTTTAAAACCTGAAATGTATTAAAACAATTAACTCAAAATACATAATAGATTTAACTGCAAGAGGCAAAACGTCAAAACTTTTAGAAGAAAATAAGGTGAAATATGGGCAAACAGTCCCAATGCCCCAAAAGTGGATTTTTCTGGAAGCCCTAGAGGTTTAGAAGCCAGCAGAGATAGGAAGTGCCACACCAATAGGGGTTGTGAACCAAATCTCAAATACCCACCAACAGAATTTTAAAAGCCACTGAAGTCCAAACCACAACTGAAAACTCCAGTCTAAAATTCTGCAACTCCCCTACTAGAGAATTGCACAATTCATCAGCACTCTCCAGTCCATTCCACCCAAAACTGGGAGATTTGAAGTCCAGAATTATACCAGATTGGCAGCTACATAAGGAACATAAGAACTGTGACTCAAGAAAATAAATATAAAGACTGCAAATACATCCCTAACAATAGATTTGACCACCACAGTAAAAAGAAGCCCTCTATCTTATGTTAAAACTTTTTTTCTTATTTAGTTTTTCCTCCGTATTCCGCTTCTTTTTACTCTTTTCACATTTTAATTATTTTTCAATTTTTCAAACAACATCTCATTGCTTTGTATTATTCACCTTTTCATTGTGGATGATTTTGTGTGTGAATGTGTATGTATGGTATATGGTTGTATATGTTCTCATTGAATGGATAGTTTTGAACACACACGCACAAACACATAATGTATTCATATACTTTTGATTATTAATACAATGAACAATATAGCAGACACATGCCATTGAATTTCTGATCAAGTTCATGGCTTTTTATTGTTAGTACTGCTGTTAAATGCTGACCTCACCATTCCTACATAGGTTATAACAAGTGTTACAGATGTAAAGGAGACAGCAGACAGTTATTTTAAGACTGTACTATTGTGGACATTAGTTCCATTAGTTCTAAGAGGGGCTGGAAAGAGATTGAGACATTTCAGGATCATAGAATAGAGATCCTGCTGGTGAGAAATATTTACATCCCAACCAAGCAAGAATGATTCTCACCCAAGCACAATCTAGTCCCAAATTAGCCTTAAAATTATTTCAACCAGAATTACTGTGGAGACAAAAGCCCCAAACCAACAACCAGCCAGGACCTAAGGAGGAACAATCAAAGAGGGACCTCAGGTCCCACCATTTGAAATGTAATCATATATCAAAAACAGAGAGACATCCCAGAAAAAAGTAAGATAATTACACAACAAAAGATGTGTGAAAAAGTGGAAGGGATTCCATCAGCCAAAGCATAAGTCCAGGACTTCTGAGAACACAAGAAAATAGGCAAACAAACCCACCTCAAAAATTCACAATCCTCTATCTAAGGATTCCACTGATATTAAAGTGAACAAAATCCTAGCAAAGATCATAAAAAACTGAATATTAAAATGTTAATTAACAAAAGATCTAAGAAATCAATTAAGACAGCATATACAGGAGATGAAAGACCACTTCAATAAAGAAACAAACATTGAAAGGAAACCAATCAGAACTCCTAGAAATGAAAGACACACTCAATCAAATTAAAAACTTTCTAGAAAGCATCACCAACAGATTAGACTGCATAAAAAAATAGAACTTCAGCCCTTGAAGACAGAATTTCATGCCTTCAAGAAAGGGTATGTGCACTTGAGTACACAGAATTAAATAAAGGGAAAATGATAGAACATGATCATAATATACAAGAACTCTGGAACAACATCAAGAGACCAAACCTAAGAATCCTTGGAATAGAAAAGAACATGGAAATACAAACTAAAGGCTCTAAGAACATTTTCAATGAGATGGTTATGGAAAACTTTTTTCCATCTCAGAAATGAGATAGACATCCATATACAAGACTCCAAATACACATAATCAAATAAGAAGTTCCTCAAGACACATCATAATCAAAATGCTTGACATGAAAATAAGGGAAGAATAGTAAAAACTGTAAGAGAGAAACATAATTTTATCATTTAGAGGCAAATAGTAAGGCTTATGTCTGATTTCTCAATTCAGACCCTAAAATCAAGGAGGGCTTAGAATGAAATATACCAAGATGTAAAAGAAAGAAACTGGTAGCCAAGATTACTATATCCACCAAATTTCAGTTTCAGTTTCAAATTTCAGGGAAAGTGAAAAATTTCCATGAGCATAAATTAAAAGAAAAATAAATAAATAAATAAAGCACACATTAAATAAGATAAAATAATAAATTAAAAGAATTCATGAACACCAAGCCAGCACTGCAGAGAATACTCAAAGATAAAATGCACACAGAGGAACTTAAAAACAAATCCCAAAGCTCCCAAATAGAGGAAGTTCAACAGAATAGAATCAAGAAAGTATTAAATGTAGCAAAAAATCCAAATGGAAGGAAAGCACAAACGCATATCCATATTAATACTGAATGTTAATGGTCTCAACTTGTCATTTGAAATACATATATTAGCAGAATAGATCCAAAAGCAAGATCTAACTACATGCTGTTTATAAGAGACTCAGCTTATCGTCAAGCAACTACAGGATAAAAGATAGAAAAATACTCCACACAAATGGAGGAGTAGCTGTTCTCATACCTGACAAAGTATATTTTAAGCAAAAATTAATCAGAAGAGACAAAGAAGACCACTACATCCTGGTAAAGGAAAAACTTCAACAAGGAGATATAACAACAGTAAATATTTATGCTCCAAATTCCAGTGAACCCAATTACATTTAAAAAAAGAAAAATACTCTATGACATTATATCCCAGATAGACCCCAACACAATACTACTGGATGATTTCAACACACCTATCATGAATAAACAGGTTATCAAAACAAAAAATAAATCATGAAATTTCCCTAAATAAACCTATAAATTAAATGGATCTAACAGACATATAGGATATTTAGTCCAAAACAGCTGAGTTTACCTTCTTCTCAGCAGTTCATGGAACATTTTTCCAAAATAGACCTCATTCTAGGTCTCAAAGTAAATCTTGGAAAATTAAAAAAAGATATAATTTCATGCATCCTATCAGAACATAATGGAATAAAACTAGAAATCCACAGCAAAAAAAAAAAATAATAATAGAAATCACATAAATACAAGAAGATTGAACAATACTCTCTTAAAATGAAGAATACATCAAAGAATAAATAGCAAGAGAAATAAAGACTTTCTTAAAAATGAACGAGAAGAGAGATGCAACATATCAAAATCTCTGGGAAAGTATGAAAGAAGTTCTAAGAGGAAAATTCACAGCTCTAAGTACCTACAATTTTAAAATATAGAGATCCCAAATAAATAAGCTTATTCCCTACCTTAAGATCTTAGGAAAAGAACAAATTCCAAAATCAGTACAAGAAAGGAAATAATTAAGATCAGAGCTGAATTTAATGAAATTGAGAATAAAAACACAATACAGAGAATCAATGCAATGAAGAGTTTGTTCTTTGAAAAGATAAATAAACTCTTAGCCAAAGTACCCAAAAGAAAGAGAAAAGACCCAAATCAATAAAATTAGGGATTGAAAAGTAGATTCAGACTCTTGGAGAATCTTTAGAATACATTTTGAAAAGCTATACTCCGATGAACTGGAAAATTCAGAAAACATTGACAAATTTCTAGATTTATCACACATATGGCCTGTCCAAATTGAATCAGGAATATATAGAAAAGAAAGACCAATATCACATAATGAAATTGAAATAGCAGTTAAAAACCTTCCAAATAGAGAAAAGCCCAAGACCAGATGGATTCTCAGCTGACTTCTATCAGACCTTTACAGAAGAACTAACACTAGTCTTTTTCAAATTATTCCATGAACTTGAAAGGGAGAGAACACTTCCATACACATTAAGTAAATATAACCCTGATACCAAAAACAAAGATGTATCAAGTAAAGAAAACTACTGACTGATATCCCTAATGAAAAGAAATGTAAAAATCCTTTATAAACTATTATCAAACTGCATTAAAATACACATCAGGAAGATAATATACCATGATCAAATGCAGTTCATTCCTGGGATGCAAGATTAATTAAACACACAAAAATCAATAAATGTAATTCACTGGTTAAACAGAATTAAGGACAAAATCACATGATCATCTCAATGGATGCAGAAAAGGCCTTGGATAAAATTGAGCATCGATTCAAAAATGCTAGAGAAGCCAGAGGTTGAAGCAACTTATATCAGCATCACAAAGGATATTTATGACAAACCCAAAACAAACATCATACTGAGTAGAGAACAACTAAAAGCATTTGCTCTAAAATGAAGAACAAGAAAGGGCTGTCTGTCTACTTTAACCATTGCTATTCAATGCAGTCATTGAAACATCAGCCAGAGTGATCAGGTAAGAGAAGGTATTCAGGCAAGAGAAGGCAATCAAAGGGATACAAATAGTAAAAGATGTCAGAGTATCTTTGCTGATGACCAGATCCTATATATAGAAGACCCAAAAATTCCTCACCAGAAGACTTCTAGGGATTATAAAGGAGTATAGCAAAGTAGCAGGATACAAGATCAACACCAATAAAGCAATAGCTTACCTATACTCCAACAGATCCAACTGGGAAGAAATCAAGAAAACCATCTCATTCACAATAACCTGAAAAGAATATTTGGGAATTAATATAACCATGGAGGTAAAATATTTTTACAGTGAAAATTATAGAACACTGAACAAAGAAATTGAACAATAGCTTATAAAATGGAAAGAACTACCATGTTCTTGGATAGACAGAATTAATATTATCAAAATGGTCATACTTTCAAATGCATTATTATACAGATTCAATGCAATCCTTATCAAAATGTCAATGACATTCTTCACAGAATTAGAAAAAAAAATCCTTAAATTTATTTAGAAGATTTTAAAGAGATCCAGATTAGCCAAAGCAATACTAAACAAGAAAAGCTGTATTGAAGGCATCAAAATACCTGATTTTTACTCTAGGTACACATGTGATTGCACAAATGGTGAGACTCTACATTGTGTAAAACAAGAGAAATAAAAAGTTGTGCTCCATTTGTGTACAATGAAACAAAATGCATTCTGCGCTCATGTATAACTAATTAGGAAAAAAATAGCTGATCTGAAATTATACTACAGAACTGTTGCAACAAATACAGCACAGTCTTGGCATTAAAACAGACATGAATGCTTTATATACCCTAGAGATTAGTGCTCTATCTGATGTGTTTGTGGTAAAGATTTTCTCCCATTCTGTATTCACCTCAGATCATTTATTCTGTTGAGAAGAAGCTTTTTAGTTTGAATCCATCTTATTTATTGATTCTTGATTTTAATTCTTACACAATAGGAGTCTCATTAAGAAAATTGGGACCTAATCTGACATGATGGAGATTTGGGCCTACTGTTTTCTTCCATTAGGCACAAAATCTCTAGTTTAATTTCTGGATCCTTGATCCACTTTGAGTTGAGTTTTGTGCATGGTTAGAGATAGATGTTTAATTTCATTTTGTTACAGGTGAATTTCCAGTTTTCCCAGCACCATTTGTTGAAGAGGCTATCTTTTCTCCAATGTACATTTTTGGCATCTTTGTCTAATGTAGATAACTGTAATTATGTAGGTTAGACTCTTTGTCTTCTATTCTGTACCATTGGTCTACAGGTTTATTTTGGTGCCAATACAATGCTGTATTTGTTACTATTGCTCTGTAGTATAGTTTAAGGTCTGGAATAGTATTGCCACCAGCTTCACTCTTATTGCTAAGAATTGTTTTGGCTACTCTGGGTCTCTTATTTTTCCAGATGAATTTTAGGATTGCTTTTTGTATTTCTATGAGAAATGTCATTGGGATTTTGATTGGGATTGCATTGAATCTGCATAGTGCTTTTGTTAGTATGGTCATTTTGACAATATTAATTCTGCCTATCCAAGAACATGGTAGAAATTTCTATCTTCTATGGTCTTATTTAATTTCTTTATTTAGTTAGTTGTAGTTTTCATAATAAAGTTCTTTCACCTCTTTAAGTTTATTTCTAAGATTTTTTTGAGGCTATTGTATATGGGGTAGTTTTCCTAGTTTCCCTTTCAATGGATTTGTCACTGATGTACAGAAATGCCTTTGATTTATGGGTGTTCATTTTATATTTAGCTACTTTGCTGAATTCATTTATTGGTTCTAGGAGATTTCTGGTGGAATGTTTTAAGTCTTCTAGGTATAGAATCATATCATCTGTAAATAGTAATAATTTGAGTTCTTTCTTTCCTATCTGTATCCCTTTAATTTCTTTTGTCTGTCTAATTGCTCTGGCTAGAATTTCAAGATCTATAGAAGTGGTGAAAGAGGGCATTCCTGTCTTGTACCAGTTTTTAGACAGAATGCTTTCGTTTTTTCTCCATTTAGAATAATGTTGGCCCAGGGCTTAGCATAGACAGCCTTTACAATGTTGAAGTATGTTCCTGTTATCCCTATTTTATCTAGGATTTTTAACATGAAGGGATGTTGTATTTTATCAAATGCTTTCTCTGCATTATTGAGATAATCATATGATTTTTATCTTTTAATCTATTGATGTGATGAATTACATTTATTGATTTCTGTATGTTGAACCAACCTCACATCCCTGGAATGAACCCTACTTGATCATGGTGCACTATCTTTTTGATATGTTTTTCTATTTGATTTGCCAGAATTTTATTGAGAATTTTTCATCTATATTCATTAGAGATATTGGTCTGAAGTTGTCTTTCTTTAATGTGTCTTTGTCTGGTTTTGGAATTAGGGTGATATTGGCCTCATAAAATGTGTTTGTAAGTATTTCCTCTTTTTTACATTTCATGAAATAGTTTGAGATGTATTGGTGTTTGTTCTTCTTTATAGGTCTTGTAGAACTCAGCTGTGCATCCATGCAGTCCTGGGATTTTTTGGTTGGTATGCATCTGATGACATCCTCTATTTTCTTGCTTGAAATTGATCTGTTTAAATCTGTTTAAATTGGGTATATCATTTTGATTTAGTTTGGGCATATCATATGCTTCTAGAAATTTATGAATGCCTTTGACATTTTCTATTTTATTGGGGTACAAATTTTCAAGTAATTTCTAATTATCCTGTGTATTTCTGTAACCTTAACATCAAAACAAACAAACAAAAGAACCCAATCAATAAAAGGGCCAAAGATTTGAACAGACACTTCTCAAAAGAGGATATACAATCAACCAACAAACATATGAAAAAATGTTCAACATCTCTAGAAATTAGAGAAATGCAAATCAAAACTACTCTAAGATTTTATTTCACTCCAGTAAGTATGGCAACTATCAAGAATACAAACAACAATAAGTGCTGGCGAGAATGTGGGGAAAAAGGCACACTCATACATTGCTGGTGGGACTGCCAATTGGTGCTGCCAATCTGGAAAGCAGACTGGAGATTCCTTGGAAAACCTGAAATGAAACCACCATTTGACCCAGATATCCCACTCCTCAGTTTATACCAAAAGGACTTAAAAACAGCATACCACAGAGCACAGTCATATCAGTGTTTACAGCCACACAATTCACAATAATTAAATTGTGGAACCAACACAGATGTCCTTCAGTAAATGAATGAATAGGGAAACTTTGATACACACACACACACACACACACACAATGGAATATTACTCAGTATTAAAAGAGAATAAAATCATGGTATTTTCAGGTAAATGAATGGAATTGGAGAATATAATGCTAAGTGAAACAAGCCAATCCCTAAAAAACCAAAGGCAAATGTTTTCTTTGATATGAGGACGCTAATTCATAATGGCAATGGGGTGGGTAGCATGGAAGGGAATAGAGAAACTTTATTAAGGGCAAAGAGGAGGAAGGGGAAAGGAGGGGAGAAAGGGATAGGAATGATGGTGGAATGAGTTAGACATCATTACCCTAAGTACATGTAAGAAGACACAAATACTGTGAAAATACTTTGTGTACAACCAGAGACTTGAAAAATTGTGCTCTATGTGTGTAATATAAAATGAATTGCATTTTGTCATCATTTATAACAAATTAGAATAAGTAAATAATTTAATAAAAATAAATAACAACAACAAAAAAGACATGAATACTAATGGAAGAGAAGACACAGATACTTATAGCCATCTGATACTTGACAAAGGTACCAAAAAATATACTTTAGAGAAAAGACAGCTTTTTAAACAAATAGTGCTGAGAAAACTGGGTGGTTTTATGTAAAAGAATGAAACTATAATCCTATCTCCCAACCTGCATAGAACTCAAATTAAAATGGATCAAAGACTTAGGAATTAGACCAGAAACCTTGTAACTGATAGAAGATAGACAAAGTCAACACTTCATCTTATTGGTGCTGGCATTGACTTCCTTATCAAGATCCCAAGCCTAAGTCTTTGATTGACTTTGAGTTCAGTTTGGTGCAGGGTGAGAGATAGCGGTTTAATTTCATTTTGTTACATATAGATTTCCAGTTTTCCCAGCACCATTTGTTAAAGAGGCTATCTTTTCTCCAATGAATAAATTTGGCACCTTTCTCTAGTATGAGATAACTGAATTTATGTGAGTTTGTCTCTGTGTCTTCTACTCTATACCATGGGTCTATGTGTCTGTTTCGGTGCCTATATCATGACAATTTTCTTACTATGGCTCTGTAGTATAATTTAAGGTCGGGTATTATGATGTCTCCTGCTTCACTGTTCTTGCTAAGGATTGCTTTGGCTATTCTAGGCCTTTTATTTTTCCAAATGCATTTCATGATTGCTTTTTCTAGCTCTAGAAGACTCATTGGGATTTTAATAGGAATTGCCTTAAAACTGAATAACAGTTTTGATAGTATGGCTGTTTGACAGTATTAATACTGCCTATCCAAGAGCATGACAGATCTTTCCATTTCTAGGGATCGTAGAATTGGCATTGGATTTATACTCAAAAAAATATATTCTTTTTTTTTTTTTGACTCTGATACTACCTGTGTAGTTTAAATTCTCGGTCTCAATTTCCTTATTTATCTTTAAATAATCATTTTCAAAGGTCTTCTAAAATTTTTTCTTTAGTTTTTATTGTAGAGGTTTTTCACTTCTTTTGTTAAATTGATTCCAAAGTGTTTTTTTTTTTTTTTTTTTTTTTTGAGGCTATTGTAAATAGATTGATTTTCCTAATTTCTCTGTCTGTGGATTCATCACTGATGTATAGGAACACATTTGATTTATGGGTGTTGATTTTATATCCTGCTACTTTGCTACTTTGCTGAATTCATTTGTTCTAGAAGTATTCTGGTGGAATTTTTTTGGATCTTCTAAATAATTGTGTCATCAGCAAATAGTGATAGTTTGAAAAATTCTTTTCCTATTTGTATCCCTTTAATTTCTTTCATCTGTTTAGTTGCTCTGACTGGACTATGTTGAATAGAAGTGGTGAAAGAGGACATCCTTGTCTTGTTCCAATTTTTTTTCTCCATTTAGAATGATGTTGGATTTGGTTTAGCAGATGACATTAAAAGCCTTCCAACCAAGAAAAGCCCTGGGACCAGAAAGATTCTCAGAAGAGTTCTACAAAACCTTCAAAGAAGCATTAACACCAATATTCTTCATATTATTCCAGGAAAAAGAAAAGGAGGGAACCCTTCCAAACTCATTCTATGAGGTTAATATCACCCTGATACCAAAACCAGACAAAGACACATCAAGGAAAGGAAACTTCAGACCAATATCCCTGATGAACATAGATGCAAAAATATTCAATAAAATTCTGGCAAATTACATACAAAAATGTATTAAAAATATAGCACACCATGACCAAGTAGGGTTCATCCCAGGGGTGCAAGATTGTTTCAGATATGGAAATGAATAAATGTAATTATTTATATCATCATATTTAAAGAGAATATTTATATGATCATCTCAATAGATGCAGAAAAAGCATTTGATAAAATGCACCTTCATGTTCAAAACACTAGAAAAACTAGGGATACTAGGAACTTACCTCAACATTATGAAAGCAATCTGTGCTAAATCCAAGGCCAACATCATTCTAAATGGAGATAAGATTTTTTAATATATACACACATGTATATATCTTACAACTTTATATCAAAAACACAATCTGGCCATGGTGGTGCATGCCTGTAATCCCAGTGACGCAGGAGGCTAAGACAGGAGACTCTTAAGTTCAAAGGCAGCCTTGGCAATTTAGTAAGACCCTATTTCAAACTAAAAAGGGCTGGAGTGTGACTCAGTGGCTAAGTGTTCCAGGGTTCAATCCTCAGTATCTCCCCCCCCCCCCGAAAAAAAAAAAGCAAACAAGTCAATTAAAAGTGGACAAAAATGTCATTCCTTTATTTATGAAGTATCAAAATTTTGCCCAAATGTTCATGTGATATTGACACTGTGTAAATATCTTGTACTTAGCTTCCATCATTACAGCCTGCCACAAAGTCGATCCTAAATTATGTATGCTTTTTCAAAAATATGGCATAGGCAGTAGATGATCCTTTCCACATTCTTAAACAGAGGTTAAACTGCATTTATGATTTCAAGATGATTCCTCAGACATTATTGTTTAGCTAAGAGCTTTCATATTTGAGCCTTATATTAACCTATGATGGTATAGAAGAGAAAGCATATTTCTGTTTATTTAAAAATAAATAAGGAAATTGGGATAGAGAATTTAAACTACACAGGCAGTATCAGAGTCAAAAAACAATATATATATATATATTATATATATATATATATATATATATATATATATATATATATATATATATATTATATTATATTATATTATATTTTTCTGAGTATAAATCCAATGCCAATTCTATGATCCCTGATAATGCTAAGCAGAATATTGGATAAAACCAATTTATCTTGGATCACATTTGGGGGAATTTAGTTGTGTCTGTACTAAAAAGTATATACATTTATAGGTTATCCCAACAAATGTGCCAAGTATTGAGTATTAGGAAGTTTGCTAGTGCAGTGTGCTTTTTCACACATCAAGTATGCTAGCCAATATCTGTCTCTGACAAAGTTGTGATTTTCCTAATGCTGAAATATTACTATTTTTTAAAAGAATGAAATTCACTTTCCTATATTTACTGAAGAAAAGAAAAAAAGAAAGAAAAGGCCTTCCCTGAACCTCACTGAAAGTTGTTAATGTCAGGAAGACTTTTTTATTTTTATTTTTAAATCATCTTGGGGTTTTTCACTGCTGTTTCCTTACTTTATAGAACTTGAGTGATCAATTACTCTTAACTGACAAGTAGACTCCATTGTATTCTGGCTCTAAAGAATTATACTCTGGTTGGCTTTGTGAGATATTAAACTGCTCTAGTCTCACTCCCTGAATACTATTCTTCTTTGCCACAAATTTCTGGCTCTTTCTCAGGGTCTACCTGCCCAGAACCATTGAAGTGGAAGTTTTAGATTTTTATTATTGTTTTCTAAGCATAGTTACCTCTTTGACTACAGCCAGAAGCTTTGAAGGTAGTTGTTGATAACAACCTGCACCTGATGGGCAACTGAACACTTGACTGAATTTTCTACTTGGACTACCTCAAAAGCATTATCATACTAGTCTCTGGTTCCAGTGAAGGCAGCAGACTTCCTGGAGTGTTCTGAACTGGAATCTCTTGGCCTACTGGGCACATAAAATCCTGCCAAATTAGACCTGTATTTCTGGACTCCTGATTTATAAAATAAATAAAGAGTTGCATATTGGATATCTCTGACCTTCTTTCATATCCACTGATAGCAAAAGTTGCTTGTTTTTTTTTTCTGATCATAGCAAGATTTCTTTGTACAAATAGAAAAGGAGTTAAGATGATAATAAGGGAATGAGACCAGTAGGCTAACTTTAAAAGCAGGTTCCATGGGAATAAACAGGGAGTTTGGCTTAGAAATCTTTTTCATGAATTATATATTTGTTTTGTCTGTTTGTTTCTCTTGATAGCCAGGTTGACCAAAATTAGAAATATGAGAATTTAATACTTGTGCTCATAGGTGAACATAATGTATTGTTACCAATTTATTTTTCCACATATTTCTAGCACATACGATTTCACTAAATATCAGCTACTAATCATATTTAACATTATATGTTTAGAAATCTCATTCATGTCCTCTCTAAATAAAACAATGGTAATAAACTAATGAGAAAATAAGTTAATGCTGCCCTAAAAATATAACTTTGAAAAGTAAAACCAGGCTAAATCACAATACCCAACAAAATTGACATGCACATTAAAATAGGTTGGAAATCATAATCTAGAGCTTTTATTTTATATTTATATTAATATGTTACTATATTTGCTATTAATATTATTTTGTTACAATTATATAATTTGGTACCAAATTTAAATTTTTAAAGGTGTTCCATATCTGGGACAATGGGACAAAATGGTTTGAAAGACCAGTGGCTTCTAAACTTTGCTGAATACTGGAATCACCTGAGGATCTTCAAAAATTGTTAATGCCAATTCCCACCCCCCAACTTATTTAGTTAGCATGGAGTTCAAACTGAGCGCTGAGATTACTAAAAGAAATGACACAGAATCTTAAGTCTTGAGTTAAATTCAATTTGCTTATCTACTGTACTAGTGTCTTGAGAAAATTGGTTAATATCTCAAATATTTTTTTCTTTTGGCAAAAAGGAGATGTTGACCATGCATTTTCTATATCACTAGTAGAAATTTTTAAAATTACTTCATTTTAGTTATACATAACTTTGACACAATTAATATGCTTAGAATTAAATTTGCTTCAATTTAGTCACCTGAAAAGAATATTTGGGAATTGATATAACCATGGAGGTAAAAAATATTTTTACAATAAAAATTATAGAACACTGAACAAAGAAATTGAACAATAGCTTATAAAATGGAAAGAACTACCATGTTCTTGGATAGATAACTTTCAATCCATACTGACAGAAAAAAATAAATGATTAAACAAATTTAAAAATGAGTGAGAAAATATGTTCGCTCATCCAGAATAATTACAAGTAAATGTTTTAAATACTCTGCCTTCAAGAAGGAAATTCATAACTTCCCACTCATTGAGTGTGGGTTGTACAAAGTAACTGCTGCCAAAGACTATGTAAAAAAGAAAATAAAGAGTAACTTTATAGTGAATAAATCTGACAAACAGTATCTCAAGCCAGGTAATCAACATTAATATCAATATGATAGCTCATGTTGGTAGTATCTTCCAATATAATATAATGAGAATGGCATTTTACCTCTGAGTCTTCCTTCCCAAAACACATTACTCTAGTGAAAACATGAGAAAGATATCATAAAAATTCCAACTGAGAGGCATTCTACAAAATACTTGACATCTTTTCTCAAATTATCAAAGTCACTGAAAATAAATAAGGAAAGTATGAGAAACTGTAATATCCAAGATGAGCTTAAGAAGACATGGAAATTAAATGCATTGTACTCTGGGTGAGATCTTAGAACAGAAAAAAGAACATTACAGAAAAACTGAAAAAATGTAAATAAAGTATGAAATTTACTTAATAATAATGTATTACTATTAGTAAATTAATTTTGATCAATGTATCATACTATGATAAGATGAGGAACTGGAGAATAATAATAGAAGAAACTTGGTATTGTACTATCATTTCAATAAGTCTATGAATCTAAACCTCTTCTAAAATAAAAAGATTATTAAAACATCTGTGCACAATATTATTAATTAGTATTTGGAGAGGTTTATCTTACATATAATCATTTTGGGGTAGACATTTACTGACACTTTAACATATATGTCATCATCATTTCCTAGAAAGATAAAAAGGGACCTTTATAATATTTTGAATGAAAATAAACTCTGTCAAACATATGTACTTAAAGAATTTCTTTTTGGTTTATATATGCATAATATTTTGTAGGTCAAATATTGATAGTATCTACTATATTAATGTGCCACATTATGAAGTTCAATAGCTTTTTCAGAATTAAGGAACTAAATTAGGTATATAGTTCTCTTTTTTTTCCAAGAAAGTTTATATTTATCCATTTGAATTTTCTAAATAGCTTTATGACACTTCACTTTTTATGTAGGTTTGTTTTAATAGCATATGGGTTAACAGAGGCAAGGCATATAAAGATATCTTTAAAAACTTGCACTTTTTAAAATTTTACACTTTAAATATGTGTGTGTGTGTGCGTATTATAAAAGCCCAAGAAAATAAGTTCTCAATATTATTTCTCTGACTTCACTATAATAAGAGGTATTCAAATTTTAGCTCGTATTCAGAATAGGCATAGCTAGATATTTAGACTTATTTTTCTCCTGAACTATATTGAATACAGTGAACCTTCTATTTTATGTTTCTTAAGTTTCGGCACTTATTTAAATAAAAATGTTAACCAAGCCAAGTAAAATACCAGTTTGGTAAAACTGAGTTCCAACAAAAATACATGAGCCAGTTCCACACATACAAATGAAAGGGGCCTGGTAGACTCTAAGCTTTATTTTTCTCTTTATTTAACTACTAATTAAGAGGGGTAGCTGTAAAACAAACCTAAAACTCTGAGATGAAGAAAATTAAGATTTTTCAACTCTGTTCTTCTAGGAACAAATACACTTAAAATACTTTATTCCATTTTTAAATTTTAAGTTGTTATATATGATAGCAGAATGCATTACAATTCATATTACACATATAGAGTACAATTTTTCATATTTCTAGTTGTACACAAAGTAGAGTCACGCCATTTGTGTCTTCATACATGTACTTAGGGTAATGATGTACATCTCATTCCATTTTTAACAAGCATGAAAAATCTGATCTCCAGAGAGACCTACTTTATATTTATAAATATCAAATTCATACTTTCCCTCACTCTGTTTATGCTACCATTCTAAATATTAAGTAATATTTATAAATTTTAAATATATATAGATTATAATTTACTTATGGGCAAATATCTCATAAATTTGCTGAAATCTACAAACTGTACTTTTGCAATAATCAGTACCCACAATGAAAATCCCTTCTTAAATTACTATAGTCATTCTCTACATGGTCCCTGTTATGTATAAGATGACCTAATCAAATGACTGATCACCAGAGATTCCCCACCTTCTTCCAAGTAAAAATTTGGCCAAAGGCTATTAGATATGGTTTCCAGGTGAGAAAAGTCACATTATCTAAGACCATGCTATCCCCCTCAGGTCATATCTCTTTCAGTTATTAATTGTTCTAATCTCTCTTTATTTCTCTAGATTCATTGCAATGTCTGAAAAGAATAAAAAATATAAATTCACTAAACTAACAAAATATTTTATAATTATTGATAATCAGGACTAACAAGATGTTGGAGGAAACAGTAAATATAACCAGCCCTGGTGATTCATGGGGTGTGGGATTCTTCTCAGATAGATATTAATAAATTTCATGTGGATATTTTTCCTTTAGCTGTCCCTTCCAAATAGTTTTAATAAGGCCCAATTTTAATGTCTTTGTTTACATAATGTTAATATATATTCAAGGGGCTGGGGTTGTGGCTCAGCGGTAGAGCTCGCCTAGCACCTGAGAGGCCCTGGGTTCGATCCTCAGCACCACATAAGAAATAAAATAAAATAAAGGTATTGTGTCCATCTACAACTAAAAAATAATTTTTTTTTAAAAGATATATTCAATGCCACTTTTCAAATTAAGGCATCTAAACAATGAAAAATCAATATTGTGTTTAAAGTTACATAGATCTGTATCATTTTGTCTTTACAAAGATATGAATTTGCCAAGTGTGAAGAGAAACAATATAATACTGAATATATTAAAAATAATGATATATAATGAAAGATTTTTACTATGTTTCTTGACTAGTGCTTGCATGTCACTTACCTTTTAGGTAAGACTATTGTCAGTCTCTTTATATCCATTTATTCTGAAATGCCAGCATACGCATGAAGCTTTCATGTAATTCTCCCTGTACTACAGGCTGAAATCATAAATTCCCTTCCAGACATCTCTTGTTGAATGTGTAATAAGCATTTTAAATCTAATACATCCAAAATAGGAACTTATTGCATTAATTTTCTATCACTGTGGGACTAACTTAAATAGCTTAAAACATTTCTTGATTATTTCAGTTTCTGTAAGTCAGAGACCTAAGCACAGAGTTTTTGAGTTCTCTGCTTAGAATCACATATGGTTAAAAGCAAGGTATTGGCTCATCTTGAGTGTGGATACATCTCCAATTTTATTCAGGCTACTGACCAAATTTAATTCTTTGTTGCTATATTACCAAGGATCCTATTTTCTTGATATCAGCTATGGGCAATAATGAACTCTCAGGTTATCCTCATGTCTTTGTTGTATGATCTCCTTCCTCTCACCACACATCAGCTTGCTTCTAGGTCATTAGGAAAGCATTTATTTGACATTTCACCTTTTGAGGCTGTCAATAAAGATGTCATAAAATTCTGTAAATTCTACCTCCTAAACATAATCCAAACCTCTTTTTATCTTCTTCTTTTCATTAATTTCTTCTATAATACTTTCTCTATGCAGAGCAGAATTACTTTTTAAATTTTTAAATCAAATCATTTTACACTTCTTAGTTTTCTTTCACTGTCTTCCTACTTTGAATGAAAGTCAAATTTCTTAACTAAGTCTTATAAGGCTCTATGTAAAGATGTTATGGTTTGAAGGTGATCTCTCCAATGGCTCTACATTATGAGTTGAAACTTAATCCCCACTGTGATAGTATTAGGAATTGGGTTCTTCTGGGAAATGAGCAAATCATGAGTGTTCATGAATTAATTAATTTCCTTATAAGATAGGTTTCAGGGAGAATTCACCCATTTTTTTGCCCTTGTGAGGATATAGTGTTCGTTCCCTCTGGAAGAAGCAACAACAATGGAAGCAGAGAGCAGTCCTCATCAGACACCAAACCTTCTGGATATGTGATCTTAGATTTCCCTGTTTCTGAAACTATGAGTAGTAAGTTTCTATTGTTTATAAATTACCCGGTCTGTTGTATTTGATCACAGTAGTACAGACTAAGAAGGCCTCTCTGAAGGGATATTATTTAATAAATAACTGACTAAAGGGAGCCTGCTTGGTACCCATCACAGGGTAGAGTATACCAGAAGAGAATACAAAAATTCTGAAGCAGAGATATGCTTGACATGTTTGAGGAACTGAAAGAAACCCTCTATTACTAGTACCACCTTAGAGTGAGTAAAGGGGGTGGCTAACCACAATATCTGACTCCTCTGGGAAAAGTGACAGGAAAGATGTTCTGTGACTAGTACCAGTGTAATTTAGCATTGATTTTCACTAACCTTAAATATTTAAGCTACTAGTTTCATGGGTACTTTGTGGATTGTCTGAACATCTCCAATCACAGAGGCCTTTCACCTTTAGTTCCCTTGATGAATGCAGTACATTTATATTGGGTGTTACTTATAATTCCTGTCATTATTATCCATATCTTCTGTTATAATATCCTTTCCCTGTTAAGCAGAACTCTTTAAAGTGGGTATAAGAAAACTCTGGCTCTCTTTTTTTATGTAACCCACATCTGGGACAGAGGAAACATATAACTTTAGTGTAATCATGGTGGGAATACCACCACTTTCCACCTGTAATGCCTCTGAGGCTTCCACAAACTGCTTCAGTCATACTTTTCTGTTTAGCTTTTTTAGATGTTCATCAGATCAGTCTTTGCTCATCAAGCTGCTATGAGCACTTATGAAGTTCGACTTGTATTCTGGATGAACTTCTCATTTCACTTGAGGCAAGTGGGAAACAATACTCTCCTATTTGTGGGAACTAGACATTCTTACAAGTACTTTCAAATTCCTACTTCCTGGATGAACCATTAAACCTTGCTTACGTAAACAATGGCATTTACATTCTTTCCTATGTTATTAGTGCATAGATTGCCTGGTGGCACTCTTTAGATAGTACGAATAGCATGTACACAGAATAGAGTACACATTTGAGAGAACTAATCATGATGCTACATTGCTGGGTTCAACTCCTGTCTCTGCCACTTACCAGCAGCGTAGTAACTGTGACCAAGTTACTTAAACTTTCTATGTCTGTTTCTTCATGTGTAAAATATAGAAAATAATAGCATGAATGTTGAAAGATTATTAGAAGAATTAAATTAACTATATACATATTCTTACACATAATCCTAGGCATACCCAGCTACACACACACACACACACACACACACAGAGAGAGAGCTGGATGTGTATATATATTCATATTTATTTATGTATGTGCATGTATTTATTCTTTTTGTAAAGGATAGCAAAGTTTGTATGAAGGGAAAAGAGAAGGGTAAAAGAGACTCTAAAGGGGGCTGGGGATGTGCTCAAGTGGTAGCGTGCTCGCCTGGCATGCGTGTGGCCCGGGTTCGAGCCTCAGCACCACATACAAACAAAGATGTTGTGTCCACCGAAAACTAAAAAATAAATATTAAAAAAAAATTCTCTCTCTCTCTCTCTCTTTAAAAAAAGAGACTCTAAAGGAAGAGTGGGTCTTATCAAAGGAGAGCACAACTTACTTCTTTGTTCCCAGCTTTTATTGGAATAGGGGGGAGATTATTAGAAGGTCCTAACCAAGTATCAGCTCTTGGCTCTGGATAGACAGACTATATTATTTAATGACTTAAGGGCAATTCATAGTCATCTTGGCCTGACAAGTCCTAACTGGAACTAGTTTTATAGTTTATGGTCAGTGGGCTCTGGTCTTAATTATTCTACATTCCCAGGTCTAGGAAATATCTGATCTGGCTTGAATTGCATTTCTCCTTCAAAGAGTCCCATCTGTGGGCTAAGCTTGGATTGCAGGGTAGTCTTAGAACTTTCCCTCCATCTCCTAAGACCCAGATCCCTCCCCACATTTGTCAGCCACACATCCACACATTTTTTTTTTAAACTGGATCATATGGTAGCTTTATTCTTATTTGTTCTAATTAGTTATACATGACAGTAGAATGCATTCTGACACATCACACATAAATAGTGTGCAACTTATCCTTCTAGTTATACATAATGTAGAATCACACTGGTCATCTAGTCATATAAGCATATAGGGTATTAATCTCTAATTTATTTTATTATCCTTACTACCCCCGTACCCCTTCCTCTTCCTTCACTCCCCTCTGCTAATCCAAAGTACTTTTATTCTTCCCTAGCACACTCTCACCCTTATTGTGAATTAGCATCCACATACAACAGAAAAAATTCAGCCTTTGGCTTTTTGGGATTGGCTCCTTTCGCTTAGCATGATATTGTCCAGCTCCATCCATTCACCTGAAAATGCCATAATTTCATTATTTTTTAAGTTTTTATTTTTTAAAAATGTGTTCTTGTTAGTTATACATGGCAGTAGAATGCATTTTGACATATCATATATACATGGAATATAACCTCCAATTTTTGTGGTTGTACATTATGTGGACTTACACTGGTGGTGTATTAATATATGAACAGAGGAAAGATATGTCTGATTCATTTTAATGTCTTTCCCATTCCCATTCTCCCTGCCTTCCCTCTCCCCAGTCCCCCCTGTCCAATCCAGTGAACATTCCCTTCTCTCCCCACCCCACCTATTGTAAGTCAGCATACACATATCAGAGAGAACATTCAGTCTCTGGTTTGGGGGGATTGGCTCATTCTACTTAGCATGATAGTCACCAGTTCCATCCATTTGTCAGAAAATGGAGGATTCATTCTTCTTTATAGCTGAGTAATATTCCATTGTGTATATGTACCACATTTCTTTATCCATTCATTCATTGGCTGAAGGGCACCTAAGTTAGTTCTATAGCTTAGCTATTGTGAACTGAGGTGTTATAAACATTATTGTGGCTGCATCACTATAGTATGCTGATTTTAAGTCCTTTGAGTATATGCCGAGCAATGGGATAGCTGGGACAAATGGTGGTTCCATTCCAGGTTTTCTGAGGACTCTCCAACTGCTTTCCATAGTTGGTTGTACCAATATGCAGTCCCACGAGCAATGTATGATTGTACCTTTTTTCCCACATCCTTGCCAACATTTATTGTTACTTTTATTCTTAATAATTGCCATTCTGATGGAGTGAGATAAAATCTCAGTGTATTTTTAATTTGCATTTCTCTAATTGCTAGAGATGTTGAACAATGTTTCATATATTTGTTGATCAATTATATGTCATTTCTTTTCTTCTCCCTCCCTTCCTTTCTTTCTTTTACAGTAGAATGGATTTTGACATATTGTACACAAATGGAGCACAATTTCTCATTCCTCTGGCTATACATGGTGCAGTAGTGTAATCATACACATATATAGGGAAATAATGTCTGTCTGATTCAACTGTCCTTTCATCCCCACAGCCCCACCCTTCCCCTCACTCCCCTCTATACAAACCAAAGTTCATTCATTCTTCCCTATCCTCCACCCCACTATGGATCAACATCCACTTATCAGAGAAAACATTCCACTTTTTGTTTTTTGGGATTGGCTTATTTCACTTAGCATGATATTCTCTAGCTCCATCCATTTACCTGTAAATGCCATAATTTCATTCTTCTTTAAGCTGAGTAATATTCCATTGTATATATGTACCATATTTTCTTTACCCATTCATCTGTTGAAAGGCATCTAGGTTGGTTTCATAGTTTAGCTATTGTGAGTTGAGCTGCTAAAAACATTGATATGGCTATGTCACTGTAGTATGCTGATTTTAAGTCCTCTGGTATAAACTGAGGAGTGGGATTTCTAAGTTAAATGGTGATTCCATTCCTAGTTTTCTAAGGAACCTCCATGCACATATGTATTCTATTCACTAAAATAAATTATATATGTAATTTATATAAATTTATATATATATACACATACATATATAATTACTTGTAACCTATTTTATTGTAAGTCTATGTATATCTTATAATAAAGACAAAAAAGTTCCATGTTAAGTTGCTGCCAGAAAAATACATAAATAAGAAAGAAATAATAAATATATTTACAAGTTAAATACGATGAAAATTCTTAAGTAAACCACATGCGTAGTATGTATATGTGTTACAAAAATGTCTGAAACACTACTAAATTTGATTTGTATTATGGCATTCAATGTAAAAGGTATTTCACAAAGCATTATTGCATTTTTACTCAGAATAAGATAATGTTCCATTGGATTCTTATCTAGTGATCTTTAAGCTGGACATTGCTCCTTACCTCAGATACAGGAGCAATCATTCCACCCATTAGCAGTGATTATCACACAACATTTGTGAATTTTTTATAAGAAACACAATTAGTATGTTGAACACTAGTCTTGTAGGGTAATTTTAAACCACATTTCTGTTTTATCTCCAATATCACTTTAAAATTTAATCTATATGAGTAATCTTTCCTGCCCCTGGATGGAAAATTGGCTAAATTTCATTGCTTTCTAGCTTCCTCTCAGGTAATAGCAACATTATGACCCCTCACATCACAGAACATTGTTTCCAATTAAAAAGTTTAATATATACAATATAATCTATTAATCAATGTTTCAATGACTACTCAAATTAAGATTTTTCTCTGCCAAGGTCAAAGTCTACAGTTGCCTGACTCAACATAAAGAGAATGGTTCTTTGTCTTCTGTCTTTTTTCCCCTTGTCTAACCTTCTCCTTCCATGGCTAGCTGTTTTCTCAAAACTCTAGGGGGATCAAAATGAACAGAAGTAAAATAAAATAATTTTTTCCTGGTTGATAGTGCCATATTCTTTGTATCTGACATGTGGATAAATTTTACTTTCTTATGAGAATTAGATTTGGAGGTTTCTAGAACTATGGAATTTTATTCTCCTGACTGCATGGTCACTATTCAGTGCCCAATTTCCTTGGAGATCTCTTTCACATAATCACACTACTGGAGACTACTGAAGTTCCTTCAATAATTCTTGTTTATTTTCTTGGTTAGGCCTTAAAATAGCTTCTGTCCAGCTCTCTTTATTACAGTGGCTCATATGTGGTCAGTAGGGCATGGCTGCCTGCTTCCCAGTCTTGGGGCCGCCCATGTGGCTGGGATGGTTCCTGGCGATCAGCCAGGAGGTGGTGCTGTGGGCGGTGATGGAAGAGGCAGACCACCTCCAGGATAGGTCCAGGACTCTTCTGCCCTCTTGGACAGCTCATGCCTTCCCTTATGGACTATGGGATGGGTGTACATGTAAATTTGCTCCACCCCTCTGACCTTTATTCTGATTGGCTCCTGTGCAGTATGTAACCTGTGTGTACTTCCTCATTAAACAAGATCCTGCTTGAACTCATCTCCCTGGGGCATCTGATTGTCCTCTGGTGAGGGAGGGCTGGGTGTGGGCCGCCAGTCGACTTTTACCTCTCTTGGTTCATCCTGGTCGGGGCGTGCTTTCCCCACTTCTCCCACCAGTCAGGAGGAGACAGGGGGCTAAAAACCCCAACAGTGGTCCACTTACATATCCTTTAATACAACAAAGGTCTCTTGGAGACCAGACTAGTCTTAGAGAAGAGGCATAGCATCATGGTATTTGCAGGTAAATGAATGGAGTTGGAGAATATCATGCTAAGTGAAGTAAGCCACTCCTAAAAATCCAAAGTCCAAATATTTTCTCTGATATGTAGATGCTGATCCATAATGGTGGGTGGGGGAATGGGAAGAATGGAGGAACTTTAGATAGGATAAAGCTGAGGGAAGGGAAGAAAGGAGGCATGGGGTAGGAAAGATGCTGCAATGAAATGGACATCATTACCCTGAGTATAAGTATGAAGACTGGAATGGTGTGACTCTATCAGGTTCTTATCTAGTGATCTTTAAGCTGATCTTTAAGTACAACCAGAAACATGAAAAATTGTGCTCTATATGTGTACTATGGATTGAAATGCATTCTGTTGTCATGTATAACAAATTAGAATACATAAATAAATTTTAAAAATTAATTATAAAACAAAAACAAAAAACTGCCCTGGCTATATACTAAGCAGATATTTATTCATTTTCATCCCTTTTCTTACCCTTTAGATAAACTGAGCAAGTGTCTGACTCCAAGTTGCAATCCATCAATTTCAGGAAACTCATATAAAGCTGTCTTAATGGTTTCATTGAAGTCTACTCTAAGACCACATCAGTATTCTTCTTGAGTTTTACGGCACCATTTTCTTCAGATAATGCATTTAACCATCTGTATATGCTGATGTTTTCCAAATGTCCTTGAACTACCTGAGGGACTCAAAAATCAGAGAACTGGGTTTCTAGATTTTCTTTTGTATATTTGAGAAAGGGGACAACAGGTAAGGTCTATCTCATTTTTATTCAAAGCTATTATATTGTTACTTCAGTAAAAAATTTAGATGCTATCATATTATCACTTTAGTAAAAATTTAAACATATCTATGTACATGTTATACATTTCTTAAGTCCCCTGATGAACTATAACCTCCTTATAAAGAGATAACTGTGATTTAGGTTTTTTTTTCCTATATTCCTCATGACACACAGAATAGAATCTACACTTGGATCAACAAGGAAAGCTAGCCAAAGGCTAGGGCCTGGTATTAGGTGGGATATGGCAGGGTGTAATAGTGAAGCAATTCAAAATAAGAAAAACATGAATTTAAATCCTTACTTCACCATTTGTAGTTAGTTGAGTAATCTGGACTTGTTTAGGTTAAACTTAGTAGGCACTGAATTTTTTACCTGGAAAGTGTAGATAATAAAACTTCCCTCATAAAGTAAAAAATTACAAAAGTATTAGCTATTAGCTACTTCTGTTATTAGTAGTATATTTAATAATACCCATTTATCTAGAAGAATAATAAATCTGGCCAAATACAAATAGATTAATTTTATTTTATAAATAATTTTATAATTAAATTAAACAAATAGTTCTGCAATTATCTGCACAGATTAATCACTAAAAAGCTATTTTATTAGTATTTTCTGAATTATAAAGCCTAGTTACTTTATATTCCCTCTTTATATACATGTGACAAGGAAGAAAGGAAAGAATGAAGGGAGCAGGGGAGGGAGGAAAAGAAAGAGGAAGCAGAGATAAACGAAAGAATTACTGAAAAAAGAAGACTATTTAGAATACTACCTACTTAAGGGAAAAGGACAGTGAATGTTACATGTTAATTTCTTCTAATATGATTCATCATAGAAAATGTACTCACAATGAAAGTTGGTTTCAAATTTACTATATGGTAGGTAGTTGGTCATGGATGGTTTCCCACCATTAATCCATAAACCTCTGTCTAGATAGGAACCATCTATCTTGATTACAAATAAACAACAGATATTTATTAATGAGCTGAATGATAAATTGGATTTCACAGGTGACATTAAATAAGTGGATTAACTAAAATATTATATAAACATTTGATTCTCTAATTGTATGTACAGGTTATAAGAATCTTTAAATCTTTCACTTTTTAATAAATGGAACCTGAAACTTTGCTATTTTTTAAATAGTCTTCTATTTAGCCACTGATTCTGGAAAGTTATGGGTCCTCTGACTGTGTAGAGAGCTAAAATACAGTAGTTTCCCTTTATTCACAGTTTGGCTTTCTGATGTTTCAGTTACCAGCAGTCAACCACAGTCTGAAAATATTAAATGGAAAATTCCAGAAATAATTCATAAGTTTTAAATTGTGCACTGTTCTGAGTAGATTCATGAAAAATCTCCCGTAGTCCCACTACATCCCACCCTGGACATGAATCATCCCTTTATCCAGCCTATCCACATTTACACATTTATCCACCCATTAGTCACTTAGTAAGCATCTTACTTATCATCAGATTGACTGTCATAGTATTGCAGGGCTTGCATTTAAGTAGATCTTATTTTATTTAATACTGGCCCCAAAGTGCAGAAGTAGTGATGTTGATGATTTTACTATAGTAAAATCATAGTTTACTTTTATAAATATCCTATTTTATTATTAGTCATTGTTGTTAACCTCTTATTGTACCTAAACTATAAATTAAACTTCATCATAGTATGTAATGCATAGGAAAAAAGCATAGTATATATCAAGTTTGGCATGAGCCTTCATTTCTGGCATCCACTGAGGGTCTTGAAACATATCCATTATGGCAATCACAGCAATTTGGGATTCTGATGTAGGAGGATCACAAGTTCAAGGCCAGTATGGGAAACTTAGCAAGATACTGTCTCAAAATAAAAAATAAAAAGGGATGAGAATATAACTTAGAGGACCTGAGTTCAATCCCTAGCACAGAATCCGACAGACAAAAAATAAAAACAAAACAACAACAACAAAAAAATGTAATGAATAGTTTGGATGAGATGCAAAGTAAAATCATTATTTTAGATTATAAATCCAATATTATGTGTGTTTATGTGCCTACTTAATATTTTTACCTTGCTTCTCTTCTAAACGGATATTACATATACATACATATCAGTAAATGCTTCCTTTATAGAGTCTACTGTCAAATGCTAATTAAAGTAAACTTGAATATAGTTCTTCTATAACACATGACACAAAGTTAAACCAAGTGTCTATGGTTCTGTAGTCTGCTCTTAGGAAAATATAGAAAAGGAGTTGCAATGTGAGTCAAATACAGAACATTGCAATTGATTCACATTTCACAGGGATGGGGAGAACTGTGGGTCTAGATTGCAGCTCTTAGTCACTAGCCAGCTTTGCCTGCATTTTCATGATAGGCTCTGTCTTCACTTTTTAAAATACTAACAGGCTTCTTGTGGGTGGGATCAAATGACTGCCCCTCTCCCTTCACCTGTGAAATTTCAGAGCCTATTTGAAAAGGTCCATTGTTTCCCAGGAATGCCAGGCCTAGTCCAGGAAAGAAAGTCTTCATTTCAGCAGGAATTTGGAGCCTGCCTGAGAAGGCCAGCCAGTTACTTGGTGAAAACTGTAGCAATTCATTCAAGCTCTGAACAGTACTATCCGAGCCTTACTTGCTTACTTTCAACTCCTAAGTTTTATGACTGTGTTTTTTTCCCTTAAATCATAGGGATGTGTGCATGTGCATCTGTTTGTGCACATCGCAGAAAAAAGGAATATGTATATGCAGCTTGTATACAGGCAGAGAGATGATGGAGAAAACCTCTTTCCCCAGTGAGCTGTTGCCCTGGGTAAAAGACATAGGTTCCTCTGTTCTAGCTTTTGCCCCTATATTCACAGCACTTGAATGCATTCATGTGAATAAGCTCAGATGTTTAACAAGAATTTAAAGTAGGTTCCCAATAAAACATATTTGTACAAGAATACAAAACAAAGATACAGTACATGAATTCAAGACCTAGACAGAGAGCTCCTGTCTGAAGTACATTAAAATTAATTTCTAAAGCTAAATTAGGACTAGAAGCCAAAAGAAGAGAAACACCTTGATACAGAGATTCAGAGTCAAATCTTTCTGGTTAGAATCTACAGGGAAAGACTAGCAGTTATCTAAGTTTCCTATTGTTTATATTCTCTGACATTTTCTACAAAATAACACAGAAATTTTCCAAGATTTTTCATTCTACTAATAATTATTTATAGATCCTTAAAATTTACCTCTGCTCCTGAAAAAATTCAAAACATCACCTAAGCATTCAAATTGACCTTACACTTTAGTGTAAAAGTAAAATAAGCAAAAATAACACCAATAAACTTGAAAGGAAAGCATTTATCCTTATGCTTTTTTTATCAGAAGAATGATGCCAGTACAACATCAGAATAGGATTTTGGAATTTTCTTTCTTTCTTTTTTTTTCCCAAGGAAAATATGAATATGAACTGATACTAATTATTATGTTGAACATCTAAAGATTTGGGGAAAGCTTTATTTTCTGACTCTGACACTTACAGAGTTAATCTGTAATTTAATATGGTGAACCACTATGTAATTGTTTTCCAAAAGGAATGTTGGAAAATCAGAAAACAGAGTAAAACAGGCTAGTCAACTCAAAAAAATGGCTTTTTCCCTTCTCTTTTCCTTCGTCAGATGTTTCCTGTGATCTTGGGAAAAACCTGATGTGACATTATTAGTCACTGGACTTGAGGGTAGATGGTGCACAAAAGGAAGCTTGTCCTTTTGGGACCTGGTTTTGAACCAGTTTCAGAAGACAGAAAAATACTCTTTTGTGGCTACTAAAGTTCAGGAATGAATTCTGGCAGTCTTACCCAATTCCCTAAAGCAGAGTCCACATTACCAACATCTAATTGGCAGGCTTTGCTTGTAACTCCCACTAGGGCCAAGGTAATGAATGGATTTAGTGAAGGTGTCGTGAGTCATCTGTATAGTGACTAGTCTGGGTACTAGCTCTTCCTTCTAACCTCCCCTGATAAGTCACTCAAGGGAAAGAGAGAGGCCTATGTGCTTTCATAACAGTGACAAGACACAGCAATTTTATTGATTTGTAGTTCCAAACAAAGTTATTATCTTTATTTGATCTGGAGAAACAAAGGACTGTTAGGAAAGAAAACATTCTTTTGGGGTCACTTCATTCATTAATTTCCATTCTAAACACTTATTTTTGGCTTAAATATTCAGCTAACTGTGGTTGAACATAACTTCCTCCAAGTCTACTTCAGATTATTCTTTAGGCATCAAGGAAGAAATCTGGACAATTTCTACCTAGACAAGCCCATAAGGGTTTACTGTTATTACTAAGTAACTTTTATTTCTTATGTTTGGGAGGGAGAATTGCTTGTTAAGTACAAATAAGTAACATTAAATACTTGGTGTTGATGCATTTTTATCTTGTTAATTATTTAAATAATTAATATCAAATTTGTATCTGAAAATATTACATTTGCCTTTTTAGTAAAGCTCACCAGTCCCGCAAATCCAGCAACCACAACTGAACACGACAATTTCAGTGCCAATAATATAGTTTTACTCAAGAGTGTAGGAAAAAGATTGTTAACAAAAATAAAGTGACAATCATGAGAAAAATTATGGAATGATTTATTAGTGTTGAAAAAAGTACTCTCACTTTCTACCAAGAGACTTATGATAAAGTAACATTATTTATTTTCTTAGCAAACATTTTTAACACAGATTCTGCTTAAACTCAAATAAGGCATTACTATGTGAAAGTCACAAGGATTATTTCTTCAGAGAATTTTCATACATTTGTTATATTCTTAAACTCTTTCCCTTTCCAGAACCAAAAATCAGCATGTATGCTACACTCCGATTTTTTTTAAAGAATAAAAAGATACAGTGAAGTCCCAAGAACAAAATCCACATTGAAAAGTTAGGTGCTTTGAACTTTCTCATCACCTTACCAGGGTTTCCGCACGGGTAGTCTAAAAGACAACTCAGCAATGTCTGAATGAACTACAAACAATGGCTCCTTCACAAGTGGGTCTTTAATTGATTACGGCTGTGTTTATGGAAGCAGAAGAGAATTTACAAAAAATAACAGATTCCCTTCATTTGAGGGAGTTCTACTGGCATACATGATAAGGGTGGTTCCTCTACTAAACAGTCCTGTTCCCCTTCCCTATATATACTCTTCTATTATCCATCTAACTGGAAAAAATGAAAAAAAATATTACTTCATATTACTTTTTACAAGAATTATCTCCTTTTTATTTTTTAATGGATTGTATTCATACTAAGATATAGCTCATACTCAGAGAATTCAAAAAAGGTCTGGTTTCCCTTCCTCTGTTATAGAATCTTTATTAAATATTAGGGAAGGTAATTAATTAGGAAACATTAGAACTTAAATTAGTGTGATCTCTCTGCTGACAATTTGCCTATAAACTAGAGATGGGAAATGTGGGAAGTCAGATGATTTGGCTAATCGGTTCAAGGAGTAATATGTAATTTTTCCATTTAATTTTATGAAAAATTAAAATTTTCAAGTTATTTTACATTATATAACGCCATAATATGGGATAGTGCTATGAATTATCTAGTGATTTGAGGTAGGCGGAAATTAAAATTTAGCTCTTAATGTGTAATTTCAAAAGGTTTTTCATTTGTCTGTTAATAGTGACCTCTACAGGTCAAATGTAACAACAACAAAGCAACCATATATAACACTCTAGGGAGAAAGATTTAAGAGAAGACAAGGGGTAAAATTGTAATATTAAATTTAAAATTTCTTTTTTTTTTTTTTTTTTAATTTTTTATTGTTGGCTGTTCAAAACATTACATAGTTCTTGATATGTCATATTTCACAATTTGATTCAAGTGGGTTATGAGCTCCCATTTTTACCCCATATACAGATTGCAGAATCACATCAGTTACACATCCATTGATTTACATATTGCCATACTAGTGTCTGTTGTATTCTGCTGTCTCTCAATGTCAATTTATGTTTTATATCGTTAAATCAATAAAATTAGTAGTCTCATAAACATCTACGAACTCAATCTCAAAATAAAGTAATACTTGATAAGGTCTTAATTAACTTATTCAAATAGAATTAATAAACTTTGAAGAGCTTAGAAGCAGAGAAACCTAAGGAGTATGCTAATGTTAATCTTTCATCATGAAAAATGAAGATGATAACATAATATTATGAATTCTTTTTCTGAAAATTATGTGAAAATAAAAGTTGATAATAAAAAATGTATCTTACCTCAAAGCTTAGACAGTATGCTTTTAACTCATTCACCAAGGACCTCTTAAAAAAAACGGTGAAAATAAGTAGTTGTGGAATTTTTATCTTTGGTATTGGACTTACACTTTAATTAACATGTTATTAATTTATTGATTTTTTTAATGAAAATATACTGATAAGTCCACACAAGATAAATATTTCTGTTTGCAACATTAAATTCGATAGTTCTTTATAAGTAAGCTGGGAAATGTTGCAATAATGTTTAAGTTACTTAAACATTTTGGGTTATCATTCTAAAATTCTTTTTAGCTCAAGTCATCCAGATAATTAATCTAATAAATTGACTCTCTAGTTTTAGTTATTATTCGCCAGTTACACTAGATATTCTAATGTACACCTGAAAATTATAAATTAATGCACAAAAACTTTCTCACTTTAACCTTTTAATTCCTTCACACACTTGCATTGTCTTTCATATCATTGGTTTCTCAAATTCATTGATCTCTTTATACTTTCCCCAATATGGTCCTACAATTCAAATACTCTCTTGAAATATCTGAAACTCCTCCTCTCTATTCCATTCATGCTACTAGACTAACAGACTCTAACCCTTATACTTTCCTATCTATCCTGGGTAGGTGTATTTTCAGACAGAAGAATTTGACAATTTAAGGATATGTTTAAGAAATCTACAGTGCCCAATAAAGCTAGTCAGGATCTCTTGAAAACAACAAGATAGGGTTCATTGAAAAAGAACTATTTAGCTTTTATAATGAATAATAATAAGCATCTGAAATCTGGGATCAAAATGAATTATGAAAAAATATGTCCAGAATTATCCAGATGTACATTTAATGATAGGTATGAAAGAAGTTATTTGTAAATATCTAGGGTTATTTGATACTCTTGGTTTTCTAAAGTTAATTCTAGTCAGTATTAAATGAATTCTTCCTCTGTCATTTTCTTGCTAAATACTCCATGTCTCAGTTTCCTCTTGTGTAAAATGAGCACAATAGGATACTTAATATGATAAAATGTAAGTACATTAGAAATTCACTTAAACAGTGAATTACTTTTAATATGTTAAAGAAAATAAATTCTACTAAAATTCATGCAACAGTGATGATTCAGAATTTTGAAAAATCTTAGAAGTATGCTTCCTTCTTCATGTCCTTTAAAGTCATTCTGCTAATTTTGCACATTAAAACTGAAATATTTTATGCACACCATATAAATTTTGCTAATTATTGAATAGGTTTTAAGCATATTTAAAAAAATGCTAAGAATTATAAATAAAACATTGACTATATTATTCATTTTTAATTTTTAACCTCAAACTCATTAAGCATGACTACTATCAAAACAAAAAAGAAAGAAAACTGAATGAGTGTAGGTGAGGATATGGAGAAACTGGAGAAACTGGAACTCTTGTGAACTGAGGTTGGGAATATAAAATGATGCAATTGCAGTGGAAAACAGTGTGATGATTCCTCAAAAAAAAAAAAAATCTCACTTCTGGCTAAATATCAAAAGGATTTGAAAGCAGGCCCTCAAAGAGATATTTACACATTCATGGCAGCATTATACACAAAAGAAATGGAATCAATCCTGGTATCCCTCAATGAATAAAGAAAGAAAATGTGATATAAATATATATGCTATTACATAAAATAAACTTGAGGATATTATGATAAATGAAATATGTTAGTCACAAAGAGACAAATACTATATATGATTTCACTTACTTGAAGTAGCCATACCTCATAAAATTTATAGATGAGGCAAGTAGAAAGATGGAGTTCAGGGACAATGAGGAGAGAGAAGTGGGAGTTGTTTCATGGGTATAGAGTTTCAACTACTCAAAATAAAGCAGTTCTGGACATAAGTTTACACAGCAATGTGAATATATTTACTGCTATTAATGAGTACATTGGAAATTGTAAAATGGTCAATTCTATGTTTTTACCACAATTAAAAATTTCAAAATTATATAATATTTTAAGCATATAGAAAGATTCTCAAAATAATAAGCATCTATGTGCCCATTAAATAAATAAATATTACTTACTTGAAATTACAGAATTAAATACTGGGTCTTCTAGCCCAAATGGATAGATAAAGATTTATATTGTGAACGGAAGAAACTTTTATAACAAAGAACTTAGAGGGAGGAAAGGAGAAGATGACTGAGAGGGTAAATTTGGCTGTACAAATGTGATATTGTAACCTGTGATGAAATATTCTGAAATCAGATGCCTTATATAATTTATTCAGATATACTGCAAAATGGATAGTCAATTTTCTCTAATGACACCATCTCCATTCCCCTAACTTCTGCCAAAGAATACATAATTCTTTAGGATAAGTTCCATGAGAACAAAACAAAAGGAACATCTGTAGGAAACATTGAAAGTAGTTTCACCTTATTTTATCGAGTAAAGATCTCATGGCTGGATTTACACATTGCCTGTTTATCCCTTTATCAATCTAATCATGAACTGAGATAACTAACATATACACAGTAACATATTTATTTGAATTTCAAAATAAAGGTAGATTTATTGACAAAGAGTAGTCAGAATTTGGTTAATCTGCTACATAATGAAGATAGTCTCTACTAATAAGACAATTTAGTGCGTCTTAAATTTTCTTAATTTACTTTATTTACCTCCGCTCAAATGAGAAAGCACATGATTCTAATGACTTGATAAAAAGTTCTCTAAGTCAGGCATTTTTCAAATCTTTGCTTCAAATAAAACTAAAGGATAAAGTTATCAGCAGATAAAGGATTAGGAATAATTTTCAATAATCTGCCATGTTAATTTAGTATTATAAACAAGTTTGGAAAATTGAGTATAAACTCCTTCCATTCTTTGCTACTTATTTATGTAAATGAGAGCTCTGTTAGGTCTGAGTGCTTATGCCCCTGCCCCCAACTTTATATGTTAAAATCCTAACCCCTAAGACAATGGTATTAGGAAGCAGGGTATTTGGAGGGCATTTGTATCATGAGGGAAGAGTTCTCAGGAATGAGATTGTTTCCCTTATTAAAAAGGTCACAAGACACTCTTATCCCTTCTACTATATACAGACACATCAAGATGGCGTCATTTGTGAATCAGAGAGTTGGCCCTTATCAGCCACCAAATTTTCCTATATCTTTACCTTATACTTTTCAGCCTCCAGAACACTGAGGAACAAGATCCCTACCCAGGTAGCATGTACAATTTCTACAAAGATTACAAATTACTAGACCTCAATTCAATAAGAATAGGTGATTGCCATCAAGAGAGAGAAAGTAGCCAACAGAACAAATCCCCCCAAAACCAGATGTTGGATTTAGCAGACAAGGACTTAAATCAATTCCATTTAAAGACTTAATAAGAGATGGGGGGAGCTGGGGTTGTGGCTCAGTGGTAGAGTGCTCGCCTAGCACATGTGAGGCCCTGGGTTTGATCCTCAACACCACATAAAAATAAATAAGATAAAGACATTGTGTCCATCTACTACAAAAAAAAAAAAAATAGTGAGAGATGGGGAATGGGAACAATAACAACAACAACAAAAATACCCAAATGGACAATCTAAAGTTAAAAAGTACTATCTGAAATTTAAAAATTATGGCTCTAATTTAATAGCAGATAAGAGATTGCAGAAGAAAAATTTACTTAGGGTAAATACAGGTCAATATCAGTTATCTAATACAAAGAACACAGAGAAAAAAGATTAAAAAGTTAATAACCAGAGCCTCAGTGTCTTGTAAACAAGTATCACACAGTTATTAGCAATTTAGATAACACAATAAATGTTCAGAAAACATATTTAAGGAAATAATTATCAAAAATTATTAAATAATTATCAATAATTATTAAAAATTATCCCAGACTTGGTTTAAAAATCTACTCAATATTCATGAATCTTAGTGTAAAACATGCTAAATACAAACAACTACAGTGAGACTGTCATAGTCAAGCTTTTGAAAAACAGAAACAACAAATATTTCACCCAGGGGTAATAAAATCTATATATACAGTGAAAGAACAATAATAATAGTGGGTGATTTCATAAAAGGAAGAAAATGCAAACAGAAGTAATTTAACATGCATGGAATGCTTAAAGGAAAAGAATGATAATCCTGAATTCTATTTCCAGTGATATATCCCATATGCATAAGAGTTTAATGTAGACATTTTCAAATAAAATATGAGACCTACCCCGCAACAATGATAAAGGAAGTTCTTCAGACTGATGGAAAATGGCACTGGATGGAAAATCACTTAAGAAACAATGAAGAGGACTAGAAATGGTAAATCAATGGGTAAACACTAAAAGAAGAAAAAAGTCATTTTATTTTGTTCCAAAATATTTCAAAGTAAAAAAAGAGCACTATATTATGATGTTTATTACATATGCAGATTTAAAATATATGACAACAGTAGCCAAAAGGATGAAGTACAAATGGAATTTTACTACTGTAAGGTTATTACAGGTTTTTATAGTTATGTGAAGTAGCACGGTATTAACTTGAAATATTCTATGACAAATTAAGGATGCATATTGTAATTCCTAGAAAAAGTGCTTACAAAAGAAGTACAAAGAAGTATAACTAAACAACTATGAAAGGAATTTAAGTGGAATTTTTAAAAAGTAGATAAAATGGCTGAGTTTGAAGGTAAGGATAGTGAAAAAGAATTCAAACTACAGCATATTAAACAAAGTGGAAGTGAGAGATTAAATACTTTAGACCAATTTCCCCTTTCTTTGTTCCCCTGGTAATGCATTCCACTCTTCAATGTACTGCATTATCAGCTTACTTGTAAAATAATTATTTTAGTTTTCTTTTCTTTTGGAATTGATTGCAGCGACATGCTATGAATGGAATAAGGCTTAATATTCCTCATGTAATATTTATGTTTGTAAAACAGAGAGAGGTAATCGTCTTAGTACAAAGATGTTTGGCAAGAACCAAAAATATACCTGTGTTAATGACTGTGAGCTGAGAGGCACAAAATACCAAACATCTACTAGATGAAAAAAACAATACTTTAGGGAAAACTTTGAGGGAAAAGCCCTGTAAATACAGGGCAGAGGATTTATATGTAGGTCCACTCTTTTGATTATCCTGATAACATTAACACCTGTTACGGTCAATGGGAAGAAGCTGAATTTGGAAAAGTACTGAGAAAGATTATAGAATAAAGATAGGTTTTAAATTTCTGAGAAAATTTACTTGCTGCAACTTGGCTTGAGATAGCCTAAACACTATTTTTATGTTGTGGAAAATGTCTTATAAATTTCAACAAATTAAAATATCAAGATATTTACCTGAGAGTTTGGAAGTCAGAACAATTGATCAATGTAATGATCCTTACTATGTTACTCAAGTATCTCAGAGACTAATAACCCTTACAGAGAACTAACCCTAGACATAGGCAAATAGGACCACCCTTAAAGGCGTAATACCTGAGAGTTTTAGTACTTTGGAGCAACTTCTGAACAGCTTCTAAGTTCCCGATCTTCCAAGTTCCTGAAACCATTCAGGTTTGTAAAGGCATCTGAAGTTCAGACCAGGCTCCAAACAGACCTTATCTCAGTTTTTCCCTTTGACACTCCCCAGATGGCATACATACAATGGGATTTGTACCTGTAGGAACTGTGGCTGAACCCTGATTCCTAGGAAGTCCTGAATCAAAAGGGATTATTCTTACTACCTTGAGCAGTATCTCTCTAATAAGATATTGTGGGATTGGCTCCAGAATGTTCCTGGTATGATAATAATTTTTTTTTTTGACTCACTCATGTGAAACACATGCCACGCTGTATACTTTCTCAGTCCCTCACAGAACCTTAGTATTAAACTGTATGTATAGTCCTGTGCATGGGCTATCACCTACATGTATTCTAAACATTTACCACTCTTGGTAAACAACACCCAAAGAAGATTGTTATAGCAGCATTCTTTAATTTTCTGTCTCTGGTACTGAGAGTTGTCAACCTACCCTCTCAACAGACTTCACATCACATGTTAAGCCAACTTTCAGTGGTGGCCATGAGAGACTTTTGTTTGAAACTAGACCTTTCACTGTAAATGGTCTCTTCCAATTAATGCTCTTTTTAAATATTTAATCAGTGTGATAATATCATGCTACTGTGAGTAAATTTTAGGCCTTCCCAGGTCTAAGGAACAATCATCATACAAATGGGACCATTCTTCTTGTACCACCTACAGGACCCTCATTGTTTTGTCCACTATTGGCAGTACATGTTGGTTCAATTTACATTAAAAGATATAACATTTTAGGAATGCTGTTTACAGACTAAAGAATTCAAGAGAAGATATGGTAGGAAATGGGTTGCTGTACGTATATTCTATAAAATGACAAATGATAAGTTTAACAAAACTAGGAAATAAATTATCATTATAATTATTGCAAGTTCTAGGACTTGTATGAATGTCACCACAATGAAATACTTTGAGAAAGACAGTGTACTAGTATTAACAGCAGCATGATGGATGACACAGCATCATATGTAGTAATTAACCATCATTAAATTAATAGTACTGGAAATACAGAGGCAAAATAGTCTGTTTAAACAAATGAGAGCCATGTATTGTGAATAATAAGTGTTGCTATCTTTTTATTGTGATGGGAAATATTTGATTATGTAAGAATTGTACTTTTGACAATAAAGAAAAAAGAAATGGTTCCTGAATCTAAACAGGCAGGGATAGAGCCTGAACACTATGAAGAATCTTCATTTGCTCTTGATTGCAACAAACAAATATGTATGTGTCATTCTCTATCCACTATTCTAAATCTTAATCAATAAATTTCTAAGACTTAATAGATTTATGAACTTTGCAAATGCTTTAAGTCAAATTATTTATTTCAACAATGAGTCTCCAAAAACTTATTTTTATTGTGTCCTATATATTCTAGCAGTGCCCCTACTTTTGGGAAAAGGCAGGGGCCAATGTTGTGTGTAACAGAGTTCGAGGACAGTAGAATTAACAACTATGTTTGAGTCTCTGTACTAGATATCATATATATATATATATATATATATATATATATGGCAAGAGAGAGAGAGAGAATTTTTTTAATATTTATTTTTTTAGTTTTCGGCGGACACAACATCTTTGTTTGTATGTGGTGCTGAGGATCGAACCCGGGCCACACGCATGCCAGGCAAGTGCGCTACCTACCGCTTGAGCCACATCCCCAGCCCTAGATATTTTATATTAATTACACATCTAATCCCCACAATTGATCTATAATATAGACATTTATTCATTGATTAACAATGAACAGAAACTTAGAAAACAAGTTGCTCAAAGTCATACAACTAGTAATTAACAGAACCAGGATTGAAATTCAGGTCTGTGTTCAATGCTATAGTTAGTCAAATTTTAAGCTGAAACAAATAACTTATTTCTATCCAGAAGAGTTTGTTTCAACAAACTTGGAAACAAGAATACAATTCTAAATGTATCTCAACTATAATTTTTACAACTATATAATTTTTCTTTGTGAGTAGACATTTATACTTTTAAACTTTCCTGGCATTCTGCTTTTTGCAAAAAAAAATATTTAACAATATAAGGCAAAGTTTAGTCTATCCATATCTAGTTCTATAGTAAAGGAATATAACAACAACTTTAAATTAGATTTTGCTGCCATCAATGAGAAACTAAAAAGGTCCACTGAACACCAATTTTAAAGTGTAGGGTTAATGCAGTTATAAGGAAACTCATTTTGGAAAATGCTGATCTTTAATGGTAATTGACCAATTAAATAGTACAACTGGAAAAGGGCCATCCTATTTGGTGTTCTGGTAAAACTGAATGCAGGCAGCAAGCAATTTTTTTTTAAAACCTTGACTGATTTTTCTGTGATACCCAGATTGTTTCTTTCAGAGAAAATAATCTTCATTCTGAGAATAATGTAAAGGAAGTTATGTAGCAATAGCTAACATGTAGATAATGCTAATCACCAGACACTATTCTAAATGTATCATACATATTAACTCATTTGATTCTTACAACATCCTTATGAGGAAAATACTATTTTAACTATTTCATCGCCATTTCATAGAAGAAACAGTTGAGACAGAGGTTAGCTCATACAACTGGTTAGTAGCCAAGTGGAACTTGAAGCCATCAATCAGATTTCAAGCTCTATGCCTTAATCACAACACAATACATCTTCTCTGTGTGGGGTGGTGGTGAAGAGGATAAACTCTGGAACCAGACTGCCTGAATTAAAAATTCAGCTTCACTACATACAATATGTGACTTTAAACACAAGTTCTCTTAGCCTCAGCTTCCTCCTTTGCATACTGAAATGATAAAAAATCTTTATCAGGGTTGAGTGAAGCTGTCCACTTAAAGCACTCAGCATGATCATTATGATAATGAAATAACTTCCTAGTAGATAGGGTAGGGTGAGGTAGATTAAATAAGAGACAGCCTAATTCTTTTGTAACCCCAAATGGGGAAAAACAATCAACCAATATGTGGATATATTAACATATAAATATTGTATATCCTTAAACTTGGACTTGATGTTTTTACAAAAATACTTAAATACTATTGTATTAAATAGTATTGAAACATTTTCTCTAAGAAGCTACTGATTAATCACAACATATATTTATAACATAACATTGGCAAATCCCTCCTAATTAAATTCTGAATAAATGCTTTTTCCACTTACAAGTTTATTGAAAATATTAGCTTGTAGTTAAATTTATGCACATTTTTAATATATATCACCTGAGGAAAATATTAGTAAAAAAAAGTTAGTTAATTTATTAAAATCTTCTTTACAGTTTGACCATACTGTGTTCCAACACAATATTGTTCCTATGTCATCAAAAATATTGATGATACAATTCTTAAAAGTCCCATATTGTTTTCTTTAGATTTTTCTTTCAAGTTGCTGGCACCCATTCTGAAGTGGTGATCCTGTTGCTTTCCTAATTAAATAAGCTCAACTGTTTTTCCTCTAATTCTATTACATTTTGTGAAACCTTAAGCAGTTCTGTTCAAAACCAACAACAGAATGTTGTTTAACAAATTAATGTTTCAATATTCTGCCATTTATCTTGTGTGTTGCATGGATTTGGTCATTTCAGCTTCTCTTAGCTTTGCAATTTACCTATTTCAATAAATTCAGTAATATTTCCTGGTTCAAGTGCATTACTTAATATGTAGTTACATCACATTCAGTTTCAAAACCACATAAATTAATGAAGTAAATACAATCTAAATTACTATGCCATGTAAAACATGTACAGGCACTGACTACTACGCCACAATTGATACTTAGTTGACAATAATTATAAAATGCATCCTCCTTTTAGATATGTTAATATTTGGAAAAATGAGTATCTTTAATTTGGCAAGCTGTATATCCAGCCCCTCTAACTGGAACATTTTTAACGTTCTCAAACTTCATAGTTTGAAATAGAGAGAGCTACTGTCCTGTAGCAGTGCTACCAAGAGAAATACTATCTACTAACTCATCTACAAAAGTCTAGACAAAAGCTTATGAGATGTGTTTAATACAAAGTTGACCTGTTCTCTTTCATATTTGTGTTCAGACCTTTCCTCATATTCTACACCCATTATTTGGACTTAATTATGCTAAGTTTTGAAGAACATATTATACTACAGGAAGTTGCTCGTTTTTGTTTTGTTTTTTTCTAAATCTTAAAGACAAGTTAACTACCTACCAGAAGTTCAAGGTTATGTTTTAAATTTAAAAGCTGTGATCATTTAGTTAAAATTCCTTGGCTCTTCCAGACAAAACTGTTGAAAGGCTTGCACAAAGTTGAGAATAAACATTCAATTGGATCTTTGCATCTCCAGCATAAAAGTAATTAAATACAATTTTTTGATGATGGCCATTAAGTTACTGATAATTGTCTTTTTAAAATCTTAACCTTTATAGTGTTTGTATCCATTTTAAAAATTCTATATAAATACTGCTTAATAATCACACAGAAATAAGCCACACAGAAATAATCAAAATGCAGTATAACTTTTCAAAGTATATAACAACTTACACAAAGCAGAGGTTAGAGATTAAAAGAATATTCAGACTAAAACTGAAATCTCAAGTTGACATCTTCTTTAACAATCTTCCTTAACAAAATAAGTCATTCTCTGTTCTTAACAAACTAAAGGCGAAACTTTATAGTCCAACTATTTGGACTATAATTACATTCTTTGTAAAAATATTCTTAGTTTTAGATGGACTCAATACCTTTATTTCATTTATTTATGTGGGGCTGAGGATTGAACCCAGTGCCTCACATATATGAGGCAAACGCTCCACCACCGAGCTACAATCCCGGCCCTATAATAACATTCTTACATGCAATTTTTTAAACTGTTGTTTTATCTTTCATATTTACCTTCAAAGTATTTTAGCTTTTTCAGGTATTTTAGAAAATAGAGTACTTTAGGATTTAAAGTATTTTAAGGTATTTTAGAATTTAGAGAAAATATATGCAATAAATTCCAGTTCATTTATTTATTTACATACCTGAATATATTTATGTACACAGGACTCTGCTGTAGGTTATGAGAGACTAAATATATAGAGTTACAAAATATGCAGCAAGAAAAACAAAATGATAAAAAGTAATAACATATGGTATAAAATGGGATTAGATGTTATTTTAAGGGCACTGTATACCTTTAGGGATTAAAAGACTTCATCATCTCTGTTATGTTTTATCAGTTGAAATTTGGTTTGGTTTATATATCAAAGATTCATATTCAGTAACCTAAGACAAAGGTGCTCCATTTTTAACCTGGACCTTGTAAGGGTATCTGAGGAAACATCTTTATTTCTGTCAACAGGAAGAATAGAAAGATTGTGGAAGGTCATATTTAGAAAGATTTTATGGGCCAGACCTGAAAGGACAGTGAATCACTTTTATTTCCACTGGCTGGAACTCAGTCACATGACTACTTCCAAATGCAATGAAACCCTGGAAATGTTTGTCAGTTGAAAAGAAGAGAAAGTTGTCGTTTGGGTGAGCACTTAGCAGTTGTGTAATTTTTCCTCAGAGTGTATTTGTAATCATTAAATGAATTATTACACATGGAGCACTTTAATGATATCTCTCTCATGATAAGAGCTCAATTAGTGTCTGCTATTATTATTTTTCATTCTTTTCCCAGAAATTCCAGTTCTCCAATACAGAATAACCAAGTTTTGTTAAAAACATCTTAAAAAAGTATTTCCCCCATTTCTTTTGTCCCCCTTCTGGTGCTGATCCTGAGTAGTTAATTAAAAAGATCTAGTTGACTGAAATAAAAATTTAACTTTATATGAAATTTTTACATTTCCATATTACATATTATTGCTTATATAGATTATTAATTATCCTAAATGTGAACAAAGATTTTCTCTATGTAAATTTTATAGTTAATTAGGATATATAAATAAATTTTGCTAGTTTAAATGTTTAATTTGTAACATGTACAATAAGATTATTATTTCTTCTTCCAATCCATGACATTCTGTTAAAACAATTTAGCAGGGGGGATGGGGGGGGGGTGGATGCCCACACTGGTGTAATTGGACTAGATAAGAGTAAAAAGGAATTCATGAGAAAAGTTTTTCCTATTAATGTAAATTTGTAATTGATAACCAAGTACGAAAAACCTTCATTTAACTAAATGTTTATCTTGTTAAATATTACTGTCTTTGGAACTTGTGATTAAACAATTCTTTTAGGCAGTAGTTCAATATGGAAATTAGTGTAACTATATCTTATTTTATCCTGCTTAAAATATAGCATTATAAAGTTTTCACATTGTACTTTGAAATCACAAACCATTAACTGTTTCAGCATGCCATTAAATTGTGCATTCCAATTCAGAATGTGGCTCTAATGATCTCTTAAATGAACCCACCTTAAATAAATTAATGTTAAAGGAAAGCAACAGCTTGGTAAACATGGTGTCTGAAGGATATTATTAAATGTAAAAGAATATGTGTGGCAATCACTAAACGGTGAACAGAGCACATTTAAAAAAATTTCCAAAAGCTATATGAAATTTTTGAGATTGTAATCCTCTAAGTTCTTTCTAACATCTCCTTTTAAGGACCAACTAGGACACCATGAACATAGTCTGGTACAATGTTTGGTACAATGGATAATAATTGATGTTGGGCAAAAGTGAAGAATATCTAAATAGACTGACAACTTTATGTGTTCAATAATGCCCTTTACCAAACACTAAGAACATACTTACAGGTTAGGTGCATTAATTGTTACAGCAAGAAAGAATGCATACTATGGAGAATTGTGGGACTTTTCTGTAAGGAGATGTTAGAAAGAACTTAGAGGATTAGAACTTTGCATGGATAGTTTTGTGAGGATCAAATGTATCCTTATGTAGATAGGATTCTATCAGAAAGTTGGGACACTTAATGATTGGTATCTCAGTAAATATAATCTGTAGATAAAGCACACAAGATTGCAGATAAAGCTATAAGTGGAAAAACATCAATTACACTCTTTGGCTTCCACATTGTTCATGTTTTATTTGTGTTCATCATGTTTATCAAGAGGCCAGTTTTTGTCTTGCTCCATCATAGTCACAGAGTATCCTTATCTGATGTTGATAAATTGTTCTATTTTTCTCCAAGACTTACCTCTGAATGTCTGGCCAGTTCAGAGAAACACCAAAGTCTAGTCGACAGTACTATCCCTGAGGAGTTCTTGGAGAGGGGCAACTCAAATCTGGACACGTGGGGTCCTTGGAAAATGTGACAGAAATGATTTCAGCATACCCTAGTCAGAGACACAAATTTATTTAGGAAAGCAGAAAATCATGAGAGAATGTCACCTATCTTGAGAGAGATGTCTTTTATGATAAAGTACGAATATACACTCAAGGGAGAATGCCAGCCATTTCCAGAGGGAAAGAAAGCAACTCCTTGGTGTAGCGTGTTAATATTTATAGAGGAACAGTTACTAGGAACTGGATTAGAGGTGTTATCAGGACAGAATTATCAATTTCTTGTCAGTTTTTACTGCACTTGCAAATTGCTTGAATTGTTAATTTTGCAAGCAAGTATGTGGCCCAAAGGGATTGGGCCATGGACTTGGGCAAAGTCTGGGTTGCTCAGGGAATACTTGTTTTGCATCTCAGAGATTTATAGGAATTCCTACATTCTAACATATCTTAAACCCTTCTCCTTTAAGTCTCTTCCTTTTCTGAGTCCCAAATTCCTCAATACCAGGCCAGTTCCCAAATATCAGGGTCTGCTTTATATTCTTAAGGAAGTGCTTACAAAAATAATTATAGTAAGCACTCCATATCCATGGGTTCTTCATTCAAAGATTAAATCCACCAAGGATGGGAAATATTTAGAAAAGATGAATCTGTACTGAAACTGTCATTATTCCTTAAACAATGCATTACGACAACTATTTACATAGCATTTACATTGCATTTTAGGTATTCAAGTTATCTAGAGATGACTCAAAAGTACACAAGAGGGGTGTGTATGTTACATGCAGAAACTATGCCATTTTATATAAGGAACATGAGCCAAGATTTGATATGGTTGGGGGTAGGAGGTTCTGGAACCAATATCCCTGTGGGCAGATTTCAAGGAAGGTCGGCAATTGATTTGAACTAGTAAACATATACATGAAGGATTTTACTAAGTTCTGTACTACATCATCATCTGTATTGATAGAGTGAATTTTACTAAATTTAATGTTTTCTTATAACTAATAACATGATTTTTTAAAAAATCTAATTTTTTATAGTACCTAATGGGCTTCTACTTTATACTTTGCATCATACACAGCAAATTTTATCATTAAAACTAAAAATGCAATAAGATTTGAAAACATGGAAAAATTAAGTTGATATAAGAGCTGGATTTTTATTTGCTTAGGAGTACAAATTTTAGATAAAATAACAGAAAGTTCATAGGGCAGAAATAATTATTCACTAACATTTTTGAGCTTTATAAATCAATTATTAACCAACACTGAGTGCTTTCTATGGGCCAAATTACTGACAAGTAGTAACTAATTTACTCTTTTCAACAATATGAGTTCTATCATTTTCCCTATTTTACAGGTGAAAGAAAAAAAAGAATTGGACACCCTGTCTGTGTGAATTCAGAGGTAAGTCTTCAATCTTACCTCTCCTACTAAGGAGGTTCCACTAGGCCAATAATCAAAGTTTAAGATTGTGAGACATCAACAGCCAGAGTAGACCCTTAAGATGAGGATTTAGATTATATGGTACCAGTCATTGATATTGTAATTATTTTAGACTAGATAACACAGAGTAATATTAGTGTAAAACAGAATGGCAAAGTCATATTTAGTTTATATATATAGTTTTCTATACATACTCTGTATGTATATATATACACACTACATGTGACTTAATGAGTAGATCTTTCACAAGAAAATGAGTTAGACCTTTTCATACTGTTTCACAGAAGAAAGAATTAGTTGCATTATGAATATATAATAACAATTATATATTATTTAAATATTCCTTAAAATGATTCTTTCCTTTAATTTTTAACATGTATACTAAACATGTCTATTAATTCTTAGACATCAATTTTCTTGGATCTGCTATAACCTGGAATCAAAAAAAGGCACATGAACTTTTCATTCACCTCCTCATACGCAACTATGAAAAACCATCTAGCCAAAAGTCAATGTACTGATAACCCCAAATCTAAATCTCAGAAACGTAATTGTGACAGAGAAATTGTAATTACTGACAAGGATAGGAGCTGAATAGACATAGGAGTTATTGCTTGTGATTCCAATGGACAACATACAATGAGTAAAGAAGTGGTGTTAGAGATAGCCAAATAGCAGTTAGAAATTAGGAAACAGATTTTAATGAATAAGGTACCTGGGAATAAGAAAGAGCATTCTCAGTGTCTGACATTCTAAATTCAGCCCCCATGAGGCCCAACATTATCATTTTCATTCTTTGGAATTCTAGGACATCTGAGACTTTATAGTAAACAATTCCTTTTTGGTGGGAGAGGTACTGGGGATTGAACCAGGGGCAATCAACCACTGAGCCACATCCCCAGCTCTATTTTGTATTTTGTGTAAAGACAGGGTCTCACTGAATTGCTCAGCACCTTGCTTTTGCTGAGGCTGGCTTTGAACTTGCAATTCTCTTGTCTCAGGCTCCCAAGCCACTGGGATTATAGGTGGTGCCACAGGATGCAGCAACATTTACTTCTTTTTAAATCTAGTTTACATTAGTTTCTGTACCTTAAGACCAAAAAAAAATTGACAGAATAAACAAAAGTGCATGTAGTGGAAAGCTTTAATAATGCCACTTCATATGAAAGGTTGGAATTCCAGCTAGAAGATTACAATTTTTAATTGTGTTCCTGGGATAACCCCCACCTGACAGTCAAAACAGAGTAGGAACATTAGTCCTACAACCTTAAGGAATTAAGCTCTTCCAACATCTTGAATGATCTTGAAAATGAACTCTCTTTGGAGCTTCTCCATAAGATCCAGCACATTTATTTTGACCCTCTGAAAGCCAGAGCAAAGAAACCAGTTGACCAATCTGGACATCTGACCTGTGGAACTGTGGGACTGTGAGAAAATCAATTTGCATTGTTTTAAGTCACTCAATTTGTGGCAACCTGTTAAGCAGTGATAGGAAATGAATACGTTATCTCAGACCATATACCTGCCACTGAATCTTCAGGTGACTATAATCATTATAAGGATCCAAAGTAAACCTAGCCCAATTGCTGATCCATACAACTATCTGATGATTTAGGCCACCAAGATTCTTTGTGGTTTATCAGACATTAATAAAAAGCTGATAAATAAGATAAAAATAAGTACTGAAGATTGGAATCTGCAGTCTTAAATATCTGGAACAGATGACACTAGCTTTAGGATTAGGTAAAAGGTTGAGACTTAAAAAGCATAAAGTAAGCTGTTAGTGAAGTCCTCCTCACCAAAAAAAAAAAAAAAAAAAATTGTGAGGAAACTGCTTTAAGAAGTCAGGAGAAGGAATCATATACCTAGATGATATATCCTGATGATGGTATGTATAGTAGAAAGCAAACAGTCAAATCCCTAGGAAACAGAAACATGTAAAGATGTAGACAGAAAGAAGGTCTAAGTAAAGGAGATTGAAAGGTTGTTTTTTTTTTTTTTATTTTTAGGAGAGTAGTCATGTAACCAAGAAAGAATGATCCAAGCAAATCAATATTCAAAGAAGAGGCCAGAAAGCTGTGAGAAATCTGACAATATGGATTCCAGGATTCTTAAATATATGTACTTTTGACTTATAGTTGCACTTTCATCAAATTATCCTACAGAAAATTAGAGAATTTTTTAGATTGATAGAAATTTTCAAATACAACCATAACATATTAAGTATTGAATAAATAAATGATGACACAGCCATATTGTGCAATTACAAAATGTTGGATATTGGTTGGCATTTCAGCAAATAACAGAAGGAAGTTCACTCTCATACCTCCTGTTTCTCTACTTCTCTAAAGCAGGCCATAAATCCTAGCTTATAGCAGTTTCTCCTCTAAAGCAGTCCATAAAAGCAACCTTTCCCAGATGTAGGTCATAAAACCCTCATTCCAGAGGAGTACACCCAATTTCTGGAAGAAAGGAATGTTCTCATCTCTGAAGTAAGATACACCAAGAATCTGAACAAATAGGTCTCACTAAGTTTCTTCTAATTTATTAACCTTTTGATTTTCAACTGTACTTCTGCATAACTGTCCATAAAATATACTGATTTCCATGTTTCTTTGGGTCTTCATTTCTAAAGGCTACCATATCATGTAAAACTTATATTAAATAAATCCATATGCTTTTCTCTTGTCTGTCATTTGCTCTAAGAGTCTCAGCCACGAACCATGCAACCAGTGAGGAAGACATTACATTTTCATATGTGTGTTTGTATGTGTGTATATATACGTGTTCACATACCTTAAATAGATATACATGAATGTGTATCAGAAAAAAAATCTAAACATATATAATGATATATGAACATATTTAAATACACACACATAATGTTAAAGGAGTCATCAGCATAACTGAATGATTTTTTTATTATTTTTTCCTTTATGTTACTATTTTAAAATTTTCCTATTATAAATAAATGTAAGACAAGCTTCATTTTTTTAAACTTTAACATTAGTGAAGACATCTTTCTCTGCAAAGAGTGCCAAGAAATACTAAATACCACAGAAAATAATTTTTTTAAAAAAGTGATTATTTGACTTGGCATTCAATAGTTTATTCACAACTTAAGAAAAAAAAAAACATTTTATTTGAATTTGAGACCCCTGGAGTTAATGAACAGGAGTCCTCACTTCAGGAGGATGTCATGAAGACAAAACAAGAAAACAAGGGTAAAGAACTTAATGAGTTCTTGATCATCACAGAGTAAATAACCAAAGAGTTCTAGTTAAAAAAATTTAGGGGAGAATAATAATATCCATATTATAGTATGTATGCTTTGGATTCAAGTTACCTTCAGCAGCAGATCTTTTAGCCTCTTTCAATCTGTTTCCTCATCCTTAAATTGAGAGGACAGGTGCATGTATTTCATCCAATAATAAAGAATTAAATTTGGTAACATACATGATGCCTAATCCCTAACATTGGCTTAGAAATATTTCTGAATGAATGAATGAAGGGATAGTGAGAGTAAACTGACACACCCCTTACAAGAATTTTGGCTGTGAAATGAAGTATGAGTGTGGTCAGTATATACAAAACAGAGAGAGGGAGCATGATTTCATGGCAGGAAAAATTGAGTATATTCATTTCATGAAGAGAAGAAAAGAGTGAAGAGTGAGAAAATCTATGAAAAGAGAAATGATAACTTAATAACTTATTTGTGAAATAATGTCTTTGATGTAATGAGAATGAGTGGGCTCTAAAGCATAGGAGATGCATTGACCTTAGTCTGTGTTCCTATGGGAAGGAAGGGATAGATATTGATGTAAAAGAACCAAATCCTTAGGAAAAGATTTTCTTGGAGTGGCCTATGTTGAGTGACCTATCTGAAGCTTGAACAATATTCATGTTGACTCATAAGTCTGTAAGCATCTGCTATTACCATTATTAGGGTTTTCTGTTCTTGGTGTTTTTAAAAAAAATCCTTGCCTTCACCCTCAAAAAAGTAGCAGTAAAATACGTGGAAACTTAGAAGGTACCTCATTGAATAAAAAAAAAAATGAGAGAAGACATTTACTTACTTGAGTAGTGCCTTACCCTTACCCCAAAATGATTGCCAAGATCCAGATAACTCTACATAATTAAGCCTCAATAATTTGAATTCCAACTTCATATAAACACCGGTTGACACAAGCTATGGGCTTGTTCCTCAGTACTTCAAATTAACATTTTGAACATTTTTAATGTGGGGGGTTGTGTAAAGGAAACATTTTAAAGGTATTTTTGGCAGGTGCTTTGGCTAGCTTCACTGAATCTATTCATTAGTAAAAGGGAGCATTCTCCACTGGTTGCAGACAAAACTGAAGGTAAACTTACTGGGTAAACACTCCAGTTTACTTGTCCTGATAAATTATTTATGATTATTTCACTATACACAATAGTTTTGTGAGATAAGTTAATAAATAACATATGCAAACTAAGTAGATGGTCAGTTATCTCTCAAGGAATATATAACATTGAGAGGTACTCAAGAGAATTTTAATTTATGTAGCTTTATTGTAATTATCATTATCATCATCACCAACACCACCACTACCATTTTATTTTCATGTGGAATAAAAATTTATCCTAGAAAAAAAAAGCATTAACATACTTCACATTTAGTAACTATAATGTCCCTTATATTAGTCAAGTTTCTCCAGAGAAACAGCAACAATGAGGTGTGTGTGTGTGTGTGTATGTGTGTGTACACAAACATGCAAAAAGAGACTTATTTTAAGGAACTGACTCGTGATTATGCAGGCTGGAAAGTACAGATTCTGCAAGTGGAGCAAAAATAAACAGCATGTTGACCACATATATAAACTTCAGTGTAATAATTACATAGATATTCACATGCGTGAGAGTGCATGCATACATACATATTAAGAGGAAAAGTAGCTGGGCATGATGGTGCATGCCTGTAATCCCTGCAGCCCAAGAGGCTGGGCAGGAGGATTACTAGTTCAGAGCCAGCCTCAGCAATTTAGCAAGACTCTAAGTAACTTTGCAAGACCCTGACTCAAAATAAAAAATTAAAAAATGGCCTGGGGTTGTGGCTCAGTGGTTAAGACCCTCTGGGTTCAATCCCTAGTACAGAGAGAGAGGAAAAGTAGATGTGATTTGTAGGCTGAAGTTCATTAAAATTATAACTACACATTTGCTATTGTGGTAAAATAATTCATCTCCCTCTGGTAAGGATTTATTTTGTCATGAGGCATACTACACCCATTTTGATGATGACTATTTGCAAACACTGGAAAATTTTTCTGTAGATACAAAATAAACTCTATGGGTTGTTAGTTATTTTGGGGAAAAAAACTCTCTTCATACATAAGTACTAGCCATTTCCACAATTGTGCTTGTTAACAACCTACCCCACAACTAAGAGGCATAAAACAACAATCATTTTTTTTTTCTTGTTCACAAATGGGTATGCTGACTAGAGAGGTTGGCTTCTTTAGGCTGATCTTGGCTCCAAGTATAGTATAAATTGAAGTTCTCTCTCTCTCTCTTGAACTCATGGGACTAGTGGCCTACCCAAATATATTATTTATATAACAATAACAGAAGTATTGGAGAGTAAGCTCAATTGCTGCATTAATTTTAAAACTTTTACTTGTATCATGTTGGCTAATAGTGCATAGGGCAGAGCTGGTCATATGTTCAAGTTCTAAATTAAGAGCTGAAGTAGTATATCCCACACATCTTGACACATAACAAAAGTGTGAATATACATTACTGTGTAACATATATGACTAAACTAAACTCAGAAACACACTGTATCCTTAAATATCATTGGTCAAGGCAAGTCATAAGATAGCTCAACATCAAGGAGTAGTAAAGAAAGAATACTCCTTTTTCTCTTTCATTTTATTGATTGTTTTATTTATTTTATGTATCTGTGTGTGTATGTGTTTGTGTAAGTGAAAGGTTACATGGTGAATGATTACAGGTAAGTGAAGTGAAACAATTTACCCAAACTCTAATTTCTTATAAATGCTGATATATGTATTTATATATGTGTGTGTGTATGCAGGTATGTATCTATCTACATTTCCACTATTTCTGTGTATGTATGATTATATATGCTTCCATATATTATATATAATGCATTATGTAATATATAATAAAATTATATATATATATATATATATATATATATATATATATATATATCTCCACCAGTTTAAGTAGATATAGAAGCTCAAAAGAAAAGAAACCAATACAGCAGGTAGGAGACAAAAGTAGTACTCAATTCTTAGATATTTATTTTTCTTATATGTACTTTGAACATAATCCAAAAAAAATGAACTATATGAATACATTGAAACCACACTTGGAACCAGGGAAATTAAGATACAGGTTATTGCTGGGCGCAGTGGTGAATGCCTATAATCCCAGTGATTTGGGAGGCAGAGGCAGGAGGATCATGAGTTCAAATCCAGCCTCAGCAATGGCAAGGCACTAAGCAACTCAGTGAGACCCTGTCTCTAAATAAAATATAAAATTGGGCTGGGGAAGTGGCTCAGTTGTTGAATGCCCCTGAGTTCAATCCCTGGTACATTAAAAAAAAAAAAGATTCAGGTTATTTCTTGTCTCATTAGCACATGCATTAATTCAATGAATGTTTAGCTGACTTTCCCAATTGGAAAAGACAAAATGAGATGATTTTTAGATTCTCTTTTGTTGTTACTTAACAGAATAATCTCTATAATCTGTTTTGTTACTCTTCTATTTCTAAAATATTCTTGGTTTTCATAACTGATGGCTCTCATTCCATTTCTTTTCTAATTTATCTGGTATGCTATAAAGAAATTAGTATAGTTGGACAAACCAATGAAGATTTTCAGCAACCTTGCCATCAGGCATTCTATAAAAGTGGCTGCTGGCAATATTCTTCAATTGAGACATTTAACATGAAACTTTGATGTGACTATTTAATGAGATGTATAAATCCAAACTTGACCAGATATGCTTAGCATCAAATTTAACTGTAAATTTAGTTTTCAGAATCTTTCAAGATGGCAGAATAGAGAACATCACTTTCCTGGCTGCTCTGTGGTATGAAACCAATAAAGCAGATAAGCAGCTAACTTCAAGCAAGGTGGGTGAATAAAAAGGAGGGCGGAACCTAACTGAGATTTAATATTGGACATTCAAAGTAGATTGGGGACTCAGGAGGTTGGATATAATAAAATAAGAAAGAAATCCCTAGCGCCATGTGTTGCAATGGCTGGAAGCAACAGCCAGAGTGGTTCTTTTGTGAGCAAAGTGGAGGGAAAAGGGAATTAAAAGAACCCACATTTTTAGGAGGCCTCAGAAGTGTCTGATTATGGAGAGACCAGAGATCAAAGACAATGTCCAACTGGCCTGAAAGGTGTGCTGCACAATATACTTCTGAGGGAAAGAAACCACATCTCCCAGGGCTACCCTCAGAGAACAGGAAAAAACCATTCTGTAGCCACAGTGCGGAAGACCACCAGCTGGAGGGGCTGATTCCTGGCAAACCCACATGGCATGACATAGAGTATGCCTAAGTGACCAGGAGAAAATCAAACATGGAGAGGGGTTTACACAGGGGATTACTGGTCATGGAAACCCACCTGGCTTTCCCCATTCTCATCCAATCCTGCTGCTTGCAAGACTGGATGGGTGACATGTGCAAGACTGGAAATATGAAAGGTCGGGCAGAAGAGATTGGAGTTTAAAGACTGAATCCAAGGGACCAGGAAACATGGAGTCTGCGGGTGACAGAGAGAACTAAGAATTGGCTCCTCCACTGCACGAGTGAAACCCAGGGGAGATGGGTGGGGTCCAGTCTTCCAGTAAGGACTGGCAACTCTTGGGCTCTGGAGTTGTGCTGATTTAAAATCTTCAGATCAATCGCCATTCAAGCAAGAACCTAAATACTATGAAAGCCTAAACCCCACCTTCAGGAGTTCTGCCTACAGAATTACTCTTACAATCCAGCAACCCAACCCTGAGGGTAGAGAAGGCATCACACTCCAGCACTCCAGGCCACCCCACCTATCACTACCATGGGAAGCTGAGAATCATATGACCTCCAATGGAAACAATTCTTTAACTTTTCATCAAGATCTTTTTTTATTTGATTTTAATTTATTTTTCCATTTTCTCGGTTTAACTGTAACTTTAATGGTTCATGGACACATACCTACTCATATATTTTCTTTTTCTCATTTCTAGCATTGTGAAGCTAGCTATTTTTTCATGGATCAGTATTTTGAGAACTAGGATGTTTGATTAATATAGTTCAACTTTATTTTTAATTATTTAAATTTTTGCTTTGTACATAGTTTTTTCTCTCACTTATCTATTTCCCTTGATTGTCTTTCTCTATTCTTCCACTAAATGGCCAATCTCTAGTGTTCTCACTTCATACTTCCTTTAATTTTTTACTTCTATTTTCTTTCTTCCTCCCTCATAACCATCACATTCTACATCATTTCTGTTCTCTCCTCTCTACCACTTGAAACTGTAAACCTTGTTTGCAAACTTAATGTTATTACTGTGGGTAATAACTAATCACATCATTTCTCTTTATTGTGAAAATTAATACTGTAGATGTCATAGCAGGAACTATTTGATTTAATGCTATATATTATTTGCAGTGGTTGTTGTTATTATTTGTCTTCCTGTACATGGTGAGGTGCTGGAAACTTTCAGGGACACTATTAAGTCCACAGGGTAGAAACTCTACTGTCTCAGATCCATGATGTTAGATGGGTAGACACAAAAACAACATGAAAAACAAGGGAACAAATCACCCTAAACAAACCAAACATACTTCAATAACAGAATCAATCAAAGGTCATTCCATTCTGTTTACAGTAATTGTGCATCAACAAGACATAACATTAATCAATATTTATGCACCAAACAGTGGAGCATCTACATACATCAAACAAACTCTTCTTAATTTCAAGAATCAAAGAGATCCTAACGCAATGAGAGTGGGTGACTTTAACATGTCTCTCTCACCATTGGATAGATCTTCCAAACAAAAACTAAGTAAATAAGCTATAGAACTAAATAATACAAATATTAATTTAGATTTAACAAATATGTGTGTGTGTAAATAACATTTTATGCATGAATGACTGAATACACTTCCTTCTCTAAAAGAAGAGAGCTCCTTCTCTAAAACAGATATTTTAGGCCACAAATTAACTCTTAGTAAATACAAAAAAATAGAGATCACAACTTTCATTCTATCAGATTGTAATGAAATGAAATTAGATATCAATGATAAGATAAAAAATAGAAACTACTCTAACACCTGGAAACTAAATAATATGCTATTAAATGGCCAATGGATAGCAGAAGAAATCAGGGATGAAATTAAAAAAACAAACAAACTTAGAAGTAAGTGAGAATAGTGATACAACATATCAAATGCTGGGACACTATGAAGGCAGTACTAAGAGGATAGTTCATTGCATTGAGTTCATTCATTAAAAGAATAGAAAGTCACCAAATAACCTAACATTACATCTCAAAGCCCTAGAAAAAGAAGAACAACTCAACACCAAAAGTAGTAGAAATCAGGAAATGAATTATTATAACAGCCAAAACACACCAAATCACATGAAATTAAAACAAAATCAATGAAACTAAAACAAAAATAAATTTCAAAATAATCAATGAAACAAAAATTTGGCTCTTTGAAAAATAAAATTGAAAATTCAAATTACTAAAATTTTTAAAAATTATTTATTTATTTATTTACATGAGTATTATTATTATTATTATTATTATTATTATTATTATTTTGCATTACAATTCTTAATACACCTTTATATCACAATTTACCATATCTCTGTACACAAGATATGTGACACCAAATTCACATCTTCATACATGTATTTTGTATAACCACGAGGGTCTCCTTCCACCATCCATGCAATTTCCCTTCTCCCTCCCTTTCCCTCCCACCCCTCTTCCCTATCTAGAGGTAATCTTCTTCCCATGCTCTTCCTCCCTACCCCATTTTGAGTCACCCCCCTTATATCAGAGAAGAAATTTGTCATTTGATTTTTGGGGATTGGCTAACTTCACTTAGCATAATCTGCTCTAATGCAATCCATTTCCCTGCAAATGCCATGATCTTATTATTTTTTAGTGCTGAGTAATATTCCAATTCTTGATAAAAATGGAAATATCACCATGGACACTACCAAAATACAGACAATAACCAAACATTACTTTGAAAATATATACTCTAATAAAATAGAAAATCTTGACGACATCAACAAATTTCTAGAGACATATGACCTACCCAAATTGAATCAGGAGGACATCGAAAATTTAAACAGATCAATTTTAAGCAATGAAACTGAAGATGCCATTAAAAGCCTATCAAAAAAGACAAGGACCACACAGATTCTCAGCCAAATTCTACCAGATCTTCAAAGAAGAACACACACCGATCCTTCTCAAATGATTCCATGAAATAGAAAAGGAGGGAACATTTCCAAACTCTTCATTATATGAAGCTAATATCACCCAGACACCAAAACCAGACACAGAACATCAAGGAAAGAAAATTTCAGACCAATATCCCTGATGAACTTAGATGTAAAAATTCTTGATAAGATACTGACAAACTACATAGAAAACACATATCAAAAAGACAGTGCACCATGAGTCAACTGGGGTTCATTTCAGGGATGCAAGTTTTGTTCAACATATGGAAATAAATAAATGTAATTAATCACATCAATAGAATAAAAGACAAGAATCATATGGTTATCTTAGTAGATGCAGAAAAAGCATATGACAAAATATAGCATTCATCCATGTTCAAAACACTAGAAAAACTAGAGATGGTAGGAATGTAACTTATTTTAAAAGCTTTAGATGCTAAACCCAAGGCCAACATCATTCTAAATGGAGAAAAATTGAAAGCATTCCCTCTAAAAACTGGAATGAGAGTGGAATACCCTCTTTCACCACTTCTATTCAACACAGTCCTTAAACTAGTCAGTATAATTAGACAAAAGAAAGAAATTAAAGCCATATAAATAGAAGAAGAAGAGCTCAAACTATCCCTATATGCCCATGATTTCATTTTATATTTAGAAGACTCAAAAATTTCACCAGAAATCTACTAGAACTCATAAGTGAAAAAGTAAAGTATCAGGATATAAAATTAAACACTCATAAATCAATTGTGTTCCTAGGTAACAATGATGAGTCAGCTGAAAGAGAAATTAGGAACTCTCCCATTCATAATAGCCTCAATAAATAAATAAGTAAATAAAATACTTGGGAATCAATCTAACAAAAGAGGTTAAAGACCTCTGCAATGAAAACAACAGAATGCTAAAGAAATAAATTAGAGAAGACCTTAGAAGATCTCCCATGTTTTTGGATGGGCAGAATTAACATTGTCAAAATGGCCATATTACCAAAAGCACTATACAGCTTTAATGCAATTATAATTTCAATAAGAAAAATTGAGATACTTAATATACTTTTTTTTAGAACTTCATCTTCAAAATCTTGTTTGTATTTTCCATTTAAGACCATTTTCAGAATGGATAAAGAAACTGTGGTATATATACACAATGGGATATTATTCATCATTAAAAGAGAATAAAATTATGGTATTTACAGGTAAATGGATGGAGTTGGAGAATATCATGCTAAGCAAAGTAAGCCAATCCCAAAACACCAAAGGCAGATCGTTCTCCCTGATAAGTGGATGTTGATCCCTAATGGGGGGAGGGAGGGTATGGGAAAAATGGAGGAACTTGGGGCTAAGGGGAGGGAGAGGAAGGGAGGGTGAATGGGGGCAGGAATGATGGTGATGGACATTATTACCCTAGGTACATGTAGGACTGCATATATGGTGCTATGCTACATCATGTACAACCAGAGAAATGAAAAGTTGTGCTACTATTATGTACAATGAATCAAAATACATTCTGCTGTCATATATACCTAATTTAAATAAATAAATAAATAAAATGCCTCAGATTCAAGTGATAAAATGTTGCTAGTTAATTATAATATTAAGATAGTGCAGGTCAAGTTCACATTTCTACATTTGATTATAGTCACTGCTTTTCTTTACCCATTTTTTAAACATATTCAATGCCTACTATGTGACAGGCACTATAATAGATACAGAGGTAGGATGGGAATGAGCGAAATCTGGACACTCTGTCATAAGTTTATCAATACAGTATAGTGTATTTAATATCCCAATGTGTAGAGCCTTGGCAACATCCACAAATTGTAATATTTACGCTTTTAAAAATTGTTTTATTCAAACTGTCTATAATTTCATCATTAATTTTCATTAGAAGAACATTATGGAAATTTTCAAGTACATAAAAACTCATAAAAGAATTGCAAAAACAAAACAAAAAAATGCATATGCAACATTTAGTCATATCTTTAAAAATATATTTTTTAGTTAGAGGTGGACACAATATCTTTATTTTATTTTTATGTGGTGCTGAGAATTGAACCCAGTGCCTCATGCATGGTAGGCCAGCGTTCTACCTCTGAACCACAACCCCAGCCTTAGTTGGCTATCTTTCTACCAAACTTCTGATATCTCCTTTTTGCTTTTTTTTTTTTTAAAAAAAGAACTTGTTACTGGGGATTGAATAGAGGGGTGCTTAACCACTGAGCCACAAACCCAGACCTTTTTACTTTTTGATATAAGCTCTCAGTAAGTTGCTGCAGCTGGCTTCAAACTTGTGATCCTCCTGTCTAAGCCTCCCAAGTTGCTGGTGTTACAGGTATGTGACAACATGCCTGGTCCCTATTTTGCATGAACATTTAAAGAACTTTCCAGATATCACAGTATATAGTGTATAGAAATTTCAGAATTTATTCCTACCAAAATGCATTTTGCATAATCAAATGCTATTTTCCACACCCAATGAAAACATAATTTCTTAATATTATCTACTAGTACGAATATTCCTATTTTCCCAATTGTTGTGAAAATGTCACAACCTGAAGAAGAACCATTCTTTCATTGCATTTGATATGTCTCTAAAGTTTTTTCAATATCTTAGGAGTCCTAGCTCCTTTTTCCAATATCATTTTATTGGTTGAAAAGCTGGGTTACTTCTCTTGTAGAATCACCCACATTTAGATTTGCTTCTTGTTGTGTCATGACATTTGTTATTCCATTCCCTATTTTCTCTAAACTTGGGAGTTGGATCTTCAAGCTTAAATTAAGTTTCAATATTTTTGGTAAGATGTGTGTTTTTTATTGCATCACATTGGGAAGCACATAAGATTTTCTTGTACTACTTCTGATCAGTGGATTCAGATGCTGTCAACCTGATCTGTTCACCATAAAACTCAAGTCAACCTGTAGAACTGGTTCTATATCCATTATTATATTATATGTTACAAGATGTTATTTTCTAATAGAACTTTCTAATTCTATGATTCTCTAACAAAGAACTTTACCTTATCAAAGTCTGGTTTTCTTAAATACAGTTTATATAGGAATTACAAGCTAGATGACTTTTCTTTCTTTTCATCCATTTTCAGCATGAGCTGGTGCCCTGGCAAATTTCAGAGGTACACTACACAGATAGAATAGGGATGATAAAAGGTAAAGCCAAAAGCCTTTCACATTTAGTTCTTTAACAAAGTTCCTTTCTAGAGTGAATTTCCTGTAGTTTAACTTGGTTTAATTGTGAAGAAAGGCTTCTAGTCATTAAATTAACAGATTGTTTCCTTTAAATAACTAAGTTATGAGCCTGAAGCAAAAGGGATTCCTACATTCAAAAATTTTCCTCTAAGGTTTATTTTCTAATGCTCCTTAATACTATGTTCACATATGAAGGATTCTTATAATTATTAAGTTACATTATGAATTTGCTGGTGGTAAGTAAGGTGTGAATGTTGTCTGAATGCTTTCTTACATTCTAAACGTGTAAGGTTTCTCGCCAGAATGAATTCTCTAGTGTTACATAAGCGGTGCATGAAGTCTAAAGTCCTTTCCACATTCCTGTCATAGGGTTTCTCACCAGTGTGAATACTCTGATGTTGAATAGTAAGAGCAGTCTGAAAGTCTTCTCACATTCCTTACATTTATAGTTTCTCACAAAAATAAATGCTCTGGTGTTGAGTAAGTTGTGAGAACAGCCTAAAAGACTTCCCAGATTCCTCACACTCATAAGTTTTCTCTACAATATGTGAATGCCTTAATGTGAAATAATTTCTTTTTGTTTTTAATATATATTTTTCTTAGTTATAGATGGACAGATACCTTCATTTTGTTTATTTTTATGTGGTGCTGAGAATCAAATCCAGTGCCTCATGAACTTGAAGCAAACGCTTTACCACTGAGCCACAACCCCAGGCCGTGAAATAGTTTCTGAGTAAGATGAAAGAACTTCTCACATTGCTTGCATTTGTAAGGTTTCTCACCTGTATGAATTCTCTGATGAAGAGTCAGGTGTAACCACAACTAAAGGTCTTCCCCTACTCCTTGCAATCATAGGACTTCTCACCAGTGTGAATCCTCTGATGCAGTTTAAGTTGTTGCCCCACTCTTTAGGCCTTTCTATACTCCTTGCAGTCATAGGGTTTTTCACCTGTATTAAGTTTGTGATGGATTAGAAGGCCAGTACTGCAAAGAAAAGCCTACCCGCATTCCTTACACTCACAGCACTTCTCATCAATGTTAAGTCTCTAGTGCCGAGTAAGATGTGCATACTGTTTAAAGGTCTTCCCACACTCCTTATACTCAGAAGGCTTCTCACCAGTGTGAATCTGCTGAGTAAGTTGTTCCTGCACTCTGAAGGTCTTCCCAAATCCCTTACATTCATAGGGCTTCTCACCAATATGAATTCTCTGATGTACTCGAAGGTCTGGGCTACATGTAAATATCTTTCCACACTTTTTACATTCATAGTTTGCCAGATGTATGAATTCTCTGATGTCTACTCAGGCCTTGTCTAAAGGCCTTTTCATATTCTTTGCATTCATAGGGTTTCTCACAGGTATGGATTCTCTGATGGGAAAGTAAGTTGTTGGCATACTCTAAAAGCCTTCCCACATTCCCTGCATTCAGAGTGCTTTTCTCTATATACAGTGCTTTTCTGATATACAGTAAGATATGTGAGTTTTCTGTAAAGGGTGTTTTTTTTTTTTTTGTCACTTGCCTGAAATATACTTTGTGAGGACCCTTTTTGTTCCAACATTTCATATTCAGTCTTTTCTAAAAAAGAAATAATCAAGGATCCAACTTTTAATTCTTTCCATTATTTCTCACTGAGATAAGTTCATTTCATAAATACCATTTTCTTGAAATAACTTTTTAGTGTCATATTTAGATTCCAAATCTAGGTTCCATCTTCTTTTTACATCTATCACAATCATCCAGGGCTTTTTCCCTTGTTCCAACAGAGTAATCACATCTGCTTTAGAAATGAAACATTGCAGTGCTGAATTGCTATAGTTCTTTAAAATCACATCTCCGTACAAATTCTTCTCAGAGGGGTTCAGGTATTCCCAAACCCCATGAGAAAAGACTACAGTCACATCTCTGAACATCACCAAATCATAAGCCATAATTTTAGAATTTCAACAAATGGTCAGCTTTCCTCAAGGTTCATTTACTGAAGGAGGAGAGTCCACAGAGGCCAGAGAATGCTCAGTCCTCACTGGTCCCTGAGAGCTGCCCAACCCCAGATTCCGCAACTCGCTCCTGGAGAGTGCTCAGATTGGCCCACCCTATTTAAAAATTTTGTGAGTAATCTCTATAAATGTTTTTAAGGATAATCATAACATAAATGAATTTAAAATACAATTATATAAGAAAAAGTTCTTCCTCGGTTTACTTTACGCTTACTTGAAAATATATTGTTGTACCATATATTATGCTAAGATGTTGTCACTGCTGCTAATTTGCCAGATAAATATGAGTAAGATGAATGAAATTCATTAAAAGCAAAATGTACATAGGTAGTTTGAGGCTATAAAGTTAGTACATGAACATATCTATTTTGTATAAATTTTAGATGATTTGATATACACATATGCTACTAAGGACCTTTTATTTTTATCTATTTTTAAACTTACACATAAATGCATAAAATTCATACAAATTGTTAGAATAGTGTGATGATTTTATACATGTATACATTGTGTAATGCTTAAATCAGATTAAACATATTTATCTCCTCAAACATTTATCATTACTTTTTGGTAAAAATTTTTTAAAATAATTTCTTCTAGCTTTTTGAAATGTATAGTTTATTATTGTTATCTATGTGCAATAACACCAGAATTTGTAATTTGAAAAAGAATTATCACACAAAAAGATGAAACCTGAATATTGCTAAAAATTTTAAGACAAAATAAATAGTATAAGTGGTAATGTTTAATTTTTACAAATACATGTAATAAAGGTAGAGTAAGAATTAGAATTATTCCAAGTTATTAAAAAAAACTTTATCAGTGTTTGGTAGCTTATACTTTTTTTCATTTTGCTAGTAAGTATAAAGTTTCAACAATAAATATTAACTTTAAAAATAATAATGTATAATTTCAACTGAGTTATAATTATTTTTCAAAACTGGTCTTTAGGGTGACTAAGTCTGGGATATTTATGGGACATAATGTAGCTGAAAAACATACTTGCATGACACCTTCTCCTTATAATAGCTCATCTCATGAAAACCTCCCTGAGGTTGGATATAAAATAATTTCATGAATTACGTTTGAAGGAGAAATGGAAATGGGATAGTGGGAATATAGAGGAAGCTGAAGTCAATTCTAAGTCTCAAAATTAATACTATATATTCCCATGATATAAGAAATCACTCTTGATGAAATGTTTCCTTCCATTTTGAATCATTTAAGTTGAGAAAGATTATCAGTATGTTTGAATCCCAGCTACCATCATTAATAGTTTAACCTGAAAAAGAAAGAAAGAAATTTAATGTCAGCAATTGAAATATGAGAATAATCTATAATCACTTTTCTTACTAAGGAGAGGTGTTTGTATCTGCAAAATTAATATGCTAAAGTTCTAATTCTAAAATGATGGCATTAGGAGAAGTAGCCTTTGGGGGTAAAGATTAAGTCTTGAGTATACTAGTGTCCTTACAAAAGAGGATTCAGAGAGCTTCTTTTCCCCTTCTACTCTGAAGACATATGGAAAAGATGCCAAGAGACCAGGAAAATACTTCACCAGATCCTGAGTCTGCTGGTGCCTTGATTTGGACTTATTCGCCTCCTAAATTGAGAAAAATATATTTTTGTCACTTATAGATGCTTAGGGGTATTTTGCTAAATCATCTCAAATGGACTGATTGAAACAAGAGAAAGGGAAGGGAAAGTTTCTTTTAGTCAATAATATGCCACATCCAGGAATAAAGAATATTTTAAACATTTTTAAAGTCTACATCATTAAGTAGCTATTTTTTCAAGAAATTAATAAGAACATAATGACTCTAAATACTACTACAATGAAAACTATTACTGCTGTCTTAAAATGCTATTGTTTATTTTGATATTCCCATAATTTGAAGATACATTGATAAATGTAGCTTACAAAAGCATATGTGTACACACACACACATACACACACACACACTTTAACAATTATAAGTAACTTATATATAAAATTTTGATAATTCAAAAGAAAAACATTTAGAGATTGGTTATTTCATCTGTAGGCTACTCAATACTTCCTTATACTAGGAAACTTGTTTGTTAATCTTACTACACAAATATGAGGTTGGACATGAACAAAAGCAGTGGCCTAGTAATTTATTTTCCAAAGACGGCGCATGGAGAGTTGGAAGAGAACAAAAAGCAGTATAAGCTTTACATCAAAATCAAATTACCAATAATCCGAAAATAATGGCAGAGTTCTTGCTCAGTAATGGAGCATAGCAAGGATATGATAAAGAATAATTTATGTTCCAGTCAAAATAAAAAAAAATATTTTGGAATAATTAGGTAAAAGGCTTGAGATTGAAAGAACTAGGAAACAATACATTAAGAGTTCTTTCTAACATTGATTTTTAAATAGAAATTAAATTACTTTAGTAACAAGAGATTAGTGGAAACAATAAGTATCACTATGCAAAAAATGAACTATTCAGGAGGGTTACAATATAATGGAAAAGCAGAAATATCATATAAGCCACCATTAGTTATGACTAAACTTTTAGCCTTTATCATTTAAGTAATCTATAAAAACAAGTATGACAATTTCCCCTATTTCAGCCCTGCTGTCTTTAGTTTATAAGGGCCTAGCGCTAGTACAACTTTCATTTTCCTAGGATAAGGTTTCCATCTGGTGACAATGGCTGGTAACTACAGAAAATGGGAATGTGCTTTATGTACACAAACACCTGTTGGCGTTCTCAAATTTTAAGTCATTTTTAAATTAATTTGAAAAATATTTATAGAGTTCCTATTATAAGCAGAAATTTGGAGATTCAATTATGGAAAATTAATGATATACTAAAATTCTAGTGAAAAAGAATGGTTTTAGTCAAATAATTACCAATTAAATATAAAAACAATAAATATAACTTGTATAGAACTTTTATGACACAGAATATCTGCCATACTAATCCACTTACTACCACCACTAAGCCTATTAGGCTGGATACTATCTCCAATTTACAGATTTGAAAATTATGGCAGAGTGGTTAAGTAACTTCCTTTATATATACAGTAGAATATGAATATAAACCCCGGTTGTATGAATCCCCAAATTTATTCTTTTAGTCATCTCTAAATGAAAAATTGAAAGACTGATAAATGACAAGATAAACAAATGATGAGACAACCTTCATTATTTATTCATCTGTTTATCCATTCAATAAATATTGAGTATCTACAATGTGCCAAGTACTACTTTTGGCCTGAGGATAAAGTAGCAAACATGATAAAGACTAGCCTAATGGAGCTTATGTCTTAAACATGCACATACACAGGCATTAGCATGTACTTTCTAGGCTATTATAGTACAAGAAATTAATAAGGCAGGATAAGTGATTAGGGATGGGTACATGAGGAAGGCACTGTTTGCAGAGTAGTCATGGAAATCCTCTGTAAGGAAAAGACATCTGAAAAAGGTTGAAAAATATGAGCATCTGGAAGCAGAATACCAGAAAGACAGTGAATGCAAAGGCATCAGGAGGGATTCCAGTTAATCGTGCATCTCCACCTCCACTGCAGAAAGAGTGACTAAATGACTAAATCTAATGAAGCAGCATAGTAGGATAGGAGATTTTAGAAGTGCTTAGAAAGACTTCATAGGACAAGATAAGTTCTTTAATTGGTACTGCAACATTCCAGATAAAGGATAAAGATTAAATTGAATAAACAAAATAAATTTACAAATGATTATATGGGAAACTGTGTAATAACAAAACATATAGGATATCAAAGGAAAGACCACATTTAAATAAGGATTAAGAAAATCATCACCTAGAGGGTGGCATATGCAGCATATATGAGCATATAGAAATAAAAATGGATCTTTAAAAAGAAGGAAATAGTTCAATTTCCCTGCAGCATGAGGTGAATATAAGAGTAAAATATAAATTAAGGCCAATGGAAGCACTCAAAGGATTAGGGAGATAAAATTAATCCCTCCTTTATTTTTTATTTCTTCTCTTGGCCTTATATAGCTTCCAGGAGAGTACTGTTAACAACTCAAGTTATGTACTGGTTTCCATCTAATATGGTACTGTACATGTCATTTTAATGTCTTGGAGAGTGCCAGGCACAGAAAATGTTCAAAATTTACTCTTTAATCTTCTTATAGACCACCAGACAATAACAGATCCATGGATTGACAAAGTTAGGTTTATTAATTTGATATAGTAAGAGAGTCTGCACATTAGAGTAATGATGGGGCATTTTGCAAAAACAAAGGAAGGAAAATCCAGTGTTCTTATGGTTTGAGAGTAAGGTACAAATGAAATTTAAACGAATAGTTCTCTGATAGGTTAAAAGCAAAGGAGGGTTGTGTTAGGAAGAGGCCAGGACTGAAAAGTGAGCATAGGGTCCTGTTTTCTCAAAACTACAGAAATGAATGTCAACTCTTGATCTGAAAACACATTACCTGAAGCTTTGATTTGAGAAAGAAACAGGAAACTACTCTGTGTCATAGTGCTTACATAGTTCAGCTTCCCAGTAATGGTGAAAAGTTCCCATCTCATTAATATTTTTAAAATGAGGTTTCTGATAATCTATGGATTTAGAGAATTAAGTTTTTCAGTGTTGTCACTGTAATTAATTAACAAAAGAATTTTTGTAGCTTTATATATTGTAGCTTTTCAATATATTTGAATTATTAAAGCATGATTTTAAAACATCAGTTTTGCTGTGAAGCAGGAGCATGACTATCTTGGGAATGAATGAGGAAGAAAGCAAAGGAACTTAGGTAAATTGGGGACAAACCATTTGTTCAGACCACTTGTAGGCTAGTACTAAGAGACTGGAGCTTTCCTGGAAACTGATAGGCCAGAAATATCACTTAAAGAGACACTTGGACTCACTCTATGTGACCCCACCCAAGGAATCTATCTGCTGGGATGAATGACTGCAAGTAGATGGAAGCAAGAACTAACACAGAATCATAGGTGTCAATCAGAAAGTTCATCACTGATATCATGAAACTACATGGCATAAATTCTTCAGGTCCCTCTTAAGGGACCTATATATTTAGTTCCCATCAATAGCCAAGAGAGAATTGACTCCCTATGCCCAGAGAATCTTGAAGCAGAAAGAGAAGGTGAAGGAACAGAGAAAGCAAGGGCTATATCTCCTACCCTGCTGCAGTCCCTGAGATCAAAGGACATAATCCTAGAAGTAAGATTAGTATTTGTAATTGGATTAAAAGTGAATTCTAAGTAGTGAATTGTTTTAAAAATCAAATGAATAGGAAATCTAGGGAATATTATAAGGAAGAGAGATCCACTAGAGCATGTTTGAAGCTGTAAAATAAAGTTTTTGTTTCTTCATTTTTTTGGTAGCCCACTAGGTTCAAGTAATTTAACCATTCAGTAAATTAGTGACATACAGGTGCCTTTACTTCAATGAGATACATTTTAAAACAATGCTGAAACAAAAAGCATATAAGTACATTTTATCTGAATAAATAAATATTCAGTTGCTTTTCCAAAAGACTGTGACAAAAATTTGCCCACATATGCACAGCAATATTTGATTGACTATACCAAATATTTTCCAGTTTGATAGTTATAAACTAATATATTCCTATGGAATGGAATCAGTATTCACTTTACTATTGGTGAGGCCAATCATTTTCTCATCTAATAATGGCTCATTTATAATTCTCTTTTGGAAAATTACCTGCTTATATCCTTTACATGCTTACCCATTAATTCTTTTCCAAAATGTTTTAGTGACCTATATTTTCTGACACTTTATCACTTGTTTATATATTTTTTTTATATTGAGAGGGTGGTCTAGCTTTATAGTTTCACAGAAAGGTTATTTATTATACCATTTATTGGCAGAAGAATTGTCTTTGAATGTTTAATATATTTCAATTTTTTGATTGAACAATAAACACTTAAATGTATAAGCATATATGCAGGTAAATATCCATTCAGGTTGCACGTTTTTAAAATTCTGTATGCTAATCAAATCAATCCCTAATTACAAATGGACTTAAGCAAATATTCTAGAACAGGGTGCTACTTCCCTACCTTTTATGGATTCTATATCCAAATACCAGAAATAAGCAAGTCACATTATATTATAAGAGGTTGATTTTCCTTGTAGTAGCCAAAATTTCAGGAAAATAATACTTTTGTTCATCTGGAATTTAAAGGTAAAGAATAAATCTGTAAATAACTATGAGTGAAATTCACACACAATCATCTATAAAAAATAACACAGCATAATAATGAATATTACATTTATCATAATTTTACGAAGAAATCTTTAGCCTTGTTTCTTAAAATCATCATACAAATCAATGAATATATAATACCTGATTGCCAGCAGAATGTATTTTATTTCTTGTGAGTTATATTAATTTACATGCTTTAACATTCAATGATCATCAAACTATTTGTAAGATTCTGTGTCAATGATGGGAGAATGGGGATATGAATTTATCAATTCCTGCCTTCAAGGAGCTTACCATTGATAACAAAATCATTTTTATACATGTAACTATAATAAAGCCTAGACTTCTATGCTAGATGTAAAAAGTACTGCAAAAACCAAGATGAAGATATTGTGCTTCGGGAAAAAGGAAAACTCTTTGATGGTGGTTATTTTGAATCAAGTTACTAAATTTTGAGATAGCAATAAAAAACTAAAAGTTTGAAATATATGATCTCTAAGGCTGGGGTTGTGGCTCAGTGGTAGAGCACTTACCTAGCATTTGTGAAGCACTGGGTTCATTCTCAGCACCACATATATAAATAAATTAGTAAATAAAGTAAAGGTCCATTGACATTTAAAAAATATTTTTAAAAATCTGATCTCTGGTCTTTTAGCCCCTGTAATATAGAGAAGACAATGGAAGAGGTAGGGAGGGTGTTGGCTGACTGTAGACAATTTAATGAGGTCATATTTAAACGACTGAAAGAAGGAAGCTAATCAAGTAAATAATTGTGAGAAAGGATTCCTGAGTGAACAACAACCACAAAGATCTGAGCTGTGGGTCTGAAGAGCATAAGAGCCAGGTCATTGGTGGTCCACAGCAGTGTAAAGGAGGTAGAGAATAGATATCAAAAAAGTAATTTGCTGGTGAGCCAGATCATGTCAGTTCTTATAGAACAAAGAAAGAGCTTCATCTTTTTCTCTGAAAAAAAGCCAGTAGAGAATTTTGAGGATTTAACAAAATCATTCTGGTCTCTGTGATAAGAATATATTGGGGAGTTTCTTTTTAATCATAATAAATAGGCTTTGCCATTGTAAAAATAAATACTAAACTATCAATGTAGTTAACATAAAAATCTTATTTTCTACTTATGCAAACTTGAGTGGGAGTCAAGCAATTCTGCAGGGCAGTTGGCCAGTTGTCACTTACATACTGACTTGTTATTCTTGGCAATATTTACCTTGTAGTTCTACCATCTAAACGTGTCCTCCACACACACACACACACACACAAAAAAAAAAAAAAAAAAAAAGCTTCCATTGGTTTACCCCAACACACACCTACAAAACAACAAAAAACAAAAAAAACATTGGTTACCAATTTTTCTTCAGATAATCAAGTTTCTTACCAAACGCTTAAGGCTATCTCTGACTACCGAAAATTTGGGGATGAATTTTTCTCCCCAATCAGTGCTCCAGGAGAACAGAACTGACAGCATAACTTTGATGTATTGTTACATCTGCTACATCTCTCACAAGCACCTGTATAGCAAATAAAAAAACCAGGAAGAGACATTCCAGTTCTCTACACTGTAGCAGCTGCACCTAGGGTGGTGCACCTGGGGGGCTGGATTTCTGACCTTCGTTGTATTTACATTATAGGCAGAGTACTGGATCAGAGTGTGGACTTGGAGTCAGACTACCAAAGATCAAATCCCACCTCGTGTATTAGGTGTTACAATCCCTTTTTACTTCAGTGTCCTCAAAAAAAGGGGGGAAGAGTACCCACATTATGTGTGTGTGTGTGGGGGGGGGGTTGAATGTGTGCTTGAGCATGTTTGGTTATTAGGATATCTCTTCCTAGAAGCTGATAATTCTCTGAAATGAACACTGGCAGGCTGTATGCTCCTGCTAATGCAAGGAAATACTTTCTGTCCCTTACATGGAGTTCTCCTATTTACACAGACACTAAGTGTCTACAGATCTGACTACAGAACCGGCTACCTCTGGGTTTTACAATCCCAAAGTGTAAGGACACACCCCATATTTCTGCAGAGTTAGCCTCCTCCAGAGCCTGTCACAGTCACTTCCTCAAGGCTGGGATTAAGAGCCCAGAGAGCAAAGGCTCCAGAGCGCGCGCCCGCGCGCGCACACACACGCGCAGCGGTGAGTCCTTCTGCCCTTTCGTGTACACACGTACTTTTATTTACGTGATTCGGGGATGTTTGTTTCTCCTTTAATTATGACTTTTTAAAAGAATCCTTCTGTTTCTCAGGGCCAGTTTTTGTTTATAGTACCTTCGACAGCTACCTGGCATTTAAAACCTCTTACTTTACCTTCGCCTTAGCACCTCCTACTTCGGTTTGTGGGAAGTATCACCGCCAAGGGCCCGCGCGACCGTGGCTCATTATCGCGAGAAGGAGACAACCTCTCGCGGTGTTTCCTTGTTTCCAGAATCCTTAGCGCGAAGCGGAAAAGATACTCTTTTTATCTCAGGTTCTGTTGATGCTGCAGTTTTGACGGAGGCTTCTTCCGTGTGTTTCTTCTGCTTTTTCTCCAAGGGAAATGGCGGCTCCCGAGCAGCCAATGCCCATACCGAGAGGATGCCCAAGCTCCACGTCGCTCTCCCCGCCCCGGGGCGACAGAACCCTTCTAGTGAGGCATTTGCCGGCAGAGCTGACCGCGGAGGAAAAAGAGGACTTGCTGAAATACTTCGGGGCGCAGTCGGTGCGCGTTCTGTCAGATAAGGGGCGACTGGTAAGGATGCACTCCGCCGATTCTTCCCGGAAGGTCCTTGAGTAGTGATTCGAAAAGTGGAATGCCAAAAAGAAAGGATACCGGGACCAAGAGTGAAGGGGCGCTCTTGTCGTGGGAGAGTCCGGGTCTTTCCTCTTAAGTCAGACTACTTTGCGCTAGAAGTGAAGCTTTAATTAGCTCCAGTCTCAGTAATCACATCGCTGCGGAAAAGGCAAAAGAGAAAGGCAAAGTAGACGAATGGGTAAAATAGTATATTAACACTTAAAAATTCCTACGCAGGAATTCATACACTTTTTTATTAATATATTAGAAGTGTCTTTAATGGTTATTTCTTCACTTCAATATTAGTGGGGACGTTAAGTTTGCAAGATGACCCACAATAAAGCAAGATATCAGTTGTTTTATTAAAGTTTTCTTCTTAGATGATTCTAATGTGCAGCCAAGGTTGAGAATCTGTAAGTTAAAAACCAGTTTTGATCAGTCTTAAGTGTCATGTATGCCAACAAATACAAATAAAAATGCGCCTTTTGTTCAGTTTAAATACATTCAGGTCATCTTGTTTCAGATTAGGCGAAATTAATAAGTGTGATATTAATTACCCAAGCAATTTCTTGTAATAAACGTTGACAACTTATCCCTAATATGATAATTAGTTTACTTTTGGCTTTTTTGTTTGTTTGTTTTTGGTAATTTAAAAAGTATTTTCAACATGTACTTAAAAGTAGAATTCTTCCATTGAAACTTGTTACAAAAATAAAGCTCAAATGAAACATACATATTGAAAAATGATTTCTGCATTTTGTGAACACTTTTGAATTTTGCCTCAGACTGTATAGATTAAATTATAGGATCTCTGGATTTGTTATAAATAGGGGATAAATATATAACATATTTAGAATTTAAGATTTAGATGTTTAAGATTGATTCTCTGTGTATAGTATAGGTTTTTAAATTTCTGGTTTATTGGCTGTTTGTATACATAACACATGCTAGGTTGTACATCTTTATATGAAAAAGCTGCATAGCTTTTATTTCTGTCTGACCCAAACAAAGAATGAAACTAGTAATCAGTTAAATAGTCTCAATGTCCCATTCTTTACTGTGGTTTTATAGGAACTGAAATTATATTGCAAGTAATTTGTACATTTACTCTGTTTCAGAAACATACAGCTTTTGCTACATTCTCTAATGAGAAAGCAGCTATAAAGGTATGATTTTTTTCTTTACTTTTAAAGTTGTCAGTAATTTTTTTATTCTTAGTTTGGGTACAAAAATGGGAAGTAATATTAAACTCTAGTTTTTAGAAGTGAAAACTTTGTATTCCAAGAGTATACCCAACAGGTTGATTTGGTTGTCAGTTGGCAGACTTTGTCCAGTGCTTAGTTATTGGAACTCAGAAGTGGTAGGCTAACTATAAAATCAACTATATGTGTAATTGAAAATAACAAGTTCTGAAAGAATGTAAAATGGATAACTATCTCTGTAAATGTTACAAGGAAAGATGTGTTAAGTATTAAAAAGTAGAAACCCAGGGAATCATTTGTGATGGAGCTGACTTTTAAACTAGATCTCTAATGATTAGTTGGATTTTAAGAACAGAGGCTGGCCTTCCACATTTAGGAAACACTTTAAGTAAAGCCATGCCATGGAAAGTTTTAAGTGGGAGCTAGGACCTGAGATGGAAAGAGGACTTGAAAAATATAGTCTATGGGCTGAGGTAGTGGCTCAGTGGTAGAGCATTCGCCTAGCACATTGGAGGCCTGGGTTCAATCTTCAGCACCAAATAAAACAATAAATAAATAAAATAAAGGTATTGCTTCCAACTACAACTAAAAAATAAATATTTTTTAAAAATATAGAGAGTCTAAATTTGAGTAGAAGAGAGGTATGGAATTTTATTTAGTAGTTTGTTCTAAAGGCATTGGATACTTTTGAGCTGGCTAAAAATACAACCAGCCCTTTGAAAAATACACAATGGTGTTTATATCTCAGATTGGATTTGGAGAAATATTGAAGACAAGAAAACCAAATAGAAAGATGTTTTAGTGGCCAAGGCAAGAATAAATATCTGAAGAAAACAAAGGGCAAATTACATAAACATTTGGTAAAGATTGAGTTTATAGGTCTTGTGTCGTAGGGGTTGAGAGAGAGAGAATAGTCAAAATTTTTGTGGTTGAGAATTTAAATTGGGACCGTGCTGCTTCTGAGGATCTTCTATAAGAATTTGGAGTAGGAATATGTTTGTAAAGGTATGTAATGAATTCATATATTACCTATTAATTTTGAGAAGTCATTGGGCTACTTCTGTGGAATATTTGGTAAATATTTAAAAATACCAGTCTAGAGTTAAGGCAAGGTCAACAATGGAAAATTTCTTCAACTATGTGAATAGATACGATAGATATCATGACCCACTGGAAGATGAGCCCAGAGAAAAGACTGGGAGGGAAAAGTTAAGGAAGTAGGATAACTAGAAAAGAAATTTTCATAAATGCAAAAAGAAGAGTGTTAAGAAGACCAGCTCCTGTGATGACACATACTGAGGAACGAACACAGTGTATTAAGGACTTTTTACCATGAAACAATAGAAATTACCCAAATTCTCATCAATAAGGAGAAAGGGATAATTTGAAATGCAGATTGAGCATCCCCCATCTGTAACACTCCCAACGTCTGAAATTTTCAGCTCCAACACATAGCCACAAAGTGGAAAAGTCTATACTTGACCTCGTGGAACAGGTCACAAAGTGCATGCACATTAAAATTATTGTATAAAATTACCTTTAGGCTATATGTAAAAGTTATTTCCAAAACATAAATGAATTTTATGTTTAGACTTAGGTCCCATCTAAAAGTTATCTCATTATATTCCCCAAATCTGAAAAAATTCCAAAATCTGATTTCTGGTCCTAGGCATTTTAGATAGGTGTACTTAATCTGTGTGGATGGTTCGGGTCATATTTTGGTGGTAATTTGAAGAAAGTGAAGGAAGTTAGTTTAAGAAGTATTTGGGAGAAGTGCATTCCAGTCAGAGGAACAGCTAGAACAGAGAGGTCCTAGGGTATAAACATGCCTTTTGTGTTCAAGGAAGCCTCTGTGACAGGAGCACGCCAAATGAAAGGGAGAGCATTGGATTTGAAATCAGAGAAGTAAGTGTCCTCACTATGGAGTTTATATAAGGAATTTAGATTTTACCCTGAGAAAAATGATTTCTACTAGTATTTTAAGCAAGGTAGTGACATAACTCTGACTTATAGTTAAAAGAATCACATTGCTTGTGTTAAAATAGGCTGAAGAAGGGGGAGAGTAGAAATGGGAGAGTTTACTAAAAAGTTATTATAATTTAGTCCAAAGATGATTTTGCTTAGATAATCATTGCTCAGTTGTAGCACTGGAAACACTAAAGCAATGGTTAGATTCTGGGTATATTTTGGAGGTAAAAATAATCAAGATTTCTTAGAGGCTTGAATATAAAATATAGGAAAGAAGTGGTTAGGATAATTCTAAGATTTTTGACCTGATTAACTGGAAGAATGGAATTATTCTTAACTGAAAAACTGGTCCTAGGCATTTTAGATAGGTGTTCTTAACTGAAAGAGAAAAGGCTCCAGATAAAGGACATTGAGGTTGGGTGAGTATTAAGTGGTTCAATTTCTGAAATGTTAAATTTGAGATGTTTGACACTTGAGAAAAGATATTCATTATTTGGATATTTGTTCCTGGATTCAGGACAGTTCTGGGCTGAAGTTATAAATTCAGGATTTTCATTATATTGATGATATTTAAATTTAGAATGCTGTATTAGACCACCAAAAGAATGTATTTAGATAGGGGGGAAGACCAAGAATAGTTTTGGAGCATTCTAACATTAGGAATGTGAAAAAGCACAAGTCAGAGATTGATTAGTAAAATAAAATAAAAAACAGCGAGCTAAAAAAAAAATTATATTATAAATGTGTATATTTATATACATTATGTATGTTATTTATATTTACATATGTCATAATATAAATGATGCCTGAAAACAAGCAAATAACCATTTACCAAGGTGTATGTATTTATAAAATGTAGTGTAGAGAAGAATAAGTGTAGTATCATTGGCTTGGTAATGCAAAATTTCTAGTTGTCTATGAAAGGCAGTATCAGGGGATTTCATAAGCCTGACTGGAATAGATTTGAGACTGAATGGAAGGAGGTATAGATAAGAGAGTTTAGATCATTCTAAAGGATTTTAGTGGCAAGAATACGAATAAGCAATGGTAAGCAGGATCATAGCAGAAAGAAAAAAAATCAGGGTGGGAGAAATAGGAGTATGTTTGTATGATGTGGGAGATCCAACAGGATAGAAAATTAATAATGTAGATAAGAACACCCCCTTGTACATGTCCAGAGAATAGCTGAAGAAAGACTTTAATAGATGAGGGTTTGATTTAGTTTGCAAATCAAGCAGCTGGATTTAGATTTAAAATATGCATAGTTAATTTGTGTGACAGAAAATATGTTGATGCAGATGACGATAGATAGGGAGTTATGATAGGACTCTGAAATTCTCATCTTGTTTATTCAGTTACCTCAAAGTAAGGATATAAGGTGCTTTGCTGAGAATGGGAGAGAAAATATTGTAAGGTTAAGGATCAAGGAGGAAGTATAAAATATTTTGTTCATGTATAACTGTGACATTATTAAGAAGTGGTTGCATTTGTGAATGGGACCATGCAGATTTGTTTTATATATATATATATATAAATTTTTTTCTAGCCATTTTCAGCTTCCTATAACAATATCTAATTTCACTTTTATTTGTGCATTGGGATCCTGAGTATTGATAAAATAGTTTCCTAATTATAAGAAGAGTTTGCAGAGGGTTGGAGTTAGGTAGATTTTTTTATTTTGCTCAGATATAGGAAGCAGTCCTTTGATAAGTAATAAAGATTTGAACATAGGAAGGTTATGTCCAATTCATTCCATTGTGTTTCCTATGTTCATATATGAATATAGCATAGTCAATCTCCACATCATGTACAATCACAAGAATGGGATGCTAATTAGAATAACATATACTTCATGTATGTATAATATGTCAAAATATACTCTACTGACATGTATATCTAAAAAGAACAGATAAAAAATTTAAAAATTAGGTTGTTTAACAAATCAATTTTAAGAAAGTAATAAACACTTGATAGATAGCCTGAGATTAGAAATGAACAAGAAATAGCCAAGTAAATAAGTAAATGTTTATAGCCTTAACAACAATAAAACATGTATACAGTTTTTTGTTTGTTTTGTTTTATTTTTCTTTTTAATGTGATACTTAGCAAATAGTTTTTGATATAGTAAATTTTTTACTCTTGTTCTTCCAATTGAAGGCATTGACAAGACTTCATCAGCTGAAACTTTTAGGTCATACTTTAGTAGTTGAATTTGCAAAAGAGCAAGATCGCATTCATTCTCCATGTTCCACTTCAAGCACTGAAAAAAAGAAAAGGTACGTAGATTCATTTAGGTTTTCCTACCATTTTAGGTTGGGGAGTGTGCGTGTGTGTTAGCCAGTTGTGTAATTACTTCATTGTTCTCAGACTAGCAAGTAAAATAATTTGAAGCCATAATGATAAATTTCTTCATTAAATCAAGTATAGTAAAACAATATCTAATTTCACTTCTAATTGTGCATTGGGATCCTGAGTAATGATAAAATAAATGTAAAGTGAGATGGAAATGTGGTGAAAGCATTCCACTTTTAGTGGAAAGGAGGTAATTACAGCTCGTTTGTTTCTTATCCAAAATGGTTGTCACCAGATGTTTCAGATTTTTTTTTATTATTATTATTTTGAAATATTTGCAGATACATAATGAGTTATCTTAGGGATGAGACTCAACATGAAGTTTATGTATTTTCATGTATACCTCATATACATAGCCTGAAGATAACTTTATGTGATATTAATAGTGTGCCTGTTACATGAGGGTAGGTATGGAATTTTACACTTCTGGTATGATGTTGGCTCTCAAAAAGTTTCATATTTGAGAGCATTTGGTATTTCAACTTATAAAAGAGATTCCTTTCAGTAATGATACTAAGCTGTCATGAATACGTGTGGCCTTTGAAAATGATGACCAGTATTTGGTTCTCAGTTACGACTCTTTGTTATATAATCTTTACAAATTTGCTTTACACAAGTGGGTCTCAAAGTAAATCCCTGGACTAACTGAATCATCTAGAAACTTGATTAAAATATCGAATTATACAGAATCCTAGGCTTTAATACTCAATCTTACTGAATCAGAAACTAAAGGGGGAGGGACAAGGAAGTACAGTGCTAGACATCTGTGAGATTGGACAAAGATATATAAAAAAAATGGAGTACCACTTATGTACTATATAAATTTTATTTTATTTTTTGGTCTTTGAGAATTATCATGCCAAATTTATAAATTTCCTGTGAAAAGGAAATGAAAACGTGGAATGTCCAATTTTACAATAATACAAAAGGTTTTCAGTACAATTCTGCTTCTCTTTTCATTGATGCCTGCTTGAGAAATGCTTGAAAGGTTTTTTTTTTTCCATAACTGAATTGTTTTCATAATGTCATGTTTGAAAAAATTCTTTTTCTTTTCTGTATGTAATTTTAAGATAAGATCAACTTATGTTCTGTCTAGGTCTGATGACACTGTGGAAGATGATAAAGAAAAGAAAGAATTTGGTTGTTTAACAATAGAAAATGGAATTGCACCAAACCACGGGTTAGCATTTTTTTGTTTGTTCTTTTGTTGATTTTATGGCTTTTGTTGCTCTCTATGTGTGTGTGTACACATTTTACAATAATGCAAAAAATTTTTATTATTTGCAATATATACATATATTGCAAATAAAAAAATTTTTAAATGAATAAATTTAGCATGTCACGTATAATGTTAATACGCTGAATAAACATCTAGAGCTAGGTGCTTGTCACTGAATTCAGTTCAAAAAGCACCTATTAAAGTGTTCAGAGCTATATGTAAGCTCTGAAAATGTCTTCCTTTTGTGATGCAATCAGAAGGCAAGTTTCTTCTTAAAAGTACTTGTTTGGATCTTTAAGGAACAAGGTAACTAACTTTAAGTGTATCATTTGAACAATTTTGTATATTGTCAGTTTACCTAAAGTGAGTTATTGATATGAAATTATTAAAACATAATAAACACTCAATTTTTTTATTTTTTATTTTTTTAGGTTGACTTTTCCTCTGAATTCATGCCTCAAGTATATGTACCCGCCACCTTCAAGCACAATCTTAGCAAACATAGTAAATGCTTTAGCAAGTGTACCTAAGTTCTATGTACAGGTATATAAAATAAAACTTATTTTTCTCAAAATACTTATTTGTTTAGCTCAATACTATATTTTCCATGATGATTTTCATACTTATGTATAATAGTATCAATCAGACTAATTCTAGACAGGCAATGATATACAATGCATTCATTAACTACATTGAAAATGGATTCTAATAAAGAGAACCTAATTTGGGAAATGTCATTTCTGGTAATTTTCTGTTATTTTAGAATATACCATTAGTATGGAATTTCCTAAGGAAAGAGTGGGTCCTTCAGCAAGTGCTTGGTAATTTCAGCAGTAATAGGATACTTCTTTGAAGTAGAAAATATATGTGTTTTTCATTATTGTACTCTGTTTGATTAACTCAGTAATCAGTAACATTGATAGAGTAACATTAGATTTTACATTATAAGAGCATTACATTCTTATTAGTGGGGATAACTATATTGATAGAAATGACAAAAAAATTTAGGAAGACTAACCTGAGATATATCAGTGCTTTGTTTTTCCTTGTCTTGGGATCATAAAGAGAAGAAATGGCCTTTCTTTTCACTCATTTAATCAGTAGTGTTTTTACAGAAGGTTTTTAGTACATGAAATACAGGATGTGAGTTGAAACATTATGTGAATACTGTGTGATTTTAAAACTCTTGCCACTTTAAGGTACTTCATCTTATGAATAAAATGAATTTGCCTACACCTTTTGGACCAATTACTGCACGACCTCCCATGGTAAGAAACCACGTAGAATTTTCAACTTTCATTTACTGAATGAAATTATTGAGGATAAATTATACAAGTATTATGTCAACCTCTGATGTATGGTGAAGATAAGAAATACATATAAAGTAAATGTGATATTAATAATAAAGCTGAGAAGGAAAAGAGGAAAACCAGAATATGAAAGTTTTGGTAATAGAGACCAAAATTTTTTATAGCATTGTTCAATTCTTTAACCTACAATGTTGCATCATTACAACATAACCACAACAATAGAAACATCTAAAAATTCCATTGTTGTGACTCTGTTGTATCATTTGAGAAAGACAAAAAAAAAAGGTTGCTAATACTATATTAAAATTTACCTGCATATCTTGTAGTAATTTAGACATTAAGCTATGTCTACTCTTAAAATTATTCCAATGTAATACTGTATATATTTATGGATAATAATAATGCAAAATTATTTTGAATGTTACCATAGAAGAGAATTTGCATTGAGCTTGACTGCTTTTCTGCTATATGTAGTGTTAGCTTTATAATTTTTTTTTGTAGCTTTAGCACCTACTCAGTGCTTGTTATAGGGTTTTTATGATTATGCCAGGGGCTGGGATTGTGGCTCAGTGGAAGAGTGCTTGCCTGGCATGTGTGAGGCCCTGGGTTCGATCCTCAGCACCACATAAAAATAAATAAATAAACAAAATAAAGGTATATAAAAAAACAAAAAGATTGTGCTAGCAGCTGTTAATGAACAAAATTTACTCTTAACTCTTTTAATACAGTAAGTTATTTCTTGTTCACGTTGTTTCCATTCCAAAATTATGATAGAAAGATATTCTATTCTAAGTTATTCAGAAGCCTGAGTTGTCTTCACCCTGTGCCTTGTCAGGTTGATGAGGGCATTACCAAATAGTCTGCAGATCAGGAAGGGAAAATTATGATAGAGTTCTTTTTTCTCCTATTTTTGGTTACATGGCAAACAATAACTCTATAAGAGGGGCTTTCAAAGTTGGTCCAGCTAGAGGCCAAAGAAGACAAAATAAATTTTGTGATCAATTAGTAGTCTGCCACAGCACACATGAGTATGTTTCTGTGCTGAATATGCAAAAGAATATTATGAAGTAAAGGGAAACAAGAATCAAGTATTTACATGGAAATTGGTTTGTCTGTTCTGTAAATATCACGGATTGCCATAGCATTTTTGTTTTGTTTTTTAAATTAGTATGAAGACTATATGCCATTGCATGCACCTCTCCCACCTACATCTCCTCGGCCACCTGAGGACCCTCCTTTGCCAGATGAGGATGAGGAGTTATCTAGTAAAGAATCAGAATATGAAAGCAGTGATGATGAGGACCGACAGAGGTTAGTAATAAGAATAAATTGTTTAGATTGTAAGAAGCATAGAATGTGGGAAAGACTTTTTTGTTCTTCCTATACTTTGCATATAATTCTTCAGATTTTGGAGTCATTAGAATTTGTTCATAGCCATCACCCCTCTAGCATGCAATGTTTGATAAATTAAGACCTGAGAATAGGTACTAGGACCTAAGGGAATATTGGGGGAGTATGCATAATTTTTTAGATGAGTGATTGTGGCATTAAAAGCACACCATGAAACTTCATTATTTATGGATTTGTGTTTGTGAATTTGCCTACTTGATATTTTAGCTAGCCCCCAAATCAATAGTTTATAATATATTTTTCAAGTATTTTGTGGATCTGGATGCGCATAGCTTGGTGCAAATTTATTTAAGTCATCTGACATGGAGATATCAAATGAGGTCAAATAAAGTGGCTGTGTTTGTTGGCATTACATCATTATAATGAAGTGCTTGAGATAATGAACTTAAAAAAGGGCTTTGTTTATTTAATTATTTACTGGCCTCTCCAGTTGTGGAGGTTCTGGTTTATTGGCCTCATTATTTTAGGCATGCGATGAGGCAGCACATCACACATAGCACAGCAGAACTACTCGCCTTATGGTTAGAAAGAGAAAGAGATCACACCTCACAGTACACTTCAAGGGCATGCCCTGGTTGACATCAGGACCTTTCACTAGGCCCTACCTCCTAAAGATTCCATTACTGCCTAAGAGGGCCACCCTGGAAACCAGGCTTTTAAACACAAGGCCTTTGGGGGATATTCAAGATGCAAACTTTGTCAGTGACTCTCTGCCTTCTTGTTTTAGCTCTCATACTATATACAAGTGTTCTTTGCAAAGTCTGTTCAGTGTTGTATTTTTCACATTTTTGAGTTTTTGTTGGTCATTTTGCTGTTTAGAATCGCAGTGTTACCTTGTATTCATTTCTGCTGTTAATTCATCTTTATGAGAGAAAACAAAACTGCATATAGTAACCTGTGTTTCCATGCTTTTCTGTCACTCTGTAACAGAACTTTAAAAAAAAAAGGAATATTTATTGGTTCAGCATATGTTTTTTGAGTATCTAATATATATGCATGACCTTGATTTAGAGACTTGGTATACTTCAGGTGAGCAATTTATGTGATTTAAATCACTGGATTTTTCATAAAATTTTTGGTAAGTTGTGTAATTAAGAGAGTTTAAAAATTTACATCGTATGTTTACATTTTTCTCTGGGGGAAAAAAATTTAAAACCTATTTGAGCCATACCTCCTCTCTGTTTTGTTGAGTGTATTTGTTGTGCTTCCAAATTTTACAAATGAAATTCTGAGAGTTAGAATTATGACTGGTGGCTTCTGAGCTCCTTCTTTATGGAAAATGCAAAAATGCTTAGGTAAGGTATAAATATTAGCTATTCATATTCATAATGGAGGAAAGCTATGTACAAGGTATCAATACTACTTCCTAATTATTACTTGCAGGCTACTCCCACCCCCACTTCCTTACCCCAGGGCTGGGGACTGAACTCAGGGCCTTGCATGTGCTAGTCAAGTGCTCTGCCACTGAGCTAAATCCCCAACCCTGCAAGCTACTTTGAGTGAAGTATTTGAAAACTGTTCTTAGGTAGCTTGTTACCTTACCTTGCTTATATAATGGTTTATTTGCAGCATTTATTCATATGATGCTTTTCAGTGAAATACTTTTTGGTCTATGGTCTGTTTGAATATGAATCAAAATAGTTTTACTCTCTTGGTAAAGTCTTTTGAATATCTGTCAAGAAAATATCAATAAAGTTACATAAATTGTATTAAGGTATCAGTTCTTTTGTTTGGTATGAGTCCACCATTTTATTTGGACAACTAATATTTATAATGAAAAATATTTTTAAGATAATTTGATAAATTTTAAGTAAATTCTTAATTCTTTCAAAGAAAGTTAGAATATAAGCTCCATCAAATCTTTCAAAGAAAGTTAGAATTTAAGCTCTGTCAAATTTTTTATCCCTTTATTTATGTCTTCGAATTTCTTATCCCATGTAAATATATTCCATATTAGATAAGTGAATTGTGTTATAATTTATTTTTATACATCCAAATTCAAATTTAAGCTTAACACCAACAGTATTGAATAATTATGCTTCTAGATAAGGATCTTGTTTACACTCCCTCTTTTCCAATATAGAATGACCAAACTAATGGAACTAGCAAATTTTCAGCCCAAAAGACCAAAGATGGTAAAGCAGCGCCATGTGAGAAAAAAGCGAAAAATAAAGGATATGTTGAATACACCCTCATCTTCTTCACACAGGTAGTTTTATATAGAATTATGAAAGTGAATGCTGTCCATATGTACTTTGTTTACTTGCTTAACTCACATTACTCCTAAATGTAGCTTTTGTTTAATACACATTTACTTGGTTCACCATTGGCTTCCTATTTGCACATTCATAACTATTCATAATTTTCTCACAGTTTACCATTGTTTAATAATACTGAGTAGCCCGGTTCTCAGAATTTTCCACCTTTCATTTTATAACATCATGTTCTCTTTTTGTCTTTTCTATTTAGTGTCTCAATATTAATTGAAATTTTAACTTCATTTAGTTTTTCTATTAGATATATTTGTCTTGTAATTAACTTTATAAGTTAAGGGGGGAGTTTTAAAATTTTTTTTATTTTTAAAGGAATATATTTTTAATCACTTATTTCAATTTAAGTAGAAATAATATGATATATAATTTGATGCCTACCTGACTTGACACTGCTATTCCATACTTTTAATCTCTATAGCAGTACTGAACAACAGAAACAATGTGAGCCACATTAAACTTTCCAGTAGCCACATTAAAACAGTAAAAAGAAGCAGATGAAATTAATGTTGATAATATAACTATGTAACATGTATATCTAAAATATTATTTAAGCCTAATTCAGTATAAAATTGAGATATTTATTATATATTTGTTTTTCATAAAGAATCAGCAGCTACTTATAGCTGTTATTTACTTTGTTAACACAGGGCTGCTGCATACTGTATAAAATATAGTGCATTAAAAATTTATACATTAATATAAATTTAACTTTTTTGAGTATATTAGTAAATACCATGGTGTATAAAATCAGTAGTCAAGTAATTCAAGTACTGCCATTCATTTACCTGGTAACTTTATGCAAATTATTAGCATCTTTTAACCTCAATCTCCTCATCTGTAAAGTAGAAATTTAGTAATACATTAGTGCATATCTTAGAGTTTACTGAAGTATTTAAAACACTTTATGCAGTGCTTATAAGTGTATTGAATGTTTTATCAAACTTTTTAAAATTGGGAATGAAATAATATTCTCGGGATTTGCAATTACAAATTCATGCTGTGGTTATTTTTAAATAGCAATGTACATCCTGTGCTGTTACCTTCGGATGTATTTGACCAACCACAACCTGTAGGTAATAAAAGAATTGAATTCCACATATCCACGGACCTGCCAGCTGCATTGAAGAAAGATTTAGAGAAAGAACAGAATTGTGAAGAAAAAAATTCTGGTAAGAATATGAGTTCTTTCACATGATAAAGTCAGTCTTATTGCATTAGAATTAAATTTCATATATAATATTTGTCTGTTTTCGTATTTGTCAGTTTTATTTAAAATATGTGACTAGGCTTCCTTAATATCACGAAATAATATACATTTTCAGCTGTTTTATATACATAAAACTTACTTTGCAAGGTTGTCACTATTACTTTTTTGCTAGTAATGACATCTAGAGTGAAATTTATGTTTTCTGGCTGGTATATACACTAATAATACAAGAGTTTTGTGTTGTCTTAACTTCTCATTGCTTGTTTAATGTGATGTTCTATGGTTTTATTAATGTCATTGTATTATTAGGAAACAATGTAGCTATCCTGTGAGTTGTAGATTTTACACATGTTTATCTATATTTGTGTGTGTGTGTGTGTGAGAGAGAGAGAGAGAGAAAGAGAGAGAGAGAATATGGGTGTATTTTTTTTTTAATCCAAAACTTTTGGAGGATTGTTTACCAGATACTATTTTTACAGTTAAATTTAGCATATTAAAAATTACAGGTTTTTTTCCAACTTTTTTAGACATTAATTTTTTATTAACAGTGTCATTTCTTTGTACCTTAAATCTTTATATTTCCAAAATCATACAAGCTTATTAGAAATTGATTCAGGACAGAAACATAAAGTAAATTTTTTTAAAAAATTAGCATTCCCAAACCCTACTATCCTCTGTTCTACTGTGCAGAGGTAACCAATGTTTTTGTTTCTGCATTCTTCAAGACTTTATCTTGTGTGTTAGCTTTGTGTTGCTATAACACAACATCAGAGATCATCGATTTAAAGGAAAGGTTTATTTTGGCTCACTGTTTAGGAAGTTTCAGTCCATAGTTAATAGACTCATTGCTTTTGGGACTATGGTGAGGCAGTAAATGGTATTTGTAACACATGCAAAGGAAGCCACTCATCTCATAACAGCCAAGAAGCAAAAAGAAAGTGTCATAGACCAGTGTTCCATAAGTCCTGTCAAGAGCAAGCCCCTGATGAGGAGACTACTTCCCACTAATCCCCAATCCTTACGTTTCCACCATCTCCTAATATTGCCATGGGCTGATCAAGCCTTTACCACATAGTCTTTTAAGATCAGTGTAGATCCAAACTATAGCAGTCAGTACATGTAAACACATTTTTCTTTTATTCTTGTTTTTGAACATGAATATGAATAAAATATGCACATCATATTTTACAGTGTTCATCTTTCACTCAGTGACTTATTGAAAGTTATATAGCAGACTCTGGACAAAGACATTTTCTCTTGTGTTTTAGAATTTACAGTCTAGCGGAGATAACTTACTATATCAGAGCATAAAAATATGTACCATACTTTTTCATGACTGTGTAATAGAACATAGTGTAGTAATATCAGTCATTATTTAATCATACAATATTATGAGTTTTCTAATCTTTACTGTTACAGAAAACACTAAAATATACATCTTTTTTACTTATATATTTGAATACTTCTGTGACTATGGGGTAGAATTCTAGTAGGTATTAGAGACATAGTGAGTGAAAATCTCTAGTGAATTTTAATTCCTGTCTGATGGTTAGTGAGAATGCATTGATTTTTTTGGGGTAGCTTTATTTTTGTTTTTTTCAATATTTTTATTTTTTGTTTTGTAAGTTCATCTTATTAAGTCACTCATTAACATAAAAATTTATTAATCTGTTTTTTCTTTACTAGGATATGAAAATTGTACATATTTATGTGGTACAATTTTCTTAGGTTTAATTTGCTCAAAGACTTATACATGTACAAAAAGGGAGCAGTCATTCTACATCATTGGCAAAGCAGAAAAATTAATAGTAGAAGCATTTTAGAGATTTTAGGTTTTCTTTTTTAGGTAGTATTAACTAGAATGTTTCTAGTGAATGTTTAACCCTGTCTTTCTAAACATTTTTCCCCTATGCCAGATTAATTATTGTTGATGCTAAAATTCATATTTTATTAATGAAATCCAGTATGTTGATAACTAAAGTAAAAAGTTTTTAGTATTTTTTAATTTCCTTAATTTGAATGAGTAATTTTTAAATTTTGGGTTTCTTCTTAAAGAATCAAGATTATAATTATCTTTTTTTCTTTGTAGTGTGGGGAGGTTAATGGAAGGACATACCTTGTTATGGTGTTTATTTCAGCATAGTTTACTTATCCTAATCTTATAATTGTTGAAAAGATTGAGGTTGTTTCACAATGTTCTGATGTAACAATATAATCTTCGTAACTATTATATAACACTGAGTGACTATCTTAGCAGAATTATGTAATTTATTTAATTGCAAATTTCTTTTTGTTCCTACAGTTATTAATATTTCACACTGTCTACCCAGTGAACGTTTCATCAGATGCCCCTTTGGCACCTCAGACTGAATACGTTGAAACTAAATTTATTTTTTCCTCTTTGCAGAACCTCTATGTAGCAATACAAAGCAATAGTTTAGCTGCTTAGCTCTTGTCTATGGGTGTTTTCATATTACAATAACAAAATTAAATAGTCATGATAGAAACCATATGACCTACAAAGCCTAAAATATTTACTATTTGGACCTATTTTCCTATGTCTATTCTAGAACATTGAGAAACACCAAAAAAATTCAGTGATGCCAAAAATATTTGTTAAATTAAAATAGGGAACAGAAACTTGAAAACTGTATTGAAAAGAGAGATAGTTAATGGCTAATATTAATGTTGAACTCTTAGAATTACCTGCTACTGAAGTTGATGCATCCAGTATAGGATTTGGGAAAATCTTCCCCAAACCTAATCTGAACATCACAGAAGAAACTAAAGAAGACTCTGATGAAATGCCCTCAGAATGTATTTCTAGAAGGGAGTTGGAAAAGGGCAGAATTTCCAAAGAAGGTAATATTATGAAATAAACCAGTTTATATTCCATTTCACAGTTCTTTAACTACACAGAAACAAAACAAATCCATTTATATCAAGAAACATAACTTAAAGCATAAACATCAGTTTCTATCTGATTAATGTTTGTTATCTCTTTTGGGTTTTAAACCCCATACTTCATAGGTAAATTTCCTTTCCATACTGTTTCCTGCTTACATTCATTTGGGAAAAATATTTCTTTTCATTCCTAAAACTTTTTTATATGGCATGTAAAACAAATAATTATATCCACAAGTCTGGAGTTATGTGTTACAAATATAGAACTGTTAATTGATAATTTATTTTTCTCTGTTGTGGATTTAACATACTATATCTGAGATGCATACAAAGCAACTCTAAAACAATGTTGATGATTAAAAATGCATATTTTAGGATTTTATATTCTCACGTAATAGTTTTTCACTTTTAAAAGATTTTTTACTGTTTAGTTCATTTCAGAAAAATATAAGGTTTTTTGGACTGTTTGTAACATGTAATTTTTTTTCCACAATAATGAGAGATAGACTTCCAGCTAGTATTTTTGCATATAACTTCTAGTTATGAAGAACAGATTGCTTAGTAAACTTGGGGAACTATAAAGGGAATCTGAAATACATTTGTCCAAAATACACGATTGTTATTTTGTAGTACTTCATAATTATTTTTGAATATGGAAGTGGCTGGTGGTTTGGAAAATTTATTTTAATCAAAATGTTATACAAACAATATCAGATATGCTTTACTCTTTAATAAAGTAACTCATCTTAGGACCTTTAATAGTAAATATTTTATTAAACAGATTTTAGTTATTGTAGATGTCAGAGATTTTTCAAAACAATACTTAAATTTTTTCCTTATAATCATTTCAGATTTTTAATTTGTATTATATACCCATCAGTAATATTGCTACTAATATCTATGGCTTTAACATTTTCATAAAGCCTATTTTACCTGTTTAATAGTTATTTGCATGTTATAAGTTTCTTTGAAAAATTGGTAAAAATATTTTAATTTTATATCTTTGTTTTGTCTTGTCTTTAAATAAGAAATGGAAACACTTTCAGTTTTCAGAAGTTATGAACCTGGCGAACCAAACTGTAGAATATATGTAAAGAATTTAGCTAAACATGTTCAAGAAAAGGTAAGTTGAACTTACAAATCGATTTTGTTATTTTACATTTTCCCCACTGGCTTCCTTATTTATTTCTTTCTTATTGAATTTCCAGGATCTTAAATTTATTTTTGGGCGCTTTGTTGACTTTTCATCAGAGACACAACGAATCATGTAAGTAGCAATCATAACCTCAAGTTATGTTTTGGTTTTTCTATGTTGTAAATTTAACACTTTTTGTTATGCCACCATTTTCCTTTTAAAGATAAAGATTGAATGAATATATTGGTGTATTTTCTTTCACAAGTAACCTTTTAGACATCTATTATAGGAATTGACAAACTTCTTTAAATGGACAAACAGGAAAAAATACAATGTTTTTATTTTATTGCAGGCCATGTTGTCTGTAGCTAATCATTTTTGTAGTCCTAGCTTCAAAATAGCTGTGATACATAAACAAATATTTATGGCTTTATTCAGGTATATCTTTACTTATAGGAATGGACTTTTGGTAAATTCTGCTCCTGTACCCTGCTCTAAAGCACACGTGTTCAGGCTTTAATATACCGCACAATAATCACCTGAAGATTGTGGTGAAGCAGTTTCTTGGGCCCATCTCCAGAGAGTCTGGTTTTCTAGAGTGTAATAAGACTCATGAGTTTGCATTTCTCAAAAGCTTTTGGGTGATATGAAGCTACTGGTCCAAAGAGGACACTTTGAAAAATATTATTTTAGTGGTTTATCCAAGAATATACAGTAACCAGGAAAGTTTTTTTAAGAATTTGTACTCTGGCAAGAAAGTTCTCATCTTTTAATTGAACTGTATTAGTCAAAGCTAGCAATTCTGTGAAAGTAGAAAAAAGGGATGTGATTCATTATTACTATAAAGCTAATATTTGGAGTTATAATTTCATTTTTTAAAATTTTGTACTAGTTAATTTCAAAGTAAAGATTCTTTGTCATATAAATAAAAAGTAGAATGAAGTAGAAAATGAGAAATGTTTGAGTGGAGTTAAAATAACAAGTTAGTTTTGTTTTAACTTTCAGTCAAAAAAGTACTTTATAAGTCTTATCTGACCTGCGTGTCTTTTTCAATAGATATACAGAGATAAGACCACATCTTAACATGCTCCATCTGTATTCATTAGTGGCAGATGTCTCATCAGGATATCAAGTTTATTTTTCTGGCCATGCAAAATGCTGTTCTTTGTTGTTGTCAATAGGACGTGATTGTACAGGGGGAAAAAATTATATATGCATTCATATAAGTATGTTTGTGTATATATGTAAACATTATTTTCAGTATTGTCTATAATCAGAATTTGAACTGAAAATATATTTCTATGTTGAGAAAACTGTAGGTAGCAAAATAGTATATTGTTTCCCATGAGACTGACCATGTGATTAAAAAAGGTCAGTGCATTTTTTTTAATTGATACCTTTACATGTTAGTATTCTTTTCCCATCCAGTACACCATATCTTAGTGGAAAACTATACTCTCATTTTTCTAAGTAGTTTTGGAGTATAGATTTCTCTCAGAAATGTTGAAAAAATGAGTATGTTGTAGAATAATAGAAAACTGTACTAGGAATAAACTCTGTGATTTGAGCCATCTACTTTTCAAAGTCTTCTCTCTAGGTATCACTTTAAAATGATAGTTTTGACTAGAAAATAATCAAGGTCTTTTTCTATCCTGATACTATAATTTCTTTCCCTTTTTTTTCCTCTTATTAGTTCTTTTTTAGTTATACATGGCAGTAGGATCCATTTTGCTATAATTTTACAAGCATGGAATATATCTTATTATGATTAGGACCCCATTCTTATGGATGTACACCATAGTGAGATTCACTATGGTATGTTCGTATATGTACATAAGAAAATTATTTCAGATTTATTTCACAGTCTTCCCTTTTCTTGCATGCCCTCCTTTCCCTTCATTTCACTTCATCTAATCTACTGAATATCTATTCTTCCCCTCTCCCTGCATTATAATTTCTTATAGTAATAATAATAATATAATAAATTACTCAGTTGCTTATATTTGGTTCCTATTAATCTTCTGTCCTTGGTCGTATGGTTTATTTTTTGTTTATTTGTTGTTGTCACTTTGAGCAGAAAGTATTGAATTGATTGCAAGAAACTTTTTGAAAATAGGGATATATGTGGCAAACCTAAGTAATAGAAACATACCTAGCATGCACAGGACTCTGAGTTTAATCTCCAAAACAATAACAACCAAAAACTGTGTGTGCTTTTACTGTTACTTTATAACTTTTAAATAACCAAAATATATGTGTAAGAGTTAAAATATAGAGATTCACACATCATGAAATTTGTATTACCTACTTGTAGAAAAATAGAATACAAAATAGAATTTTAGAAAGCCTGACTAATGTGTTAATCAGAGAGTATAGTCATTTTTATTTTAAAATAGCAACTTTTGAATTGTTGAACACATTCTTATTCATTGCATCAAAATAATTTTACATTCTTTGAAGCAAAACTACTTTTCTTCCTTGACTTCTAGGTTTGATATACGCCTGATGAAAGAAGGTCGCATGAAAGGACAAGCTTTCATTGGACTTCCAAATGAAAAAGCAGCAGCAAAAGCCTTAAAGGAAGCAAATGGATATGTTCTTTTTGGAAAACCCATGGTGGTTGTATCCTTTAAATCAATCTATTTCAAAACTATGTAATTTTGGGGAAAAGAGTATAACTGAAATTAATTCTATGTTACCCTTTAAAAAGCTCATCTGGCATTCTACCTTGAAATATGCAGTTACAGTTAAACTTTCTTAGCTGAGTCAGGTGATGATTCTATTTAGACTTTTATTGCATGAGGTTATTAAATTTCAGCCAAGTTTACTTAGTATTTCACTTACACAGCTCAAAAGTACATCTTCTTACTAAGCCTTACAAAGGGTATCTGGAAATACATTTGGAGTCACAAAAACATTATTCATTATACCATTATTATTCTCTTGTATTATTATTCATATTTTTGCTTGATAATTTTAATATCCAGACTATATCATTGGTTAATCATCTTTTAGTCATTAATGTATAAAGGTAGAAAGTCCAGGTATAAAAACTAATGATACTAAAGGAAAGGCTAATTTTTATTCCCCTCCCCCCACGATGATTATGTAGAAAAAAAATTACTTTCATTTTTGTGAAGGAAACCTTAATTTTAAAATATTAGCAGTTTGCTCGATCTGCTAGACCCAAACAAGATACAAAAGAAGGGAAAAGAAAGTGTTAAATATTAACAAAGGTAAGTGTGGAGAAAACATAAAAAGACAAGACTTTCTATACAAGCAAAATTAAAGAAGTGTAAAAGCCTGATAGAATAATAATTATAATACCTCTTAAGAATTTTAAGGAAATTTCTGTGTATACAGTTGATTCCAGAAAACGTCAGAATTATTGACTGCAGAATAAAGTTCATTTGTATGTAAAAATTAAGTTTGGAGAAAGAATAAAGTATATGTCTATTAGTATTTATTTATAAAGAAGCGTGTTTTAACCTTTAAAATGTTAAATCCCTTAGAGAGCTTGGTAAAACAGTCTGCTAGGCTTCTCCCTCCCTACCAAGAATTTCATATTCAGGAAAACTGATGTGGGTGACAAGTTGTCCTAGTTTTCCTGTGACTGAGGGATTTCTCAGTATATACTACCTTCAGTGCTAAAAAGATCCGGCATGCCAGAACAAGCTGGTTACTCTGGGTGGCACCTGGTAATTTATGTAGCGTGTTCCCTCGTAATAGTAAGGCAACTTGGTCCAGAGCCCACACTTAGAAACTGACAGGAAACAGTTAAAGCAAGATTTTCCAACTCTTAAAATTCTGCAGTGCTGAGAATATACAATTAATTATTAATATAAAATGTTAAAAAAATTTTGTGGAATTAATTTTTTTTCCTCTGGATCAAGCAATTTTAATATTATGATTAGAAATAATAAATTGGGCATTATATATTCTAAAGTTTGTTACTTAAGAAATAAGCAGAAGTAAATTACTTTTTTAAAAAAAAAATTTTTCTCCCTTTTTAAACTGGAAGGACATGAAATAAATTGGTCAAAATTACTGGGTCTAGCTGAAAAAATGCTAAATAAGAAAAATTTGCAGTGTTTAGTCTATCTGAGATGCCTTGGATATTTGAATTTTGTTTCAAAGTATCTATACTATTGTAACCAGAAGTCAAGTATCTTAGGGGAAAATTGAATAATTTCAGTATGTTTTAAAGTCATTTATTTGTAAATCTAATGCTGAAAAAATAAGAAAAAAATTAAACTGCATTCTGCTGTTCTTCTTTAGAAGCATTCCTGCGTAAATACTGCTGTAATACTGTCATGCAAAGTGTATCCTTTCTTGTTGTATCCTTTTTGGGGCAGTGTTTTTTGGTTTTTTCCTAGAGATATTTTTTCCCTTTCCTATCCACTGATCCAGATTAAGTAGTCATTTTTCTATACTTTTATTCAAGTGAACTATTTCTAAAATTATTTCTATAGCTTGAGCAGGTTTGTTGTTGAATTTTCTATGCTTTCATTTACGTTGTATAGTTTTGCCAAGGAAAGTTAGTGAATCAGGTCAACTTAGAGAATGTATGCATTTGTTTTAACAGAGAATGTGGTCTTTCTTCTATTTATGTATTTCCTAAATCTAATTCAGTAACATGCTTTTTATTTTATGATACACCTGGTTTAGGTGTTCTGTATAACATGCTCTCCAATTTGAATGGGAATTTTTTTTAATGTACATATATTGAAATAACTGGATTTCTGTATAAATGCCAAATAGGAGTAGCGCATCTCACATATGAAGTCTTCTTTTTGAAATCTTTTTTGACAGAGAGCAGTAGAAGTTTCTTCTCCCTGTTTCTTTTCCTAAACAAACAAAAAATAATAATAAGGAAAGAGAAAAAACATAATGTTGACTTAGGGTAGTTCAGTAAGTGAAAAGAAATGATCCTGGTAGAAATATAAGAACATAGATTTCCAGACCAGTTGGTGTCCAAAATCCACTGGAACACAGTGGTTCTCAAATTTGGCTGCACATTGGAACACCGTGGGAACTTTAAAAAAAATTATATATTTATATTTATATATGTGTGTGTGTGTGTGTGTGTGTGTGTGTGTGTGTATATATATATATATATGTATATATATCTTTAAAAAGGGGGAAAAATAACCTTAAATATATATTGATATCTAGTTCCTTCCCTCCCACAGAGTTTAGATTTAATTGGTTTGGGGCGTACCATGGGCGTTGAAATTTTTCAAACCTTTCTAATGTGCAGTCAAAGTGGAAAGCCACCAAAGAAGGGTTTTTATGCATAAAGATTCCTAGACTATGTGAAACAACACTGATGAATTAGAACCTCTGAGAATGAGGCCCAATAACCAAATTTGAAAAGGTTTCCTTAGTAATTTTAAGGACTGTCCTATTGGGATACTACTTTATTAGAGTAAATGGTTGGCCACCTATTACCAACTTTGTCATCCAACCTTTTATAAACAGGAAAATAAAGGGGTAGAATCTCTGCATCTCTTTGTGGGAAACTTTGCTATTATACATACTATGAAAACTACTCAAAATTTTGTTAAGAACCATTATAACCCTAAGAGTTCAAAAAGTTCATATATAACTGAAATTACAATTTTTTTGATATGCACAATTAAAATGCTTTGTTTTCTAATGTTATAAATCAGTTTCTGGGAAACATGTTTATTTGCATAAAAATTTTGTTGTACTGACATGATTCACTAATTTTCTAAGTAAAAATGTTTTAGCTTTTAGTTATTTTTGAACTAATAGATTATTTTATAATCATGATTATTTTTAATGTGCTTTTCTGATATTTTAGGTTCCTTTTGAATTCCATATCTTTCAAGTGCTTTCCAACTTTGATGAGAAGAAATTGACCATCTGGCTATGGAACTGTGCGTAACAGCTTTGAAAGTATATTTAAAAATTAAATCTATATGCATTTAGATCAGATTATTGAAGATATATAATGTGTTTTAATGATTTCTCTCATATAATAAATTATTTTCTTTCCAATAAAATATTGCTTGTATTTTTAATTATGTTAGTTTATATATCTAGAAAAGTATAAATCATATGAATTTCTCACTAAGATAATTTAATAGTAAATTTTAAGTATTCTTTTATGATTATGTATATTACCATTTTCATTCTTGATACAGTGCACTTTTTCTACAATAATCTTAATTCTTATAATTATTCTAGTAGGTTTCTTTGGTAGTGGGAAATTTGTTCCAGTTTAGGGATTTTGTACCCTTGTCTTAAGTTGAAATTTCATTTTTATACCCCTGAATCTCTTACCTACTAGAACATCATTCACCTGTGAAAATGTTTCCCATGTGGATTTATTCTATTCCCCTTAGTAAAATTAGTTCCGGGGATATATAAGTGGGAAAATTTGATTTCTTTTTTTTTTTTTTAATTTTTTATTGTGGGTTGTTCAAAACATTACAAATTTCTTGACATATCATATTCCACACTTTGATTCAAGTGGGTTATGAACTCCCACCTTCACCCCATACCCAGATTGCAGAATCACATCAGTTACACATCCATTGATTTACAAATTGCCATACTAGTGTCTGTTGTGCTCCGCTGCCTTTCCCGTCCTCCACCCTCCCCCCTCCCCACCTCTCCCCTCCCCTCCCCTCCTCTCTCTCTACCTCCTCCACTGTATAACCCTGAGGGTCTCCTTCCATTACCATGCAATTTCCCTTCTCTCTCCCTTTCCCTCCCACCTCTCATCCCTGTTAAATGTTAATCTTCTTCTCCTGCTCTTCGTCCCTACTCTGTTCTTAGTTACTCTCCTTATATCAAAGAAGACATTTGGCATTTGTTTTTTAGGGATTGGCTAGCTTCACTTAGCATAATCTGCTCTAATGCCATCCATTTCCCTGTAAATTCTATGATTTTGTCATTTTTTAATGCAGAGTAATACTCCATTGTGTATAAATGCCACATTTTTTTTATCCATTCGTCTATTGAAGGGCATCTAGGTTGGTTCCACAGTCTTGCTATTGTGAACTGTGCTGCTATGAACATCGATGTAGCAGTGTCCCTGTAGCATGCCCTTTTTAGGTCTTTAGGGAATAGACCAAGAAGGGGAATAGCTGGGTCAAATGGTGGCTCCATTCCCAACTTTCCAAGAAATCTCCATACTGCTTTCCAAATTGGCTGCACCGATCTGCAGTCCCACCAGCAATGTACAAGTGTACCCTTTTCCCCACATCCTCGCCAGCACTTGTTGTTGTTTGACTTCTTAATGGCTGCCAATCTTACTGGAGTGAGATGGTATCTTAGGGTGGTTTTGATTTGCATTTCTCTGACAGCTAGAGATGTTGAACATTTTTTCATGTACTTGTTGATTGACTGTATGTCCTCCCCTGAGAAGTGTCTGTTCAGGTCCTTGGCCCATTTGTTGATTGGGTTGTTTGTTCTCTTATTGTCTAATTTTTTGAGTTCTTTGTATACTCTGGATATTAGGGCTCTATCTGAAGTGTGAGGAGTAAAGATTTGTTCCCAGGGTGTAGGCTCCCTATTTACGTCTCTTATTGTTTCTTTTGCTGAGAAAAAACTTTTTAGTTTGATTAAGTCCCATTTGTTGATTCTAGTTATTAACTTTTGTGCTATGGGTGTCCTATTGAGGAATTTGGAGCCCGACCCCACCGACTGTAGATTGTAGCCAACTTTTTCTTCTATTAGACGGCGCGTCTCTGATTTGATATCAAGCTCCTTGATCCATTTTGAATTCACTTTTGTGCATGGCGAGAGAAAGGGATTCAGTTTCATTTTGTTGCATATGGATTTCCAGTTTTCCCAGCACCATTTGTTGAAGATGCTATCCTTCCTCCATTGCATGTTTTTAGCCCCTTTATCAAATATAAGAAAGTTGTAGTTTTGTGGATTGGTTTCTGTGTCCTCTATTCTGTACCATTGGTCCACCCGTCTGTTTTGGTACCAGTACCATGCTGTTTTTGTTACTATTGATCTGTAGTATAGTTTGAAGTCTGGTATCGCTATACCGCCTGATTCACACTTCCTGCTTAGCATTGTTTTTGCTATTCTGGGTCTTTTATTTTTCCATATGAATTTCATGATTGCTTTCTCTATTTCTACAAGAAATGCCGTTGGGATTTTGATTGGCATTGCATTAAACCTATAGAGAACTTTTGGTAATATCGCCATTTTGATGATGTTAGTTCTGCCTATCCATGAACAGGGTATATTTTTCCATCTTCTAAGATCTTCTTCTATTTCTCTCTTTAAGGTTCTGTAGTTTTCATTGTATAAGTCTTTCACCTCTTTTGTTAGGTTGATTCCCAAGTATTTTATTTTTTTTGAAGATATTTTGAATGGAGTGGTTGTCCTCATTTCCATTTCAGAGGATTTGTCGCTGATATACAGGAATGCCTTTGATTTATGCGTGTTGATTTTATATCCTGCCACTTTGCTGAATTCATTTATTAGCTCTAATAGTTTCTTTGTAGAGCCTTTTGGGTCTGCTAGGTATAGAATCATATCATCTGCAAATAGTGATAATTTAAGTTCTTCTTTTCCTATTTTTATGCCTTTAATTTCTTTCGTCTGTCTAATTGCTCTGGCCAGTGTTTCGAGAACTATGTTGAACAGAAGTGGAGAGAGAGGGCATCCCTGTCTTGTTCCAGATTTTAGAGGGAATGCCTTCAGTTTTTCTCCATTCAGAATGATGCTAGCCTGAGGCTTAGCATAGATTGCTTTTACAATATTGAGGTATATTCCTGTTATCCCTAGTTTTTCTAGAGCTTTGAACATAAAGGGATGCTGTACTTTGTCGAATGCTTTTTCCGCATCTATCGAGATGATCATATGGTTCTTATTTTTAAGTCTATTGATGTGGTGAATAACATTTATTGATTTCCGTATATTGAACCAGCCTTGCATCCCAGGGATGAATCCTACTTGATCATGGTGTACAATTTTTTTGATATGTTTTTGTATCCGATTCGCCAGAATTTTATTGAGGATTTTTGCATCTAGGTTCATTAGAGATATTGGTCTGTAGTTTTCTTTCTTTGAAGTGTCTTTGTCTGGTTTAGGTATCAGGGTGATGTTGGCCTCATAGAATGAATTTGGAAGTTCTCCCTCCTTTTCTATTTCTTGAAGTAGCTTGAAAAGTATTGGTATTAGTTCTTCTTTAAAGGTTTTGTAAAATTCTGCTGTATACCCATCTGGACCTGGGCTTTTCTTAGTTGGTAGTCTTTTTATGGTTTCTTCTATTTCCTCAATTGATATTGGTCTGTTTAGGTTTTCTATATCCTCCTGACTCAATCTGGGCAGATCATATGACTTAAGAAATTTATCTATGCCTTCACTATCTTCTAATTTGTTGGAGTATAAGGATTCAAAATAGTTTTTGATTATCTTCTGTATTTCTGAAGTGTCTGTTGTGATATTGCCTTTTTCATCCTGTATGCTAGTAATTTGAGTTCTCTCTCTTCTTCTCTTCGCTAGCATGGCTAAGGGTCTGTCGATTTTGTTTATTTTTTCAAAGAACCAACTTTTAGTTTTGTCAATTTTTTCAATTGTTTCTTTTGTTTCAATTTCATTAATTTCAGCTCTGATTTTAATTATTTCTTGCCTTCTACTTCTTTTGCTGTTGTTTTGCTCTTCTTTTTCAAGGATTTTGAGATGAAGTATGAGATCATTTATTTGTTGGTTTTTTCTTTTTTTAAGGAATGAACTCCAAGCAATGAATTTTCCTCTTAGAACTGCTTTCAATGTATCCCATAGATTCCGATATGTTGTGTCTGTGTTTTCATTAATCTCTAAGAATTTTTTAATTTCCTCCTTGATGTCTTCTATAACCCATTGATCATTCAGTAACCTATTGTTCATTCTCCAAGTGATGTATGCTTTTTCCTTCCTTCTTTTATCGTTGATTTTCAGTTTCATTCCATTATGATCAGATAAGATGCATGGTATTATCTCTACTCCTTTATATTGTCTAAGAGTTGCCCTGTGACATAATATATGATCTATTTTTGAGAAGGATCCATGTGCTGCTGAGAAAAAAGTGTAACTGCTTGATGTTGGGTGGTATACTCTATATATGTCAATTAGGTCTAGGTTATTAATAGTGTTATTGAGTTCTATAGTTTCCTTATTCAACTTTTGTTTGGAAGATCTGTCCAGTGGCGAGAGAGGTGTGTTGAAGTCTCCCATGAATATGGTATGGTGGTCTATTAGACTCTTGAACTTGAGAAGAGTTTGTTTGACGAACATAGCTGCACCATTGTTTGGGGCATAAATATTTATGATTGTTATGTCTTGTTGTATGGTTCCCTTAAGCAGTATGTAGTGTCCCTCTTTATCTCTTTTGATTAACTTTGGCTTGAAATCTATTTTATTTGATATGAGTATGGACACTCCTGCTTGTTTCCGAAGTCCATATGAGTGATATGATTTTTCCCAACCTTTCACCTTCAGCCTATGTATGTCTTTTCCTATCAAATGCGTCTCCTGTAGGCAGCATATTGTTGGGTCTTGTTTTGTGATCCATTCTACTAGCCTGTGTCTCTTAATTGGTGAGTTTAAGCCATTGACATTTAGGGTTATTATTGAGATATGTGTTGTTCTTCCAGCCATATTTGTTTATTTCTGTTACTAAACATGGTTTGTTTTCCTCTTTGATTATTCCCCCCCCCTTTATTGTCCTACCTCCCACTGTTGGTTTTCATTGTTATTTTCCATTTCCTCTTCCTGTAATGCTTTGGCGATGATGTTTTGAAGAGATGGTTTTCTAGCTGCGAATTCTTTAAACTTTTGTTTATCGTGGAAGGTTTTAATTTCATCTTCCATCCTGAAGCTTAATTTCGCTGGATACACAATTCTTGGTTGGAACCCATTTTCTTTCAGTGTTTGAAATATGTTATTCCAGGATCTTCTAGCTTTCAGAGTCTGTGTTGAGAGATCAGGTGTTATCCTGATTGGCTTACCCCTAAATGTAATCTGCTTCCTTTCTCTTGTAGCTTTTAAAATTCTCTCCTTATTCTGTATGTTGGGCATCTTCATTATAATGTGTCTAGGTGTGGATCTCTTATGATTTTGCACTTTCGGCGTCCTGTAGGCTTCTAGGATTTGGGATTCTGTCTCATTCTTCAAGTCTGGGAAGTTTTCTTGTATTATTTCATTGAATAGACTTCTCATTCCTTTGGTTTGGAGCTCTGTACCTTCCTGTATCCCAATGACTCTTAAGTTTGGTCTCTTAATGTTATCCCATATTTCTTGGATGTTCTGCTCATGGTTCCTTAACAGTCTTGCTGAGCTGTCTATGTTCTTTTCCAGTTGAAATACTTTGTCTTCATTGTCTGATGTTCTATCTTCTAAGTGTTCTACTCTGCTGGTAGTATTCTCCATTGAGTTTTTAAGTTGGTTTATTGCTTCCTGCATTTCTAGGATTTCTGTTTGTTTGTTTTTTATAACCTCTATCTCCCTGTATAGTTGATCCTTTGCTTCCTGGATTTGTTTGCGTAATTCGTTGTCGAAGTGATCTTTCATTGTCTGATTTTGCTGTTTAATGTCTTCCTTGATACTCCAGATCATTTGAAGCATGTATATCCTGAATTCTTTATCTGACATTCCATCTGCTGCAGCTGTTACCTCTTCTAAAGTTGCGTTGACCTGCATTGCTTGTGGTCCTTTCTTTCCTTGTCTTTTCATACTGCTTGCGTATCTTTCCTGCAGGTGCGGGCGGCGGCTCTGCTCTCTCCTTATTCCAATTGGGGTTTCGTGGCTACCACGCCGGCAGGTCACTGGGCCTGTTCTGGGAGCTGGCGGCGGCTCTGTTCTGCCCCTGCTCCGATTGGGGTGACGAGTGTACCACGCCGGCAGGCCACCGGGCCTGATCCGCCGGTCGGTTGCAGGTTTGCCTACCCTGCAGGCGCGGGAGGCGGCTCTACTCTGCCCCTACTCCAAATGGGGTGACGTGTCTGTCGTACCGGCAGGCCACTGGGCCTGTCCCGCTGGTCGGTCGCAGATCTGCCCACCTTTCGGGCACGGGTGGAGGCTCTGCTCTGCCCCTACTCCAATTGGGGTGTCGTGACTACCCCGCCTGCAGGACGCTGGGCCTGTTCCTGGCACGGGCGGCGACTCTGCTCTGCCACTACTCCAATTAGGGTGGTGTTTGTACCATGCCGGCAGGCTCCTGGGCCTGATCCGCCGGTCTGTTGTAGGTCTGCCTACCTTGGAGGCGCGGGCGGCGGATCTGCCCTGCCCCTCCTACCACGCCTGCGGACCCCTGGGCCTGATCTACAGGTTGGTCACAGGTCTGCTCGCCCTGCGGACACGGGTGGCGGTTCCGCTCCGCCCCCACTCCAATTGGGGTCACGTGACCACCACACCGGCAGGGCCTGATCCGGGCGTGGCAGAAGGATCTGCTCTGCCCCTACTCCAGTTGGGGTGATGTGTGTACCACACTGGCAAGCCACTGGGCCTGACCCGCCAGGCTGTCACAGGTCTGTTTACCTTGCCCGCGCGAACGACGGCTCTGCCCTGCCCCTCCTACCACGCCCATGTACCACTGGGTCGCGGGTCTGCCCACCTTGCGGTTGCGGGTGGCGGCTCCGCTCCGCCCCCTCTCCAATTGGGGTCACGCGGTCACCACGCTGGCGAGTCGCTGGGCCTGCTCTGGGCGCTGGCGGCGGCCCGGCTCCTCCCCTCTGGCTCGAGGACAAATTGAGGAGACTCGGGTGACTGTGCCTCACCCCCCCTACCAGGAGACCAACTGCTTATGTCACCGCTGGTATTGATGAAGTTCTCTCCTCCGCCGCTTTCTGCTGACATCAGATCTCTGCCATGTTGGTATCCTATGCGAATGGCAGCATTTCGTTCCCCTTGCCAGGCAACCAAAGCAACGGGTGAGTCCTGACCGGCCCTCAGCAGGACCCGGACCAAGAAGCAATTTCCGCGGGCTCCTAGCCCCGGGCCAGGGAAGTTCCGGGAGCCGGAACTCGGCCGCTCCGTGCTCTGTGTAAGCTCCTATAAGTGTAAGCTCCAAGAAGCAGTCCCGCGGGCTCAGTTCCGGGAGCCGGAATTCGGCTGCTTAGTGCTTGGTGTATGCTCTGATAGGCGCAGGGTCCAAGAAGCAGCCTCCGCAGGCTCCGCAGCCCTGGGCCAGGGCGGTTCCGGGACGGTTCCGGGAGCCGGAACTCGGCCGCCCCGCGCTCGGTGTTCGCTCCGATAGGATCAGGTTCTAAGAAGCACCCAGGCGCTGAACCCTAGCAATCTGTCTGCAAGCCGCAGGCGAATTGCAGCCTGAAATTACCTGATCTATGGCTGAATGAGCTGCGGTCAGTCGAAAACGGGTGGTGACGTCAGTTTACCAACATGGTGGCTGCTGGCCTCCTCTGTGGTCTGACCGGCGTGGAGAACCGAGATGGACCGCTTCCTTCCCCCGTCTGGAACCCAGAATTCAGCCCTGAGTACGGTGCTTGCGCGGCTGGTAGAAACTGCAGCGCTGTAACCCTGCGTCTCTATCCCAGTGCGCTCTGCAGACTTTAGCCACGGGGCGATTTGCTGAATAAGCAGTGTTACCCTCCGTGCAACAAACCTCTCGCGTTTGAGTCCCCGTAGCCGATCCTCGTGCGATGGAAATCCTTCCTCCAGGTTCCGGAGCACCCCACTATTGCTGGAAATTTCTAACAAAATATCCTTTAGCCGTCCTGACTTGTCATACTCCCACACAGTGAAGCAGCACACGGGGACAATGCACTCCCCTCGCCGCCATCTTCCTTCCTCTGATTTCTTTTTTTTAAAGTTTACTTGTTCTACTTATAATCTGTGAGTATGTGATAACCTTCAAATTAGAGTCACTGCCAACAGATCTTCTGTAAAACTGTAAAAAAACAGGCATACAGATAATGTAATAGCAGTAGAGAAGAAGACATTATACAGGTCTATATGTTTGTAGTTTGGTAGATAGTACAAACATGAAAGTTTTGTTTTTTCTCAGTAAAATAGGAAGTGACATTATAGAGAACAGAGACAGAGTCATGAATAATTGAGGAAAGGAAGAAGGTGGTTAAAATAACAAGGAAAATGGAAGGATAAATATACTCTTGGGATGACTGGCTAGGTAGTACATAAAATACTTAAGTGTCTTTAAAGTTTCTGGTTGTTAATTTAAGTGAGATTAGTCAACATGTTTTGAGTTTTTCTCCAGTTAATTTCCACATGGGTGCCATCTCTATGCATAGGCTCAGAGTTGAATTTGATGAAAATTGAGATTTTTAAAGGTAAATATGACAAATTTGGAGGAAAGCAAAAGTATTGATATTCAAGAGATTGATTATAATGAGTCACAATGAAAGTATTCTGGTTAAGGAGTAAAGTAAGAGAAAGTTGAGATGTGGTAGAAAATGGTATAGCCAATTGTAAATTGCAGTATAGTTGTAGATGTGTTAAATTTTCTTACTAGTAGTAGGAACTAGAAATTTGGTTGTTTGAAATAAGAACAGGGTGACTAAAATTGAAAATATCAGTGCAGTGATTAATGACTGAAGTTCTAGGATGTGAAGATGGGAATAGGATGAGGCCAAATAATGGAAAGAGATGAATTTAAGAAATTAATAAGAAAAGTTTGAAAGTATTATGTAAGTGGATTTTGAAATTGTCAAGAATTATGACAAGAGCCAAGGAGTAAATTATCCTTAGAGCATATAAATGTCAAATATGTAAGAAACAATAATTTAAAAACTTTAAAACTCTTGAGTCCCTATCCTGCAATACTGACAGGGAATTAAATAATAAACTATTTGACTTTACTGAGATATAATGGTTTTATGAGGATGGGTTTTAAATTGAAATCTTATATCTATGACTTGACTTTTAGCCTAACTTGACTTTTTTTCCTCATTTTCCATGGGGATAATAGTATCTACTTTAAGGTTGTAAAGACAATTTGGTGAACATAAATACTGAATACAAGTCTGATATATGCTATTCAAGTATTATGTTAGCTCTCATGGTAGTGGTTTTCAGCTGTATTAATTTCTTTAACATTTCTGATACAATAATTTTGGAAGGAAAAATGTATTAAGCTTACAATTCTGAAGGTCCAAGAATATGCCACTGACCTTTTAACTCTCAGGGTTCCAAGGTGTATGGCATCACAGAGGCAGGAGTGCATGGTGAGAAGAGATCACATAGTGAAACAGGAAAATCAAGAGAGTGGGAAGGGGCTAGTCTTGCTCTTTTGCAGGAACCCCTTTCTTGGGAATTAACTGGGTTCCCACAAGAACTATTAAATCTTGGCTGAGGGTGATGTCCCTAATGACCCCAGTCATTAGGGTTACTAGGCTGGTACAAGGTTCCACTTTTACAGTTTTCTCCATTTCAAAACTGCCACACTGAGGAACAAGCTGCCAACGTTTATACCCTTGGAGGACAAGCTGAAACTGCCATACTATAGTATCAGCTCATCTCATTTCTGAGTTGTGTGAATATTCTTAAGTGTTATAAAACCTCAGTCATTCTTCCATTTTAATTATCACTTAGATGCCCAACACTTCCACTGGTTTCTTGCCTCACTTGGAGGATGATGCTATTTAACAAATTTAGGAACTTAAATATTGAGGATTTAAGTATCATACAAATATACCCTACCTATTCTCACTTCATAAATAGAGCATATGGCCCAAGTGTCGAATTTGAAAGATTTCTAGAAATTGTTCAGAAACTTTTTTTCCCCTTCTGGATAGAAATAGACCTAGATGTGTTAACCATAATCCTGTCAGTAATCTAATGATAGTTCCTGGTCATTCCTGAGTCCAAAAAAGGAGTTATCATGGTATTGAGAAAGTACTGATAATATAATTTGAGCCTATTTAGTTCCCTGTTTCTTTTTCTTCTTACTAGAGGATTTGGCATGTAACTGGCAGTGTATAGGTCAAATACATTACAGCTGAGGGTGAAAAGTGAAATTTTATCTAAAGGAAATTTCATCTAAAGGAAGAAGCATCGTACTACAAAATCAAGTGGGAAACTAGGTATTAGGCAGCTGAAAACAAAAGTATTACTGCAATGTAAGATATGTAAAATTTATTCTTATGGTTTTCCATTTGTGCCTCCATCCAAGGCTGGACTAGTGTGAGGTGAATGTGACACCAAGGGTATAATATATAAGGAGGCAGTTTCTCTCAGAATGGCACAAATACCCTTCACCCAGTCCTATTCATGATTGTGCCTTTTGTATTGATAACATGAACAGAAACAGCATAATCAATCCTTATTAGGTAAATCACCAAAGGGCAATAGTTTTCAAGTTGCTGTTTTAGATTCTATTTAGAAAATACTGTTGTGCAAATGAGACTCCTTCAGAATCAAGTCCAAAATATTCTTTCAAAGAAGGAAAGGGAAGAAGTCAGTACCTATGAAGCATTTAACACTCAAATGGTATTTTGCTTAATGGTGATAGTAGTTATTTTATCTTTATTCCACTTCCCTTTGTAGTAGAAAGTTCTTCATGTCTCATCTGTAAGAATAACATATACATTACATCAATTGTCTTTACTAATACATATAAAAATGGTAACTTCATTGGGATTATTCAGAAGAAATGAGAGCCAATCATATGTGTCAGTAACACAAAAGGTAGAACTGATGGTTCTTAAGGGAAATAGAGAATTTCCACTTCAAGTACTTTACTGTATATCCTACCCTGAGATTTCATGCAAAGTAGAGAGGTACAGTATTCACATGAAAGTCATGAGGGTACAGGGAGCAAGACAATTTATAAGCTTTAAAGCAACATGGAAAGTGATAGGATATTGACAGAAATTTAAAATATTAATGATTAATATACAAAGACCTGAGAGGCAATTATATCTATTTTTAAAACGTATCAATTAAAAATGAGAAAAGGGGTATTTGACTCTAAAAGAACAATTCTAAAATAATTGTATCTTTTTAAAATTATGAGGGAGCACTTATGGTCCTTATGTGCTGAAATCTTTGAAAAATCTAAAAATTCAAGAAGAAAATATGAGCAATTGTATGAAACTTTTCAGAGCTTAGAAAGATTGGTATACAAAATACTGCTTTACATTTTTCTTGGGAACATAAGTAAACATTACAAAAACGTTCATGGAATTCATAGTACCAACTGTGTGAGGTAATAGTTTCTTCTGTGGAAGGAAAAGATGAAAAAAATTCTATGGTTTGTGGACAACTGTGTGTGTGTGTGTGTGTGTGTGTGTGTGTGTGTGTGTGTGTATGTATATGTGTATTATGTTATTTAAAGATGTGTGTGTGTCTGTACATGTCTATTATATTACTTAAAGAAATTTTTGGCAAAATATCAACTTCCATTAAATCTGAGTCATGGGAAATGGGGCCTCTTTTTTTTTTTTTTTAATAGCCTTTCTGTATATTAGTGTTTCACAACTTAAACAAAAATAAAATAATCAAATGCCTATAAACCAGTGTTTCTCAACCATTTTTTCCCCTATATTGGCTTTGCGCCCAGGGAACATGTTTTAGATTTTTTTTTCAATCCTAATCACCTTCTGCAGTATTTTAAAGCCACACTATACTGTATATCTGTTTATGTGTCCATATGGATACAGAGTAAGATTTTTCTCCCTTCCCTGCCCCTGGAACCAAATTATATACCACATTAAGACACATGATCCTGTTCAATAAAACATTTTAAAAATTAAGACCTTAAGAAATCATAGAGTGAATTCTGTAACCGTAGCTGATTTAAACTAGACATCAATAATAGAAAAAAAGTACATTGCTAATAACATGGGTTTAAATGGACTATTCAAGAGAAATTAGGAAATATTTGAATAACTGAGTAAAAATAAAAATACAATATCAAAATTTGTGAGCTATAACTAAAGGAGTATTTAAAAAGAAAATCACAAGTTGATTTAATTTTTCTTTTCTTTTTTTTTTTTTTTTTTTTTTTGGTTGCAGGCATTGAACTCAGGGGCACTCACTGTAAGGCACATCCCCAGTCCTATTTTGTATTTTATTTATAGAGGCAGGGTCTCACTGAGTTTTTCTTAGTACCTCGCTTTTGCTGAGGCCGGCTTTGAACTTGTGATCCTGTGCTTCAGCCTCCTGAGCTGCTTGGATTACAGGCATGTGCTACCACGTCCAGCTCAGTTTTTCTTTTTAAGAAACTAAAAATGGAAGACTAAATTAAACCCCCAGAGCAAGTAGAAGGAAAAAAAATAATTAAAACGAAACTTGAATCAGTAAACTTAAGCATGAAACAGAAAGAGAAATAAATTGTGCAAATAATAGCTAATTCCAGTAAATGACCAGAGAAATTGAAATAGTTATTGCCAGGCTACCAAGAAAAGATGAATGACAAATGTCGAGAGTAAAAGGTTATCATTGATGAGGGCTATCATTAAATCCCCAAATTCTAAGAAGGTACAAATGGAATATTTTGAACAATTTATCTCCACAAATTTGATGAAAAGAACAATTTCATGAAGATCACAAACTGCTGCCTATTTAAAAAGTAGGTTATCTGAATCCTATATATGTTTAAGAAATTTACTTAGTAGATAAGTTTTCACATAAGGAAAACTCAATAGTTTTCCCATATTGTTTCACTGGTGAATTCTGCCAAACAATAAAGGAAGAAAGTACAGTACTAATCCAGCATATAAGACCATTCAAGAAAACTATAAATTACTACTTTTCATGAATATGAAAAAAATCATTTTGTCAAGTGTGATTTATTTTGGGAAATACTGACTATTTGAGCCTTTGAAAATCATTGTAATCAAGTATAACAATAAAGAAAAAGCATGTGATCATCTTAATTAGTGAAGAAGAGATGGTATTTGACAAGATTAAATATCTACTTATAACAAAAACTCAGGAAACCAGGAATGATACAGACCCTTAAACTACCAGTGTCTATAGAACCTATCTTCATTTTGATGGTGAAATATTGAATAATGAAAGTCTTTCTCCTAAAGTTGTAAAGAAGGAAAGGAGGTACAAACTCTAGATTCCTGTTCAGCCTCTCACTAGCAGTATGGCCAGTGAAATGAAAAAAGAAGAAAGTATAAAAATTAAGAATGAAATAAAGTTGTTCTTAGAGATGGCATGATTTGGATGTAGCAAATACCTAAAAATTAGCAAAATGGCTCCTACAAACAATAAGTGAGTTAAGGTGTATGTGAAAAATCAATTGTACTGTATATTTTCAATAAACAACCAGAAATTTAATTTCCTTTTCAATATTACTTCTCATGATGCCAAATCTAAGAAAGAATTGGGTGTATATCACTGAAATATGTGCTAGGCCTGAATGTTGGAAAATCTTTGCCAATTTTTTATGGAAAGATGTATACCCTAGCTGGGTAAGAAGATTTGTTAAGATGTCCACTCTTCCCCCACTTGGTTCATTCTCTTTAAAAAAATCCCTGCAGAATATTTTGTTGATGTTGCCAGGTTAACTCAGATTTGTTTGGTTTAAAGCAACAGAACTAGCAGAACCACCAGGTTTGAAAACACAGACAAAACCGGATGGCTTATATTACAAATCCAAAACTTATTTTAAAGATACTCAAGATAGTGTGGTATTGACAAAATAAAAGACACATAAATCATTGAAACAAAAGATCAGCAATGGGCTCACACACGGCCAATTAAATTTTGACAAAGGGAGAAACCAATTCAGTGGAGAAAAGATAGTTCTTTTCAATATTTAAGAGAAAAATCTGACACCTGTATGAAATAATAAGGAAGACCTCAACACATTTCTCTCACTTTAGGTCTATGGATCATAGACCTAAATGTAAAATGTAAACTCTGAAGTCCCTGTGACCATAGTTCAGCAAGGAATTCTTACATACAACACCAAATATTGGATCAGTTATTTTTAAATGACAAAAGATACAGAGGATTTCATCAAATAAAAATAGTTTGCTTTTCAAAAGACAATAAAATTTTAAAAAGCCAGAGCTTAGAGACTGGGGTTGTGAGGCGCTGGGTTTGATCCTCAGCATCATATATGAATAAATAGAAAGTAAAGGTATTGTATCCATCTACAAGTATATATATATATATATATGTGTGTGTGTGTGTGTGTTTATATATATAAACACACATATAACGTTTTTTTAAAAAGTCAGGGCCTGGGAGAAAATTTTTACAAACCATGTATTTGATGAAGATTATATCCAGAATATAAAAAGAAATCTCAAAACTAATAAGATATCTCACACACATCCTCAAAATGGTCAATGGGCTGGAACTGTGGCTCAGTGGTTGAGTGCTTGCCTAGCAAGTGTGAGGCACTGGATTCAATCCTTGGCACCACATAAAAATAAATAAAGGTATTTTTAAAAAATGGGCAATTAATTTGAACAGGCACTTCGCCCACGATTTACAAATGGCAAATAATTATGTGAAACATTACTCAACATCATTCGACTATAAACGAATGTAAAATATAGCTACAATAACACCAACACACTTAGAATAGCCTGAAAAATTCTAATAATAGCAAGAATTATCAAGAATGTAGTACAACTATAACTAAGCTTGTAGTCATGCAAAATGGATAGATAGCCACATTGCAAAACACTTTGAGGGGCAATTTCTTATAAAGTTAAACATCAATGTGACTCAATTAGAGAAGTATCCAAGAAAAGCTGCTCACACAAAAATGTATATGTGAGTGCAGTGCTTTTATTCATCTATTCATCTTTCACAATGGAAACCCAGGTATTTTTCAACTATTGTAGTACATCTGTATAAAGTACTGATGACTGCTATGTGAAACAATATGACTTTATCTTAAATACATCGTGCTAAGAAGCCAGAGTCAAAAAAGTTACATACTGTGACAACATTTTCATGAAATTTTGTAAAGGTAACTTGTATGACAGAGAAAATAACTGGTTGCCAAAAGTCAGATGTGAATGAGTAAGCTGAATGACTACAGAGGGTCAAGAGAATTTGGTGGCATAATAGAAACATTCTGATTGTGGTTATTGCTATTCACTGTATCTAAAACTTGTGGATCTGTATACATTGCACAAAGAATTTCACTCTATAGAAAAAATAAAACTGCATTTGATGAAAAGAAGTCCTGCCCCTTTATCACTGCTTGATATAAGTAGGATAGAACTTCTGTTAAAATTTAAGCTCTGATCCACTTTGTTATCTTTGGCATGAAATATGCTATTATTTAATATTAAACATGCTATTTTCACCTTTAAAACTATGAAAGAATTTCTTTTTTCAAGTGAATGAGTTCAAGGGTTTTTTAATTTAATTTATGATCAGTTTCAAATGTAAACAATGTCTTTAGCTTTGCTAAAGGAGATGGTATTCATTGATTTTTATTTCCATAAACCCACCAACCAATATTTAAAGTGTTTAATAGTGCATTACTCTATCTCTGTGTAGAAAGGAACATTTTACTATCTCTGGAGGCAGAATTGTAATTTAAAAACTAATTCTTGAGTTCAATAAGTTATCTCACCTTTCTGACTCTTGGCTTTCACATTTATAATTTGGGTATAATTAAACCAACCCAGCAGTATTGTTTAGGAAGCAAATACATGCCCACAGATATAAAAAGCGTCTGTTACTACTCCAGATACATATGAGGTGACCTCTATATTAAAATGTATGTATTTGTGTTTGTGACATATTTTACAAAGTACCTTCATACATAAAATCTTCATGCCATTCCTAAGAGATGGGCAGCCTTACATCCCCCTTTAGATTCAGCAAACATAAAGTTTGTCTAATACTAAGGAAAGGATTTAACAAAGAATCAAATTTCTTACTGTTGATCCAGTGCCTCAAAACAGATACGGCTTTTTTTTTTTTTTAAGAGAGAGAATTTTTTAATATTTATTTTTTAGTTTTCGGCAGTCACAACATATTTTCACGTGGTGCTGAGGGTCGAACCCAGCATTCTGCGCATGCCAGGAGAGCGCATTACCGCTTGAGCCACATCCCCAGCCCACAGATAAGGCTTTTGAGAGCACTTTGTGCCAACCTAAGCTTTGTAAGTGTTCAATATCTTTGGCCTTGCATTCCTAAATTATCCTATCTTGAAACAGAACTGACAGATCTTACCTCAGATAGAGGTGTTTTACTTTTAAAAGAGGTGAGTAGTTAAGTGATAAGAAAAACATAGAAGTAATCCTTATGAGCTTCATAATCACTGCCCTAAAATATAATTGGTAAATATAATCACAGTATAAATGGGGCAAGACTTAATTGAAACAGTGACATTAAGCTTCTTTAAGTTACTGTGAATTTATAGTATTATTGATTAAATACTGATCATTACTAGTGTAATCAGAATTTAGACATATCTCCTTTTGCTGTTAAGCAAATCTCTTAACATTGTAAAATTTTTAAATTTTGTATGTTTAATACTGATTCATTAAGAATCATGGCATAAGTTAGATTTTAATACACAAAATGTAAAGCCTACAGAGATGTATTAAAAGCATCGTGGTATATGTAACAGCAAGATTTAGATTTGTCTAGACAACTTGGATTTGTCAAGTTTTTTTAATGTGCAGGAACACTTTGACAATGTAGTGTGAATTGATTAACTTTTCTCTAAAAGCCATAACACTAGACAAGATAAATATTATGTAATCAGATGTTAGACGTTTTTACTTTTTGCTTTTAAATCTCTTTATGTAAGACAGATTTTAATTATTTTTATATTGACTATTAAGGAATTATGGCATGGATAAGATTTTAATACCCAATTCAATGAAATTTGAATAAAGGCAATAAATTGAGAAATATTATCAATACAATGCTGCCATAACATAAAAGAACAGATACAGTTTGGATCTCTTGTCTAGAACTGCTCTCCAGGTTAACCTGCAGCCCTTCTGCCTCACACAGTGAAACTGTTTTGATGTGAAGACTATAAACTTATGGTGACTATACCCATAAATGTAGCAGATGCTTTAGGAAACATTTAGAAAACAGCCTTGTTAGTGCAGTATTATGATCCCAGTTGGGGGGAGTTGTGAAACAGCCATAAATTTGATTTAGTAGGAAGATCCTGGGAATAAGAGAACCAAAGTCTGAGATAAGGTTTGCAAACATTCTCAAGAAAATTGTTGTATTCCAATAGGATTAAAAGAGATCATTAGAAAGTAAACCCAAAGCAGACTTGAATACTCCTAGAACTTTGTGTTCTCCTCCCAAATACAGATGTTCAAATAAACAAATATGACATACTAACAATTGTTAACTAGCTCCAACTGGGTCCAGATAAAGATGATGAATATGTTCTAAGAATTAAAATAAACATTGTCTGAAGAATCAAATGAAATATGATGATAATGTCTCAACACAGTAAATCTCAGCTAAGAAGTTGAAACAGTAAAAAAGAACCAAATAGAAAAATGACATCAGCAAGATGGCAAAATAGCTAAGTCCTAGGCCCTCACATGGTCCATACAGAAAATCAACAAAATACTTATGGGAGATACCTAGAAACTGGTTAAAAGGTCTGAGTCTCAAACAAGCACAAAACCAATTGCATAAAAGCTGTATAGGAAATTCAGTATTCTGTCCATTCACCAGAACCATACCACTCTTCCAATCCATGTGGGAGGCTTATTTAGGAGGAATCCTGCAACTTCCTGTTTCTCTATAGGAAGGAAAACCAGTAGAACATACAGCCAACTGAATTGGAGGAGGCTGCCTAAAGGACTTTTTTCTGTCTTGTCTGTATCCACTGAATGACAGAACAAATTACCAGGTGGAGGGTATTGAATAATTAGACTTAGAGGAAACACAGTTGAGTCTGCAAATCCTGGGGTAGACTGTAGATGGCTCACAAGGTCCATGATTTAAGGCAACATCAAGAAGAAAAGGAGAAAACTTCAAGGAGATTACATGCAAAAGCTCAGGAGGGACTCATACTCACAACTATGGTTTGAGAGACACTGTAGCCAGACTATGAAATCTCTGTGAAACTAAATTGTAAAATATGGGTGTGTCAGCTGATTAATGAAATGACAAATAAAAGAAGGAAAACAAAATGGAGAAAAGGAAATTATACAAAGAAACAGGTGATCAAGACACATTTAAAGGAACTAATTAAATTTCCATGAACCAAACACTAAAAATTGGATAAATAGACAAAGAATTAAAAATTACTGTCATAAGATGCACAATGAATTAAGAGAACTTGGTTAATAGTAAATTAAATAAAACAAAAATGATGCATGGACAAAACAAGAATACCAACAGAAGAGAGAGGAATTATGAGAGGGAGCCAAACAGATATTATGTAGCTGCAGAACACAATAAGTACTAAAACTCGAGACGGACTCAATAGCAGACCTTACCAGACAAGAAGAGACTTGAAAGGACTTACGGTATACCATTAAATGGAACAGCATTCATATTATGGAACTCCAGTGGGAAGGTATGTGACAGAAAACCTATTTAAAGAACTAATAAGTGAAAATATCCCAAATATCAGAAAAGAGATGGGCATTCAAATTCAAGAAGCTCAAAGAACTCCAAAAGTATACATATAAAGAACCTATACTGAGACACATTATAAACAAACTGTCAAAATAGAATCTTAACATCAAAATAAAATTCCCATGTAAAAGGGAGCTGTTATATTACCACTAGATTTATTTTAGCAGAAACCTCACAGGCTGGATGATAGTGGGATTATAAATTCAATGTACCCATAAGAAAAATATTGTCACACCAAGAATAATATATCTAACAAAGCTGTCTTTCAAAAATGAATGAAAAATTCAGACTCTCCTATATAAACGAGATAAGAAAGTTCATCACAACTAGTTATGCTCTACAAGAAATATTAAAGAGTCTGATAAGTTGAAATGAAAAAGAACAAATAATGCAAAATCACACAAAAATGTAAAATCCCTGGTAAAGATACACATACAGAATACAGAAGCCTTTGGTATTATAATGTAAGTGAACAAATCACTTATAAATCTGGTATAACATTCTTTAAAGCATGAAAGATGGTATAAACCAAATAGTGTTTTATATACAAATGAAATTAATTTTTATCAGTTAAAAATAGATTGTTATATCTTTACTTATTTTTATTTAGTATTTGTAGTACTGGGAATATAACCCAGGTCCTCATGACACCCCAAGCCCTTAGATTATTATAAGTGCAATGGTAACCATTGTAATATGCAAACTGGCAAATAAGAAATAAAACATGCCACTGCCAAAAAAAAAAAAAAAAATCAGTGAAACACAAAGAGAGGAAAAGAGGAACAAAAATCCTATAAGACCAAAAAAAAAAAAAAATCAGTAATTTATTGAAATGAAAATGGGTTGCATGCACCAGCAAAAATACTTAGGCTAAATGGATAAAAAATAAGATACAATGATATGTTGCCTATTAGCAACTAACTTCATATCTAAAGTTAAAAATGAGAAGGTATAAAAAGATATTTCAGTTATATTAGAACCTAAAGATAGCACAGATGACCATACTTACACAAAATAGATTTTAGGACAAAAATTGTCACAAGACAGAGAAGAACATTGTATGATGATGAAAGGATCAATTTAAACAGAAGATAAATGGTTTAATATGCACCTAATATCAGAGCACCTAAATAAATGTATTTAGCAGACATTGATAGTACTCATGGGAAATATAAGAAAAAAATAATGGCAGGAGACTTCAATATTCCATTTTCCAGCAATGGATTGAAAAACAGTATTCATGAGGAAACAGAACTTGAACAACACACTAGAAAAATCAGATCTACCAGGCCTATATAGAATAGTTCATCCAACAACAGAACATACATTCTTCTCAAGCAACAATGGTATACTCTCCCAGATAGCCACATTAGATCATGAAATCAGTCTTAACAAATTTAGGAAGATTTAAAATGTACAAAGCATCTTTTCTGACCCCATAATGGAATATAAGCAAAAAATCATATCAGAAGAGAAACAAGAAACTCCACAAATATCTGGAAATTAATGATGCATTCTTAAACGACCAATGAGTCAAAGAGGAAATGACCAGGGAAATTATAAAATATTTGGAAAGAAAACCATAACAATTTATGGGATGCAGCAAAGCAGTTCTGAGAGAGGAGTTCATAGTGGTAAACACCTGTATCAAAAAGAAGAAAGATAGCAAATCAAGAACCTAAATTTATATCTTAAAAGAAGAACAAACTAAATACAAAACCAGGAAACAAAAGGAAAATAAGAGTATGAGTAAATACTAGCAATATAAAAATCAATGAAATCAAGATTTTTTTTAATGATCAACAAAGTTGACAAGTACTTAGCTAGACTAACAAAAAAGAAGTTTTGAATGTCTAACTTAGAAATTACAAAGGAGACATTACAACTGAAGTTATAGGAATAAAAGGACTCATAACATTCCTTTGAGAATTGTATGCTGACAAATTGGTTGACCCAGAAGAAACGGAGAAATTCGTACAAAAGTATGATCTACCAAGAAGAAATCAAGAAGAAATAAAAATCTAAATACACCTATAACAAGTGAGGTTATTGAAGCAATAACAAATACCTCCCCACAAAACAAAGCCCAGGATCACAGCATTCCCTGCAGAATTTTACTGAACACTTAAAAAGGAATTAACATCATTTTTTCGCTCTAATTCTTCCAAAGAAAGGAACAGGAGGAGACACATCCAAACTCATTCTGTGAGGCCAACGTTACCCTAATACCAAAATACCCAGCACAACAAAATTATAGAACAATATATCTGGTGAATGTTGATATCTAAATCTTTAACAAAATAATAGCAAACTAAATTGAAGAGCACATTTAAAGGACCATACATTATGGCCACCGATATTTATACATGAAATTTGGAATAATTCATCATATATAAATCAATGAATGTGATATACCACATTAACAGAATGAAGAACAAAATAATATGATAATGCAGAAAAAGCATTTGATAAAATTCAACTTATTTTTATAATAAAAATACTCATCAAGAAAGGAAGAGAAAGTTTCTTGATATATTAAATTTCATATATGAAATGCCTGTAGTTAATATCATACTCAATGGGAAAGGCTGGATTTTTTTTCTAAGATTAGGAAGAAAACAAAGATGCCCCCTCTAACCACTATTTTTCAACATATAATTGGAACTTCTAGCCATATCAGTTAGACAAGAAAAAGAAATAAAAACATTCAAATTGAAAAGGGGAAGAATTTAAACAATTTCTGCTTACAGACAGCATGATCTTGTCCATAGAAAACTCTTAATGTTTTATACACATAAAACCTGTTCTTATTAGAAATAATAAGTGAATTTGGCAAAGCTGCTGGATGAAATATCAGCAAATTCAGTTGCAGCAATAACCAAACAATAAAAGAAATATAAGAAATCTATTTATTTTGACATCAAAGAGAAGAAAATACTTAGGAATAAACTTAAGCAGATGAAAAAATATACATTAAACATATTGCTAAGCAAAATGAAAGGAATACAACAAATAAATGGAAATGCATCCTGTGTTCACGAATTGGAAGATATAAAATTGTTAAAATATTCATACTACTATAATGATCTAAATTCAATTCAATCTTTATGAAAATCCCAATAACATTTATACAGAAGTAGCAAGAATGTCTCAAAATTCTGTGGAATCTCAAAGAGTCATGGACAGCCAAAACTATCTTCAAGAGGAACTAAATTAGAGGGCTTACACTGCCTGACTTTTTTTTTTAGTATTTTTAGTTGTAGATGGACACATACCTTTACTTATTTATTTACTTTTATGTGGTGCTGAGGATTGAACGCAGTGCCTCACACCTGCCAGGCAATCTACCACTCAGCCCCAACACTGCCTGATTTTAAGTATACAACACAGAAAAAAAAAATAGTTTAGGCATGTGCTACTGGATATGAAGAGAAATATACAGGCCAAAAGAACAGAACAGAAAGCACAGAAATAAACCCCTGCACATATGGCCAAGTGATTATTAACAGAAATTCCTAGACTAAACATTTGTCTTCAACAAATAGCACTTGGAAAATAGAGTAGCCACGTGCAAAAAGAATGAGTTGGACCTTACACCACACACAAAAATTAATTCGAAATGGATTAAAGACCGAATGTGAGATCTGAAACTGTTAAAATTCCAGAAGAGGGAACTTTCCAGAATGTTCAGTGAGAGGCGGAGGAGCAGCAGCTGCCTGGGCTGTACACAGTTAAGTGCTCCTTCCCACTCCTCCACAATGCCCCCAGCACGCTCATGGGCTGTAGAAAATGGTGAAAGAAACCACTTACTATGATGTTTTGGGGATCAAACCCAATGTCACCCAGGAAGAATTTTAAAAAGCTTAGAGAAAACTGGCCTTGAAGTACCACCCTGATAAGAATCCAAATGAAGGAGAAAAGTTTAAACAGATTTCTCAAGCTTATGAAGTTCTCTCTGATGCCAAGAAAAGGGAATTATATGACAAAGGAGGAGAACAGGCAATTAAGGAGGTTAGAGCAGGTGGTGGTTTTGGCTCCCCCATGGACATCTTTGATATGCTTTTTGGAGGAGGAGGAAGGATGCAGAGAGAAAGGAGAGGTAAAAATGTTGTGCACCATCTCTCAGTAACATTAGAAGACTTATATAATGATGCAACAAGAAAACTGGCTCTACAAAATAATGTGATTTGTGACAAATGTCAAGGCTGAGGTGGTAAGAAGGAGCATTAGAGTGCTGTTCCAACTGCTGAAGTACTGGAATGCAAATAATAATTCATCAGATAGGACCTGGAATGGTTCAGCAAATTCAGTCTGTGTGTGTGGAGTGCCAGGGCCATGGGGAACGAATCAGTCCTAAAGATAGATGTAAAAGCTGCAATGGAAGGAAGATAGTTCGAGAGAAGATGATCCTGGAAGTTCATATTGACAAAGGCATGAAAGATGGACAGAAGATAACATTCCATGATGAAGGAGATCAGAAGCCAGGATTGGAACCAGGAGATATTATCATTGTGTTAGATCAGATGTGTTAGATCATCACCTCTCATCCAAGTCAGATTGTCAATCATGGTGATATAAAATATGTGCTAAATGAAGGTATGCCAATTTATTGTAGACCATGTGAAAAGGGTCGCCTAATCATCGAGTTTAAGGTAAACTTTCCTAAAAATGGCTTTCTCTCTCCTAACAAACTCTCTTTGCTAGAAAAACTCCTACCTGAGAGGAAGGAATTAGAAGAGACTGATGAAACAGATCAAGTAGAACTGGCGGACTTTGATCCAAATCAGGAATGATGGCACCATTATAATGGAGAAGCATATGATGATGATGAACATCATCCCAGAGGTGGTGTTCAATGTCAAAGTTCTTAATGGGGCTAGTGAATAACACTCACTGCAGGCATATTATATGCAGTAGTGAATGCGTGAAGGAATACAATCATAATATCTCACTACTTCCTATTGTTTTAATATTCAATTATAGTAGTGTTTTAAAAGTTAAATGAAGAAGAAATGCAAATATAAAAGCTCTTACTTTGCCCTGTATGTATGATGACTTCAGTGTGCAAGAAGTTGTGTAATACCTGTAAAAACTACTTTTAAAAAAGTCCCCCTAGCATTTGTTAGGCCATACCTTATTATTGATTTCAGCTGTGTATGATGAAAAACTTAGACTGAAATACTAGGTATATGTGTTGATTTCAGTGTATGACCCTTTGTTGTTAAGCTATAAAATTAAAACTGTATATTTAACTGACAAGAAACCTTATTTTGTAAAAGATTGTTGGTCTTTCTAGTTATTTGTATTAAGTGGGACTCTTGTAATGCCTCTTCCTATGTGGTTTTACATTATCTTTCCTCGAATATTCCTGCATTGCCTCAACCTACTTGAAGGTTGTATATGTATAATGTATAATTTCACTTCTGGTATCAGTGAAAGAAATGATAACTTTCGAAAGAAGAGGTTTATACTGAAAACATCATCATTAAATTGAAATATATAACAGATATCTATGAAATGTCCCTAACATTTGCAAATTTATTAACATACTTCTAAGTCATCTTTGCCTTCAAAAGGAAATCAAGAGAAATTAGAAAAAAATGGAGATAAATAATGACCTTATAATACATCAAAATCTGATATATCTTATCAAATTACAACACTTGACCTAGTCAGTCTTTTTAGTTTTAATCATGCCATTCTCACATGTATCTTATTGTATGTGTGTGTATATGTGTATGTGTCAGTTTTAATCATGCTATTCTACTGTAAGTAGCTATTTTTTTGAGGACATTAACACCTAACAAGTCTTGTAAGAAAAGAAACGTTAAAGCCACATACTTCATGAACATAGATGCAAAATCCTTAAGAAAATAAACTTTCTAATATGGAAAATAAGATAATAGATCATTACCACATGGAACTTATTCTATCAAGGAAATTTTTAAATATTTTTTTAGTTGTTCATGGACCTTTATTTTATTTATTTATATGCAGTGCTGAGAATCAAAGCCAGTGCCTTGCACATGCTAGGCAAGCACTTTATCACTGAGCTACAACTCCAGCCCTAGGAATGATTTTTTTAATATTCAACAAACAATTAATCTCATGCCTATAATCCCAGCAACTTGAAAGGCTGAGACAGGAGGACCACAAGTTCAAAGCCAGCCTCAGCAAAAGTGAGGCAGTAAGCAACTCAGTGAGATTCTGTCTCTAATTAAAATACAAAATAGGGCTGGAGATATGGCTCAGTGGTCGAGTGCCCCTGAGTGAAATCCCTGGTAACCAAAAAAAAAAAAAAAAAAAAACAACAACAACAAAAATCAATATGATCTAATTTACTATTTTACATTAAAGGAGATGAAAAAAGTATTCAACAAAATTCTTTAAATATTCATTGCAAATGACAATTTGAGAAGAAAATAGTCTCAACTTGATAAAGGTATTTGTAAAAATTTTATAGTTAATGTCATTCTTAATGGTAAAAAAATTGAATGTTTCTATATTAGTTTAATAGGGCTAACATAAACACACACACACACACACTATGTGGCTTCAATGACAGAAATTTGTTGTTGGAAGTTAGAAAGTCTAAAGTTAATGCGACAGCACTGTTGCTTCTTTCTAATGCCAAAGTAGGAAGGATCCTTCATATGTTCTTCTCCATGACTTATAGATGACCTTCCTCTACCTATGTGGTTTTACATTATCTTTCCTCATGTATAGTATCTTTGTGCCAAGTTTACCCTTTTTACAAGGACAATAGTCATCTTTAATTAGGGACTATTCTAGTAACCTAAGTCTAACTGGATCACCTCTGTAAAGACCCTTTCTCTAAATAAGGTCACATTCTGAGGAGTCGGGCATTAGGACTCTAACCTGTGAATTTTTGAAGGATACACAACTCAACCCTATTAGTTTCCTTTTTGAGATCAAGAACAAAGTCAGGATGTAAACTATTCAATAGTTTGTTGGAAGTTCTAGCCAATGCAATAAGGCAAGAAAAGGCATAGATATAAAAGAAAGAAAAAAATGAAAATGTTTTGTTCTCAAATGCCATGATTATTTATGCAGAAAATCCTACAGCATCTCTTTTTTTCATTGATTTTATTTTTTTAAATACACGACAGCAGAATGCATTACAATTCTTATTACACATATAGAACACAATTTTTCATATCTTTGTATATAAAGTATGTTCACGCCAATTCATATCTTTATACATGTGCTTTTTTGCATTACAATTATTATTATACATATATACCACAATTTTTCATGTTTCTGTTTGTATATAAAGTAGGTTGACACCGAATTTGTGTCTTCATACATGTACTTTGGATAATGATGTCCATCACATTCCACTATTCTTGCTAATCCCCTGCATCTTAAAAATGTAATTCTTAGAACTAATGAATGAATTTATCAAAGATAGAAGATAAATTCTATATGTAGTAGCATCATTTGGAAAGTGATTTTTTAAAGAAAATACTTTATGGAAGGATATAAAACATAAAATAATGGATAACATATATGACAAATAAGACCCATACAATGAAAAGTATAAAACATTTAGGGGAGGAAGATTGTCAACCTTACTGGTTCTTAAGAAAATAAAAATTAAAGGCTAAATAAGATAATCATTTTGCAATAGAATGACAAAATTAAAACCCCAAAAAACAAAACAAAAATAAACAACAAAAAAGGCAATGTAATGTGAATGATGTGTAGCAACTGAATGTCTTAAATTACTAATGGGAGTATTTGCTATCATGTTGGCAAAGAGTTTCATAATCTTTATAAGTGTATACACTTAAAATGAATACCCACAATTTTATTTCTAGATATTAAGAAGAGATACAAAATATAATTCTCTGAAAAGTCTTTTTCTTGCTTTTTTATTGTAGCTTCATTTATGAGAGCCAAAGATAAAAACAACCCAAATGTCCATCAACATGTAAACAGATAAACAAATGATGAGAAGTTCATAAAACAGTATACATCACAGCCATATAAATGATAATACTACTACAATATAATTTTTTTAAAATAAGTGTCACATTGATTCAGCATTTAGGTAAGTTTCCCTTGTAGAACAACTGATGAAGTTCAAAGACCAAGTACCTCCCTTATAGAATTCTCACTCTGTGTGGCAGTCTGATTTCCCAGGTTCTAGGTACCAAACAATTAGGTTCAACTCCCATTACCTAAAGGTCAATAAAATTATTCAAAGGAGCTAGTCCTAACCACTCCCTACCCCTTGCTTTCCCATTCTGTCCTATAGAAACCATAATGAAAGTGCTTGCCCATATTTCCCTCTATACTTCTGCCTGATATTTTTGTGTTCCATCCTAGTACTTCCCCTGAGGAGTTTTGTATGGTATATTGTTTCTCCCTAGGATCCATGAGCATAACAAGCTCTTAAACTCCAGTTTCTTTCTCTTGATCTGTATCTGCCCTCACCATACTTCACCCAAGAAAATATATTAAAAACACTGATAAACACAAAAAACATACTTAAATTCATTTCCTATGGATGCTGTAACAAATAAACATTCTCTTAGTGGCTTAAAACACCAGGAATATATTCTGTTACAGTTAAAGATGCCAGAAGTCCAAATCAGGGAGTCAGTGAGGCAATGCTCCTTTCAGAGGCTCCAAGCAAAGTTCAATCTTATTTCTTCCAGTTTTGGGTGGCTGCTGGAATTCCATGAGTTGGGACCACATCACTCCAGTCTCTGCATCTTTAGTTTTCTGTATGTCAAATCTCTCTCTTCTTCCCTCTATTAGGATACATGTCATAGCATTTAGGTCCATTGTGAATAATCTAAGATACTCAACCCATCCCAAGATCATTAATTTAATCTCAGAAGTTCTAGAAAATAGGGCTTGATGTCCTTTTAAAATTTTTAATAGATTTTACTTTTATGGACACTTTTAGATTCATAGCAAACATGAATGTATAGTACAGAGTTTCAATATATCCTCAACTTAACCCCACAATTCCACCCCCACTAAACTGCACCAGAGTGGAACATTACTACAATTGATGAAAATACATTGACATACATTTATCACCAAAAGTTTGCATTATGGTGAATGATTGTTATTGAACATTTTATATTTTGACAAATGAACTATGATATGTATTCACTTTTAAAGTATATAGAATGGTTTCACTACTTTATAATTCATCCATATTCCACCTATTCATCCCTCTCCTACCCTTAACCTCTGGTGATCACTGATATTCTTACTTTGTTTGCACTTTTGTTTTCAAGGAATGTCATATATTTGTAATCATACAGGATGCATTTAAAAAAATTTTATTCATTTGGTATCATGCATCTACATTTCCTTTATAACTTTTCAGCTCATTTCTTCTTAGTGCTAAAAAATTATATATACACACATAAGCATACATACATCCCTCAGTTTATCCATTCACCTTCTGAAGGGCATATTGCTGCTTCCTAGTCTGGGCACTTATAAATAAAGATGTCATAGACATTGGTTTGTGGGTTTTGTGTGAGCATAAGTTTTGGCTTGTGTTGGTAGATACCAAAGTATCATGTTTTTTGGATTACATGGTGAGAGAATGTTTAGTTTCAGTTCTAACATTTTACACTGATACAAGCAAATGGTTGCTGTCAAAATTTTGGATTTTCAGCATTCTAATAAATGTGTAGTAGTTTCTTGTTTTAATTTGCAACTCTCAATGAAATATGATATCAAATATATTTTCATATGCTTAACTTACAATCAACATATCTTTTTCACAAAATATCTGTTAAAATATTTTGCCCAGTATTTAATTGGATTGTCCATTTCTCATTGCTGAGTTTCAAGGGTTCTTTGTACACTTTGGATAACAGTCCTTTATCAAATGTCATTTGCACACATTTTCTCATAGTCTGTGGCTTGTATCTTGATAACATCTTTAACAGAATGGTTCTGAATTTTAATTAAGTCCAGGTGATTAATTATTTTTTCATGAATTATGTCTTTGGTGTTGTATTTAAAAAGTGATGACCACATCCAAGCCTACCCAGATTTTCTCCTCTGTTATTTTCTAAGTATTTCATGGTTTTGCCTTTTATACTTACAGTGTGGTCCATTTTGAGTTATTTTTTGTGAAAGGGGTAAAGTCTGTCTCATTATGTTTTTTTCAATTTGGATGTCCACTTGTTCTAGCACCATTTATTGGAAAGTTTATCTTTTCCCACTGTATTTCCTTTGTTCTTTTGTCAAAGATCAGATGGCTATATTTATGTGGATCTATTTTTGAGTTCTCTATTTTGTTTCATTGAACTACTATCTTTTTTTTTTTATTATTGACTTTGGCAAAGGATCTAAGAGTTTTCTTTGGACTTTAAAAATCTCTATGGTGTTACTTTCGTTGAAAAAATAGAAACAAAGTACATAATTTCCACTATGATGAAGGGTAAAAAGAGATTTATAAAAATATTATGAAAGAAGAAAAGGGTATAAAAAGAAGAATAAATTTGATATTAAGTGGATTCAAACACAAATGTATTAATTACTTTCAGTGTAAATGGACTAAATGTTTCTGTTAAAGAAAAGCATTTTCACACATGATATTAAAAGTAGGGATAGAAAAAGAAATAAAGTTAAAAAAACAGAACAAAATAATCTATGAATAGTCTAACAAAATAAAAGCTAGTATATCTTTGTTGGTATTGAAAATATTAGCTTTAAGGCCAAGTAAGCACAAAAGATAAAAATAGTTATTCTTTAATAATAAAATATTTGACTCTGTATATTATCTATTCAAATTATAACTCACCTTATAATCCATGTTTAAAATAGATAAGGCTAAAAAATAGTAATAAATAGTAGCTCACAATTAAATTGGGAGATATTTAACATACCAACCTCAAGAGTTGTTAAAACAATAGATTTGAATAGCATTTAATTAACCTAATCAAATGGAAATATAGAGAAAATATTCTTTTGACTATTGTGTACATCTGGGCTCAGAAAGTGAGTCTTTATAAGGTCAAAATAGACCAGAATATGTTAACTGTAGTAATATCACATGTTTGCTCTTTAATTATTATAACTTCAATATTATGAAAATATTATTATTTAATTTTATTTAAAATTATTATTACAGTTGGTTTCTTACAAAGGTGCCACTTTAATAATATTATTAAAATATTATTAAAGTTGGTTCCTTACAAAGGTACCACTCAGTGGTCTCTCTACTGGTGTTGTAGTATATCATCGCATATTTATCATATACTAATCTGAAATTGTTGTTATGAAGCATCTAACTTTTGCCTTTCTATTGAATTAAAATTTTTAAATTTTTTAAAAATACCTTCATTTTATCTATTTATTTTTATGTGGTACTGAGAATCGAACCCAGGACCTTGGATGTGCTAGGTGAGCATCTTACTGTTGAGCCACAACCCCAGCCCAAAATTATTTTTTATTTTAATTTGTACTTCCCACATTATCAGAAAAATTGGGCCTCTTTTATACATTTGGCAACTTGGGTTTTCACTTAAGATTCCTTATTCCTTTTTCTGCCATTTTTGTTTTTAGATTTGTCTTCTTCCTATTGAGAATCTGGAATTCTTGTATTCTTGTTATTTCTTGTTATATATTGCAGATATATTCTTCACCTCTTCATCACTTGTTTTTGAATAATTTTTGTAGTGTAAATTTAAGTAATCTTGAATTTTGGTAATAAATAGGGAGTGCCGTAATAAATAAGTATGCTGGCATTATTATTTGGTTTAGCTATTTACCATGCAAAAAGGTTTTATTACTCTTTAAATTGTTTTTTGTTATACTATATGTCACTTGTATCATTCTTAAATCACATCAATAAAATAAAATTTTAATTAGATAAGTGGTTCTATGTGACCAAAAAGTACAAATTATGAAAGTAAATTTAAAAATAAACAAGTAGGACAACAATATATTAATTTTATATTGAAGAATTTTTTATATAATTCTCAGAAATTTCACTGGTTACGTAAAAATGAAAGTCTGGAAAATACTGAAGTAATTATTTCAATAGTGTCTTTGATTGTTAACATTTTCTGATTCTATGATTTATTCTTTCCTTAAATTTTCATATCCCATGAAAAAAGAAATGTATAGAATATTTTATGAATTAAAAAGCTTACAGGAATCTAGTGGATGTATCAGTCAAAAGGCTATGCTGTAGTAAGAAAAACTCAAAATTTTTCAGTGGCTTCAAATACTAAGTTTGTTTTTCGTTTTCATCTAAGATCAGCAAGGGAATTCTTATTAGTCCCTTTGCAATGGCAACAAAATTTTTATTTTGACATATATTTTAACAATTTAGGAGGCCCCTAAGTAAACATTATTTTTTTTCTTGCATTTCATTGCAAAAGCAAATTACCTGGACTTCCTCAAATTCAAACAGGTGTATATTTCACCTGCAGGGAGACACACCAACTATTGTGAACAATTGTCCATCTGTCTGTGACTGTGAAGTTATAGTTGAAAACTACCAGAAAGAAATAATTCCATTTGAGTTAACACTTGAAAAGCAAGAAATGTATGAAGAACCCTTACCACTTCCACAGTCTTCTAAAAATATTATTAACTAAACAGAACTCTATATATTCCAAAATACGTTCACCAACGATACTTTGTCTGATTTTCATAACAAGCGAGACTATAGGAAGAGCTCACTGAAGAGTTAGACTACTTTGTCTTGAATTTCAGTCCAATATTTTCTACAATTTGACAATGAACAAATCATGTGGCCTGCTTTTTTTAATGTCTCTGTTTTCTCATTTCAAAAATAGTGATAATCCCATTTGACAGGGTTATCCCATTCCTCAATATATGTCCAAAGGAGTCAATATTAGCATATTACAGTGACACAGCCACATCAATGTCTATAGCAGCTCAATTCACAATTGTTAAGCTATGGAGCCAACCTAGATGCCCTTCAACAGATGAATGGATAAAGAAAATGTGGCATATATACATAATGGAGTATGACTCAATCATAAAGAGAATGACTTTATGTCATTTGCCAATAAATAGATGGAGCTAGAAACTATCATGCTAAGTGAAATAAGCCAATCCCCCCAAAATAAAGGTTAAATGTTTTCCCTGATATATGGAAGCTAACCCACAATAAGGGGTTGGAGTAGAAGTTCAGTGAATGAAGGGAAATGAAGGGAAGAGAGGGTAATAGGAAAAGGAAAGACAGTGGAGTGAATATGATATAACTTTCCTTTACATATATGAATATACCACAGTGAATCTCACCATGATACATATTGACAAGAAATTAATTAAAAAATAATTATGGGTAACCGGCAGATCAATCAGTAGAGGCAGCGGGTGGGAAGAGGGTAAGGGAAAAAGAGGTACTGGAGTATGAATTAGGATAAGTTATATTCTGTAATTGTATAATTATGTTAAAATGTATTCTACTGGTTACTTAAAAATGTAACTAAAAAGAACCAATATAAAACTTTATTAAAAATAGTGATAATCATAATTCAATCCTTCAGGGCCATAGCGGGGTGTGGGGGTAGGTCAAACTGATAAAGCATGGAATTAGAAAGCAACACTCAATACATATTGTTAATATCCTTAGAGGATTCTGTTCTTTCATCAAATTCATTAAAATACTACCACCCTCATTTCCAAAGTGAAGACTTTAATGAAATCTGTAGATACCAATTGATTATCCAAGGTTCACATCATAGATGGCAGAACTTACACTTAAAACTAGGTTTCTTTTGTAGTCACTTTATTTACATTCTAGTCTCACTTATTTTATTTAGCTAATTTGACCCAATTAGATGATGATACAATCTTTATGGTTAATTTAGCAAAGTTTTTTTCTATGTATATTAGTTTAAGTGATTCAGGGAAAAAAGAAAAAAGATTAGTTGAGAGTGGAAGAGGATATTGTAGAAAAAGAAAGTGAAACAACTGTGTAGGTATGGTGTAATCAGAAAAGGTTGCAGAACAGCAAATTTAGCAGAGGAAAGACAGTGGTTGGCTCAGGAAGCAAGGGTGAGGCCAATGCGGTGTCATTATGGAGATTGGATTACTGCTTATACAATTTAGATTTGAAGAATTGGAACAGGGCTGTAGGATTGCATTTTGAAAAGAAGAGGTTTTGTAAAATTTATAAAATTCCAGCATTTCATTCTTTTCTGCTGATCAGAAAAAAAAAAAAAAAGCAAAACTGAGATTTTCGTCATTTCTCAATTGAAAAACACTTAACTGTGGTTTTGAGATATTGCTGATTTTAAGTTGACCTGGTAAGTGGGTTTTAATATTTTCTTGAGTTTAATATAAGTCCCCTCTCCCCTTCATCCACCCTTTTTGTCTTGAAATAGGTGGTTTCTGTCATATGGTTTGATACAGTTCAGAGCTTCACAGTCTATTTTAGGTTTGCTGACAGCTCATGTTTCAGTGTCTAACAGAACAAACTGTACTATTTATGTTGGAAATGTGACTGAGTGCTGGCTCAAAACATTTCTCTAATTTCAGAGATCTGGTAGGCAAACTTCATTATCTTTGCCTTCTTTATCTAACCTTCACGTGGGGCTTATCCTAAGCTTAGGTTTATTTTCTTTTTCCTTACTTCTGGTGGGGACTGCTGATGGGTGAAGGTTTCCTGTTTTGAGAAAATCTTACATAATACAATGTAAAATTCAAAGGAATTATGGCTTCTTTTCAATAAGAACAACTATGCACTTGATCAAGTTTTATAGTTAATAAAACTAACTAAAGCTTTAGTATATAAAAAACTGGAAAAAAAAATAGAAAAAAAATCAAGTTTGCAATACTTGTAGGTAGATATATGTGATAACATACCTTGCATAGATGTGACATTAAAAGTATGTCCTTTTTACAGCCTATAGAAGAATGAGAAATAAATATCTATTGGTTATAAATTATAAAGTAAATAAAAGTATTTCTATTGAATATTTTAATGATACTTCTATTAAATTTTTTACTACAAAATACATAAATATGAGGTCTCTGGCTAATAACTGTAAATGACAAGAGTATGTAATTCGTCTCTTCAATTCCTTTGGATATTAAAAACCCCAGTAGCATTTAACACAGTTTCGAGACTACTTACAATAGGTAGAAAGAATTTTGTGAATAATTGATATTTGTATAAATAGACAGGAAGTTATAGAAATCTACAGGTTTCTTCGAAGTTATTACTCTTTGTTTAACATTTTAATAGAACTCCATCAATTTATGTAATTCTGGCTTTGGCATGACTCAAGTAGGGTTTAAGCTAAATGGGTTAAGTGAAATCCCGAATTTTTGCTGGAGTCTTACCGTTATATTGACATTTATATTGCAGGCATTAAATAAAATAACAATGTCTCATATAATATCTATTGGAAAAATATTTTAGAGATAACTCTGCACTGGATAATTTTCAGTTAGAATTTTCTTCATATCTGTGGATATGATTTTTTTACAATTATTCATTTATATATTATTATTTTAATAGTACATATTTATGAGGTGTGGTATAATAATTTGACTCATGTATACAAGGTGCAATGATCAAATCAGGGTAGTTAGCATTTCCAACTGTTTAAAATTTTAAAAATATTTTATTAATACATAATAAATATATATATTAATGGGGTGTTTATATTTCACAATAACCTAATAAATATGTTATGAATAACTAGAAGAGATAACTTGAAAGTTTTAAACATAAAACAATGATAAGAAGATGGACACATTAAATATCCTGTTTTGATCAGTGCATATCATATATATATGAATCAAAAGTATCACAGTATATCCCATAAACATTGGGTATGTATATTGACTATAAATATTGACCTGAAAGATTGTTGATTTACTGTTAGGATATTATTAGATGCCCTGTTTTATGTATTTTATGTGTATGAATTCCTAGCCTTATTTCATATTTTTAAGGAATTTCCAAGTTATCTCATTTGCTACTATGTATAGTAACAGGAGAGCTTTCGAATAGAGAGAAATTTCCTCTTTGTTGAGCAATGCAAAAAATAAACATACATAATTAACAGAATTATTATTACTAACTTTGATAGGTTTTCTGAGGAAAATTCTTACAGGATAGCTATTCTAGGAAAATAGACACAACAAATATTGCAAATCCATATATATTTTTTTTAATTCCAAAGATATCCTGGATTTGATTGCAGATTTAATTTCACATGGTAGCAACATATTTAGTTATATGAAGCCTTCTCCTGTGGGGTTTAGAGCTCTAATTATTGCTTGTTTGAGGGGAAAATTAAGATTAAATGGGTCATAACTGCTTCCAGGTTGATGAAGGACCTGGAGCCCTCAAAAACAGGATAGCAATTCTCTTAAGATTGAGTGTCCTCTGCAATGTCCAAGGAGGCTAAGCTCTGTTACTTTGGATACCAGTGGTCAGAAATGCTCATGTCTCAATATTTCTCTAACACTGACTTACCCCAGGATGCTGTGGTATGCAGCACCTTCACTGGTCACCAAGCCCCATTTTGGTTTCAAGGCTCCATTGAACTAATGAGAGGGTTATCAGTGTTTTGCTCCTGGGGATGCTCTGGCTGCATGTTTGAATCTTTGCTTTGCCGTGGACCATTCATCCTTGGTTGTAGCCCTCACTGTTCACAGTCATTGGAGCCTTGGATAAGTTGTTACTATGTTCATGAAAGCTGTTACCATGCTGTGGAAGCTCTGACATTTTTAATACCTTAAGAACCAATCGTATGCCTCCTTGCCTCTACTGTCATGCCATTCATCTCACAATAAGGAAGAAATAAGAGATCAGTCCATTTGTAGACAAACTTTCTCCCAATCACATGGTTATTTTAGAATTAATTGTTGAGAGAAATTCGAGAGGAAATGTATTCAAGTAATCATAAGACTGAGTTTTATATTATGATGAGATGATGGGGTTGTCTCCTAATTCATAAGGCTCACAGTATTACTAAACTTTAGATATGCGCTTTTGCCTTTTGATTTATCAATATTTTAAAGATAATTTAGCTTTGTTATTGTCAATACATGATCATACTTCTGCATTTGACTTGGGAATAATAGACAAAGGGAAAAACTTCATTCACGACTAAAGACCCCAGAAAATAGACACTGTTTAATTAAAAACTAGGAACTTCCCTCTGTTCCATTGATACCAGCTGGTGATGGTCACCTATCCCCTGGAAAACTTTAAAATTAGGAGAGGCTGAAATCTCAGTTTACAGATTTCTGAATCCTAGGAAGGAAAGTCAGGGAAGAGCTCTCCCTTTTTGGTATATCAGAGTATTACAGATTCCAACAGACTTTATCCTCAACTGTGCTTTACTTGTCCTGAAATAATCTTCCCATGGATATAAAATTATAAATAATAAATAATTTTCCACTGTGGAAATTGATAATGACCACATGTATTTTATGAAAAGAAAATTACCAAAAAAATGTTGAAGAGAATATATTGTGCTCTTTAAAAAAGAATAAGTGAGAAAAATATATGACAATGTATTTGACCAGTAATAGAAGTTTATATTCGTATATCTCCACCTATCTTGGGTTGCTAATAAAATTCCCCAATAATATCCTTAAGTTTTCCCTTACTTTAATAATATCTTACCTGCACTGTGAATATCACTGATCTGTTGCTAAAAGGATGGCTCAAAATTAACTGATTAGGCAATGATGAAAGTATTTTTCAAAATCAACACAGGTTTGCCAGAAATCCTAAAGAAGGAAAGGTATTGTATCCTTCTTTTCAAGGATTTCTGACTGCCCCCCACCCAGGGTCTGTCTCTCTTGAGGTAATCTTTTGCTACTTTTATTTGCTCTCTTATCTCATTGTTGGAGTGATCAGTCTTTGCCTCTGTTTGCTCATTTAGGCCATTCTTTAATTCACAGGTTATTTTAATTATGAACCTTCTGAAATCCTTTTCTGACATTTCATCAAATTTGCTCTCCATTGGTTCTGTTATTAGTGTCCTGGTTTGTTTGGGGCACTTTCCTCCCTTGTTTTTTCATGTTGTCTATGTGTCTTCCTTTCTTGCAGTGTGAATCTGAGATATTACAGTTTCTTCCCTATATTCTTGTAGTACCCATGCAGATTGTCTATACCTCACCTTAATGTTGGGCTTCCAGACCCTGCTGGTGTCCCTCACTGAGTGCTACTGCTTCCTGGGTCTGAGTCCTGCTTCAGTGGATCTGGGCTGCTGGGCTTGACCTCCCCTGGTAGTTTGCTGGTCTAAATGGGCAGTCCTGTGCCAAAGGCTAGGCTCTGATGGTGTCTGCCCCACAGGAAAAGGATGGACCAGGCCTTCTGTGTACTTGGGCCCCTCAGAGGTCCATGTGGGTGGATTTGGGCCACTGGGCTTGACCTCCCACAGTAGTCTGCTGGTCACAAGGGATGGTCCTGCGCCAAAGGCTAGTTTCTGGCTGTGTCTGCCCTGCTGGGAAAGGGTTGGGCCAGGCCTACTGTGCACCTGGGCCCTGCAGAGGCCTGTGTAGGAAGATCTGGGCCACTGGACTTGACCTCCCCCAGTAGTCTGCTGTGAATATACTGTGTATACAAAGAGAGATATGAAAAATTGTACTCTATATGTGCAGTAAGAATTGTAATGCATTTCGCTGTCATATAAAATAAGAAAAATTTAAAGAAGGAAAGATATAGAAAGAAAGAGCTGTGTGAAGGGGAGAAAGAGGGAATATAGAAAGGAAAGAAGAAAGGGAAAAGAAAAAAATTCAAAAAATTAAAGATGGAAAATAATAAAGATGTCTTCTCATTCCCATATCTTATTCTTGGGGATACAAAAGTATTTCTGATAAGTAGAAAGAATTATTAGAAGTTGAAAAGTGTGGAAAGGAAAGAGAATGCCAAGTGATGAAAGAATGAAAGGTGGAAAGAGAAATGAGTTTGTAACAATTTCAGTAGGACCAAGACTAAAAATAACAATGCTGTAATAACAATATCATAGCAAACAAGCTTACTGAGATTTTATCATGTTCATACACTAGAATAACAGCTTTACTTGCATTAACTTGTTTAATCATGATAATTTTATGACATAAGCATTACTTTATTACTTTAGTTCATAGATAAGTTAAATTTACAAAGGCCAATTTCCAGGGTTACACAACTGATAAATGGAAAGGTCAAGATTTAAAACTAGCTTGTCTTAATCTTTAGGTCATGTTCTGAACCATTACATTTTAGCATTTGTAACCTTGAATCAAGTGTGAAGTTAAAATGATTTCTCTCTCAACTCTTTAGAGCATCAGCTCTATATTATCACCAACTATATAATCCATCTTCTCTTCTAATCTGATTCTAATTCTCAAGCACATCTAGTTAGTGTTTTGTAATCCTTGTAAATTTTCCTTTTTTGTTTGTTTTTGAAAACTGTTCTCTGGTAATGAAAGAGCTCTTTATTCTCTCCTTCCTATACCCTCTACCCCATCTTTTATATCAATTGATGGTATCTGTATTTTCAATATCTCTCTTGGTACCTTGTCAGCTATCAAGGATCCAGTTTTCCAGACCAGATAATTCAGACAGCGTTAGCCAGGACATTGTTTGGGGATGACATCTGTTCTGCTCAGAATCTCTGGTAAATCAGTAAATATGTTGTGTGCCATTCCTCAAAATATCATTGCTTTATTGGAAACTCCCAAATTTCTCTGGTATTTTGCTTCTCACACCTATCTCTTAAGTTGTTTTTGTATTCCCATGTAGGTTTAAAAGTGGACGCTCAAACTCAGGATTTTTTGTTCCTGTGACCAATCTATCTTTAAATTGCACTGAAAGTGACATGGGCATTGCCATTTTCTACTCACCCAACCTTTAAATAACAGAGTCCCATTTAACTCCATTTTTTTCTCCTCAGATATCTACTTAGCTACCATTTCAATCTTCACCAGATTTATTGCATCTCTCTTCTCTGTATAAGTTAATTATTACTTAATAACAATATCTCATGTCTTATAATTGTATGGGTGGAACAGATGGCCCTTCTGCTGGTTCAGCCCTGGAGCATTATTCATCTACTGTTAGCTAGTGGGTCAAAACTCAGATGATTGAAATGGCTAAGGACAACCAGACTTCTTTACCTATCCATTCATTCCAACTCTGCACACAGCACAATAGACTCTGATTTTGATAAGATTAAGCCTCATGCAGGTCCTAATAAAATTTTTGCGTGTTTCTTGTTGACTGACATTTCACTCTATAAGGAAAATCACACACTGAGTAAATCAGTCCCATAGACTATATAGGAAGAGAGTCCACATAGGTATGGCCATTGGAAAATGTTATTCATAGGGTAGCCCTTATTGCAACAATCTGCAGTACTCTCCTAATTCTCATTCTTATTGCTATAATCCTAGTTCAGATTTTCATGACTGCCTGTTTAATAATCTGCAGGACTTCTATTGTTTCTTCCCAGCTACCTGTGCCTTCTAATGCATCTGTTATACTTAAAAAGTTCTAATCAAGTTCCTTTCCTGTCTAAAGCAAACAATCAGTATCTTGGTATAGGCTTCCAAGAAAAGTGTTTCTTTCTTCTGACTTTGAGCATTCTCAATACATCTTTACCACCTTGATGTCCATGGTTCTCCTACACCTCAACTTATGGTTTTAAAGCATTTCTTTCCTCCTTCCCCTTACTCACATTTGATAATTCTATTTTTCTTACTAAAATGGAATTTTACCTGATCTTTTTTCATTAAAATCAAACTCATTCTTCGAATCAATTTCATCTTCCCCTATTCATGTCAGAAATTAATTACTTTTTGTGTCAATAAAATCTTAACACACTTTACTCATGACTCCCTTACCACAATGATCTGACCCTTCACTTTACTATTGTTGGCTTTTTTGTGTGGCTGTATCCCTTCTCATACTTAACCTCTAAAATAATTCTACTAGGATCTGACCTATCATATATGTAATTTAACATTTTTAATGACCATTTGTAAAGAAGCAAAAAATGAACTGAGGTTATTTATGTTAATAATAGATTTTTATTTATCTTAATTTCTCTCAGAATATTAATTCATCAAGTAAAAACAATTATTCATTTTCATGTTCTGGTTTTATATTAACTCTGAAATACAAATTGTATTTTATACTTAGAGCATATCTCTGTTCAAATTAGCAACATTTCAACTGCTCCATAGATAATTCTTGCTCGTGGCTACTTTAGTGACATTCCAAATTTAGAAATATGGAAGAAATGTTGATGTAACACAGAAAATATCACTTCATAGTCAGACTTTTTATATTCTGCCCTGTCACTTACTACAGAAGTTTGGGCAAATTGCTTAGTCTCTCTGGGCCTTAGTTTCTTCATGTATATGAAATTTTTGAAAAGACAAGGGTTGAAGTATTACACAATTTCTGACATGGTATTCATTTATTTATAAAATGAAGACATAACACATACTAATCTCAATGTCTTGCACGATATGGAACTTAGAGTATATGTTAGATAGCCATTTATTGAGCGCATTAGACATACTAATCATTTGCTAGGTTCTAGGAATATTGCATATGATGTCTGCCTTTTAAAAGCTTAGTCCAGAATGGTGAACATGTAAATATTTAATTATTTATAACACATTTACAATATAAATGATATGTATAATAATTTGAAAAGCTGTTACACGGCAGAGGAGTTATAAACTATGCCTAGGAATATGAGTGTAGGCTTTATGAAGATGTTGCTTCAACTCAATATATGCCAGGTACACAACAATGGTAGAAGAGGATCATAGGAAGAATACCAGGAGGTATGAACTTACATGTAAGACACATGGAACTTTGATTGTCCACATGGTTGGTCCCAGGAAAGACCAAAGGAGAGTCCGGTGAATACTAGAGAAATAATTAGGTAATAATTGGAATAATAACTCTTTCCCAGAGATAGTACTTCCTCATTTCCCCTCATCTTGATAAATGATATCATTGCCAAATATCTATATCTTTAGTGTCTGCATTTCATAATTCTTTAGATTTAATATATCCATAAACCTGTTGCCTCTCACCTTTGAAACATCCTCTCTGTGCCCTAGTCAAAGTCACCCACTTCTTTTCTGGGCTACTATAAAAAGCCTCTAACTTATCTTCCTTTTTTCATTCTTATACTCCAATTTCTGATTTCCTCCAAGAGGCAATGATGATTTCCTTTTAAAGTACAGCATGCTCTTTCACCACTCTTTACAGCATCACTACCTCTCTTTCTTGATTCATTCTAAGATCTGACCTACCTATCTATCTTCAATTCATTTGCTTTTCCATTTATCACACATGCTTTAGCCTTGCTAACTTAAAAAAAAAGATCCTCGAGTATTCCAAGCTTTTTTTGCCCATCAGTTTTTGCTTTCTCTTCTATCTAGATTGGACTTTTTCTTGTCTTCAAATGACTACTGATTTTTAATTCTTTAATTCACAGCTAAAATCACTCCCTCAGTAATGTTTCACTGACCATCCAGTCTGAAATACTCTGATAGTGATGTTACTCTCTATTTTATTATGCTGTTACTTCATAGTAGTTTTTATCGAAACCTGAAATTATTTATCATCACTGTTATTCTCATTACTGATATTATATTTACTTGCATATTTTGTTTTTCTTCCACTAGAATGTAAGCTCTCTTGGAATAGAAAAATGACTGTCTTGCTCATCATTATATCCCTTATATCATCCTTAATATTTGGCAAAGGAGAACACTCAATCCTTCTTGAAAGGATGGATAATATTTTCCCACCTATACTATTAATTAAGGAGGAAAAGTATGTGCATTCTTTGATTTAGTGTTTTATTAGACATCAAAGATATTTGGCTATGGGGATAAAATCATAACCACCACAAATTCTGCTATTCCAGCATAAATCGTACTATTCTAGCACAAAATCTACTCTCTAGCCATATTATTAAGCACTTGAATTGATGAGTGGGGGCGTCCTAATTCTCTAATTCATGGGCATTTAAATTTCAAGTAGTTTTTAAAATTTTAATGCAGAAATGTAAATAACTAAAAATTGGTGTGTGGGAAGGAGTAGAAGAAAAATAATGTCTTGTTTCTTTTTGGAAATTGAAATATTACAAACATTGCAGATAAATAGTTCAAACAACATTTTGAGTATAAGTTGAGTTATGTCTAATTGTAACTTTCTATTAGTGAAGCACATCAGAAATAAGATCTACTTCTAGGTAAATAATACATGAATGAGGACTGTTTACATATGTCACATGCCAGATATTTGAAAAGACTAATATTCCTTTAATAAGAACAACATTAAGTTCTAAAAGGTCATTTAAGATTATTTTCTTGGGAGATTTTATGAATGTTCTTCACCTGTTGAGTTAACATTATTATTGATAATCTTTTTCACATTCCAGTGTTTGTACTCTAAATATTTATTCATGTTAACGTTTACTTTGTCAAATGTGTTCTTTTACAGGAATATAAATAGCTGCTAGAAAGAACAGTGGCAGCTTCAGAGCAAAATGAAGTTATTTTTGCTGCTTTCAGCCCTTGGGCTCTGTTGGGCTCAGTATTCCCCAAACACTCAACAGGGAAGGACCTCTATGGTCCACTTGTTTGAGTGGCGCTGGGTTGATATTGCTCAGGAATGTGAGCGATACTTAGCTCCCAATGGATTTGGAGGAGTTCAGGTAAGGATTGTTCACATCATAAATTGCAACATTTACTTGAGCTTATGATAAATGCTATAATAAAATGGCAACCCGTTTCTGTGAAATTGAGATAATATTTTACTTAACATATAAGCCCTCTGAAACAGTTTTCTGAGGAAGAAAAAATTTAGTATTGGTGGCAACTTTATATTTTGTTTCAGGATAACAGCAGGACATCTTTAATGGGCTGTTAATATTTTAGAGTGATTATAAAGTACTGTAGCTGCATGTACAAAGATTCAGCAATAATTTTAGGTTATTAATTTGTTTTAGAGGTTTTAATGATATAAAATAAGCTATAATTTGATACTTATTTAGATTGCTTTGTTTGTAGATCTCACCACCCAATGAAAATATTGTTGTTAACAACCCTTCAAGACCTTGGTGGGAAAGATACCAACCAATTAGCTATAAAATATGCACAAGATCTGGAAATGAAAATGAGTTCAGAGACATGGTGATAAGGTGTAACAATGTTGGTGTAAGTGAATTTAAGTTTCCTTTAAAAATATTATATAGGAAGATAATTTCTTCTTTTTCTTTCTCTTCTTGAGCAGAAAGTTTCTGGGGCTTGATTTTTTAAAATTTTATTTCATACTTGAGCTATAACTCAAAAGGAACTATTGCTTTATGTTCAACCTTTATAAATCCTTATTTTTGTGCCATTCATCTACTAAAGAAAAGACCATTTAGTTCAAAGAAGAGTTTATTTGTAAAGCAATGCATCAACTTTAAAACTTTATAACTAAATACATTTCTTATTAAGCATTAGAAATTCCAATTACAATAATTGCTGTGATTTTTATGTGATTTATCTATAAGTAAATTCCTGAGTACTCTTCTCCATCATTTTTTAAAATAAAAAATAGCCATTTTCTCTTTAGAGTGAGTAGTGTAATGATAGGCAATATCTATCTTCCTTTCTTCAGATACTAAGCAGAGAGTAAAGGCTAATAGTTTCTTTTTCCTTATGATCCACTGAAATTTCAAAAATTAATAATTTCTTCTGTCTCAACTGATTGTTACCTCCTCAAAAATGACTTTCTTAATAATTATCATAGTTTCTGCTTTTCTCAATTCATCATTTATGTAAATATATGACCAGACAACTAGAATAGATATCACTCTTCATTTCACATTAGTTTCCTTTCATGCTTCACTTTTTAATCTTATTGGAAAATTAAGTTATACAATAATTATGAAATATTTTATATTTTAATGAATACTCTGTAAAGTTTAATCAATAATGTGTCATATTTTTACCTAAAATCAAACTGAAGTAAACCCTTTGCTTTTCAGGTCCGAATTTATGTGGATGCTGTAATTAATCATATGTGTGGTGAAGGGGGAGGTGCAGGAACAAGCAGTACTTGTGGAAGTTACTTCAATGCTGGAAATAGGGAATTTCCAGCAGTCCCATACTCTGGTTGGGATTTTAATGATGGTAAATGTAAAACCTCAAGTGGCGGCATTGAGAGCTATAATGATGCTTATCAGGTAATTTTCTTTTTAAAATAATGATCTGAATAAAGATCTACCTATGCCTTTAATTATGCACATGTAACTTACTTAAACACTGATTTTAAACACTAGTTTATATTCCTAGGTAAAATAACTAACCATGACTGCATAAAAATAAAAAAACTCAATAATCAAAAGCATTTTGCAGTCATGATACTAGTTATAGAACTCAGTGATAGAATACTTGCCTGGCATGTGTAAGGCACTGGGTTCACTCCTCAATCCCCAAAGGATAAATAAATAAATAAATAAATTCCTCCAGTCAACTAAAAAGCTCATCTACTCATCAACTCATTTTCTACCTTCTCCATTTTTATGCTAGAAAATATTTCAAAGTGCACCACAGAATAATGCCAATATTCCCAATGCCCAATTTAAAAAATGAACTATGGAAATATCTGTTGATGAATAAATGAATGAATAAATGATCAAACAGATTCTCAGGTGAAAGATGATATTTTTAAAAAACACAAAATTTTTACCTCAACAGGTCAGAGATTGTCGTCTGGTTGGTCTTCTTGATCTTGCCCTGGAGAAAGATTATGTGCGCACCCAAATTGCCAATTATATGAACCATCTCATTGATATTGGTGTAGCAGGGTTCAGACTGGATGCTTCTAAACATATGTGGCCTGGAGACATAAAGGCAGTTTTGGATAAACTACATAATCTAAACACAAAATGGTTCCCTGGAGGAAGCAGGCCTTTCATTTTCCAGGAGGTACATTCATCTATATATGTGCATAAAAACTGCATCATTTCATTCACTAGAAAATAAATGGCAGATTTAATTCAATAAGAAATTTCTGTAGGTTAATGGCTGAGTCATTAATATACTGTAGTATTCTTAAAATTTTTATTCAGAAATAACACATTTAATTCTAGAGGTAGAGGATGCTATCATTTATAAAGTACCTACAATTTGGCCATAACTATGGAATAAGTATGCATTTTCTCAATTCATTAATTTGAAACATTAATTCAAAGTATGTTATTTGGAATTACAGGAAATTTATTTAGGCTACGAATTCCTGATATTTATTACATTTCAGAGACCATTGTACAAGATCAAAAATAAAATAGTTGTTGTATAAGCCATTCTGAGTTTGGGTCTTCACTATACCACTATTGGCTGTCTAAGTTTTTAATCAAACTGATTTTCCTTTCTGTGAAAAAAAAATTTTATGTAAACAAAAGGACTAATGATAATGTTTATGTTTTTGTTCTGTTTGGAAAATTAATTAGTAATTAATGAATTAGTAATTATCAAGCATTGATAAATATCGATAAGGTAGTAGGTTCTATGATAGTGTGAGCTTTTTCTAATAATTTATGTGCAAGACTAAATGAGATCAAGATTTTCACAGGTTACCTTGCCAAGAGATTTCTTTCAATGTTGTGACATATATTTTATCAAAACAAAATAAGAATCTCAGTGTGATGAAAGCAGTTTTAAGCATTTCAAATAACAAATGTTTTAAAGCTATTTTATATTAATTTTTTCATTAAAATACTTTAAAAGTTTTCTACACTACATTTATATTTTACACTGTTTTTCAACCAGGTGATTGATCTGGGTGGTGAGGCAATTACAAGTAGTGAGTACTTTGGAAATGGCCGTGTGACAGAATTCAAGTATGGTGCAAAACTGGGCACAGTTATTCGCAGATGGAATGGAGAGAAGATGGCTTACTTAAAGTAAATATAATTTGTCATTTATAGTATTTTACAGATCTATTAGACATACTACTCCAGTATGAGTTATTGTCTTAGAACCTTCTTAGATAATCAAGAAGTAGATTATTAATAAATGTTATTCTTCCTCAAACCACAATTAATCATCTTTTTAATTTAAAATATCAGTCACAAGGAAGTATTCTGGAAACCAAAACATCACCTAAATATTTTCATCTATCTTTTATTTGAGTACACTATATTTGAGTTATATTTCTTGTTAAAGCCAGGTTATTTTTAAGAGGATGCTACCATTTATAAAGTGACTACAATTTGGCCATAACTATGGAATAAGTATGCATTTTCTCAACTCGTTAATTTGAAACATTAAGGTGTTCATTCTAAAGGAATACAGTGTTGAAGCCTCATTTTAACCAAGTTTGTCTTTCTGTATAATGTGATATGAATATTACCCTTTCAGAAATCCACATATCATGCATATATTGAAACCTTTAAAAGAAACTTTTGTATGACAAAAATCTTGCTTATGAAAGGATACAAGTAATCCTACATATATACAAACACATAATGAATTTATAGTTTTGTTAATTTAAAAAACACTAAATTCTATGGAATAATTAGAGAGTTTGTGTAAGTATGCTATATAAAAAGAGATGCAGATTTAGGTTACCCTAAACCTATTGTAAAAGAATGAAAATATTTATTTTTTTAATAGGAACTGGGGAGAAGGTTGGGGTTTCATGCCCTCAGACAGAGCTCTAGTCTTTGTGGATAACCATGACAACCAACGAGGACATGGAGCTGGAGGATCATCCATTCTTACCTTCTGGGATGCAAGGTAGGAAAAAAACTCACCTTTTAATGAGAGTAATAATATTCTATTCTTCGATTGTAATATATTTTTATAATTTTCAGGCTGTATAAAATGGCAGTTGGATTTATGCTTGCTCATCCTTATGGATTTACACGAGTAATGTCAAGCTACCGTTGGCCAAGATATTTTGTGAATGGACAAGTAAGTTTTGAATTTGTTCAAAATATCTTTTTTTCAAGAAAGAAGTAGGTAATTTTCTTTTAATTTCTCATGAGTTTGTTGCATTCAGTATTTATCATCAAGTATTTATTTAAATGGAAACATAATGCTGATCTCTGATTTTTGTAATGGAAAGGATATTAAATACATAAAATTTATGTTCTCTTTTTTCAAAGAGTATGAAAACTGTTCAGTAATAGGACAGATATCCACACACTAAGAAAAGAAGCTTATGAAAAAGAACAAGTTACAGGGTATAAAGTATATACTTATCATAAGTACCCAATTTCATAGAGTTGATATGAGGATTACACATGTTAAAACTTATCAAGAACTTAAATCAGTTCCTGCTTTTATTATAAGAAATGAATACTATGAAAATATTTTTTTATAAAAGTTTTATGGTGTGCAAAGAAATGGTTCAGCTGAGCTGAAGTTAAATGAGGAAAATATCTTAAAAGTTGAATGAAATGATATACATTACAGAATTAAAAAATTCCAAACCACTTCAGGATAAGTAAGTATGAGAAAAATATCAGGGATATGGTAAAAACATTAATCCAAATATCAATTTCAAAACTGAACTGAGAAGTAAATTATGAAGATGCTTTAAAAGTTAAGTGAGGGTTTTCTTTTTAAACTAAAGATTTCAGAAGTAGCATCATTAAAGAGACTTCATATCTAAAATAAATCCCTTCTGTATAATTCAGACAGATACCTAGAGAAACAGAGTTTACAGAGATTCTAAAAATTCAGTAAAGGTCTATAAAAATTGTATACATGATGTATTCTAAATAAAGACACTGCAGAGACAAATAGCAGGACCAATTAATTGAGTTTAGTATAATGAAGGAAGTGAAAGATAGATGTGTGTGTGTTAAAAATCTGTTTTTGTTTAAATTAAGGATGTTAATGATTGGGTTGGACCACCAAATAATAATGGAGTGACTAAAGAAGTAACTATTAATCCAGACACTACTTGTGGCAATGACTGGGTCTGTGAACATCGATGGCGCCAAATAAGGTAAGAGTAATACATATCCTCTAACATTTTCCTTAACATTTTCCTTTAAACTGTTTGAGTTTAAGAATAGCAACATTTTATATGATACTATGCTTTTAGAAACATGGTTATTTTCCGAAATGTGGTTGATGGCCAGCCTTTTCAAAACTGGTGGGATAATGGTAGCAACCAAGTGGCTTTTGGAAGAGGAAACAAAGGATTCATTGTCTTTAATAATGATGACTGGTAAGTAGATATCAATTTTAAATAATTTTTACACTGTTAAGTTCTAGTTTTATTCTATTCCTGTTCATTGACTTTTTTCATATCTTCAAAATCCTTTAAGTCAGGGAATTAAGAAAATAAGAAATCAGAAAAGTAAAGAAGAAAAATGATGATAGCATTTATTTCCCCCCCCCTATTTTTATAAGGGTCTTTGTTTTAACTTGAGCTTTCTTATGCATCCATGCAATATTGTGTACTAAATATTATGCATATTATGCTAATATTATATGAGCCACTAAATATACCAACAGTTATTTTAAGGATGGCAAAATCTCTAAAAGAGCATGGCTTTCAATATCAATCTTAGTATTGGAATATCTTTTTTTAGCTCTGTATCTCAACTACTCCACTATCTGCTCCTTTGCTATACATTCTTCACTTCCTACCTCTCAGGGACAAGTACCACTTTAAAGTGTATGTGTTAGAAATGTATCTTATGGCCAATGATATTCCCACTAGATTTTTTTAGTTTTACTTCTAAATCTTCTCATTTTGGCCTTTCTTTAGTGATACTGATAGCCTATTCTTGTAGTCTAATGAGTCTTTCATATGGAGAACTACAGACAGAAGAACTCTGCCAGCTTTGGAGTGTCTCAGTCCCAGCCCAACTTCTGCTCATGTTTAGCTCAGGTTAGGCTAAAATTACATTTTATTGGTCAAAAATAAATAAGTAAGTAATGTGTCTTTTTTTTTTCTAAAAGAGCCTATGGCTAGATCTTTAATTTCTGTGTTTTCCGGATAGAAGAACTGAAATAAATTTGTACAAGATAGTTTTCTATTCCAAGCTTTATAATTCTTCATAAAAGTGCTAAAATATTTTTACTTCTATTTCTATTTATTTTTGGTCTCTTGAAAAAAATATTTTTTGAAGAAAAATTCCAATTTTAATTCTTTAAAGCAATCAGTATTTTTATAAATTCACTAAAAGACAAATAGAAAGTATTTATGTTTACCACAGGCAGTACTTTTATCTAAGGGTAGCAATTCCTGTAGATCTTCACTGCTGTTCTTCAACCTTTATGGTCTGGTAATAGTCACCACTGACTAGGAATGGATAGGTGTTCTGTATGATTACATTGTACTGAGAGTGCTGTTCACATCCACTGGAAAGATCTCTGTGTTTCCATTTTCTTCTTATTGAGACTTTGACTGCTTAAAATTCTATGGCACAAAATTAAGCTGTTTATTTACTTTAGAGAGAATCTGAATTCTTATATTTGACAGTAATGAATTTAAGTTAAATATCAAATTTTGTTTTATAGGTCATTGTCAACAACTTTGCAAACTGGTCTTCCTGGTGGCACATATTGTGATGTCATTTCTGGAGATAAAATTAATGGAAATTGCACAGGAATTAAAGTCTATGTTTCCAGTGATGGCAAGGCTCAGTTTTCTATTAGTAACTCTGCTGAAGACCCATTCATTGCAATTCATGCTGATTCAAAGTTGTAAAATTTAAATTAAATGCATATACACAGCATTATCAAGTGTCTTTTTATTGTAAATACATTAGTTTCCATAATCCTTTAAATTTTATTATAAGATTATGTCATCAACTTGAAAAGGTCAAGCATTAAAAAATTGCATTACTTATATGTATAATTATAAGAAAACAATAGGCAAGGTGTTATTGTTTTAGAAGACACACTTTAACCTGCCTGTCAAGGGAATTTCTAAGAACTCAGAAAGGCATTTTGACAAATACATTTATCGTCATTGACACCATTTGTCCACTATGTATCTCTTATTTCTGAGATATAGTCTGAAAGTCTGTCTACGATTTAGAGATATAGTCTGAAATTCTGTCTGTAATGCTCTCGCAGAGTCTTTCTTCCAATTAGAAAGAACTGGTTTAATGGTGATTCACATACTGAGATAGCTCAATTGGATGGTTTTCACAATACAGAAGTGGTTTTATAATTTACAGAGTTAAAAATAGAAGAGCCTGGGGCTGCGGTTGTGGCTCAGTGGTAGAACACTTGCCTAGCATGTGTGAGGCACTGGGTTCATTTCTAAGCATCACATGTAAATAAATGAATAAAATAAAGGTCCCCCAACATCTAAAAAATAGTTAAAAAAATAGAAGGGACTTCAATTACATAGTCTATAATTTTTAATATTATTGAGCCTACAGGAATATTCTACTCCTTTCCCTATAGTCTTGTCTCTCATTTTCTTTTTTTTTAACTGTTTTTTTTAGCTATAGTTGGACACAATGCTTTTTTATTTTACTTATATATTTTCATGTGGTGCTAAGGATCGAACCCATCACCTCACACATGCTAGGCGCGCTCTCTACCACTGAGCCACAACCCCTGCCTGCCCTCCTCTCATTTTCTTTCAGTGGTTTTGACTTGCTGTCACATGGCTTTTCATTCTTGCTCCAACCTCTAACATGGATGTTCAGTTAAGGCTTTCATTTCACTATATTCTCCAGATTTTCTTTATGATCCTCTAGTTGTTTATTCCCCATTATCTAAAATTTTAACATAGAATTTCTTATGGCCCTCACATTAATCTTTGTATAACTCAGTTGTTTTATAATGCTTAAGTGATAAGATAGAAAAAATAAATTGAGAACTCTTCTTTTTACCTATAAATTTATCTGTCTCTGCCATGAAACAGATTTATAGTGCATTGGTTACAACTTCAGCCCAATTTATCTTGGGCTCCAATTTTCTAGAATTTCTGTGACTTTTATGATACAGCTCGCTCTCTCTCTCTCTCTCTCTCTCTCACACACACACACACACACACACACACACACACACACAAGAATTTTCATGAAGCAGGTTATTTATTTACAGAGAGGCAGCAAGGGACAACAGACACTTAGCATAGCCATTCTCCCAAGGCTCAGAAAAGCTGCACAGGGTAGATGCGGTCAAATGTGCCTCATTTGTTCCAAAGCAGAGGGCAAAAAGAAGCCTTCCCTAGATTTATAACCCAGGATTCACAAGATTTTCTGGGCTAAAGTGTAGAAGGACATCTGGTTCTTGGAGGGACAAAAGCACCTTGGGCTGTCATTTCTAATTCCCATTCCTTCTTATTTTAGGATGCTGTTTTTCAGCCCATTTCTACAGTGCTAAGGATCGAACCCATCACTTCACACATGCTAGGCGCCACTTGAGAACTAAAAATGTAAAATGGAGACCAACTGGCTTGGTCCACACAGCATTGGAGAATAGTCATTTATTTGCACACAGGATTTTCTTCTTTTCTCTCTCATGATAAGAACCGAAAAACATACCACATTCTACCAAAGGTCATTCCATCCACTTTTGTCAATGGTCTTGCCATTTTTAACCTCTCTGTTGTAGCCATCTTTTTCTTCCTACCTCATTAGTCCCCTTAGATTATATGCACTATAGTCTTTCTACTAAAAAAAAAAAAATCCATGATTTTAGCCAGGCCCAGTAATGTACACCCATAATCCCAACTACTTGGAAGTTAAGGCAGAAAGATCAAAATGTCCATATCAGTTTAGGCAATTTAGCAAGACCTTATCTCAAAAGCAGCTGAGGATGTAGCCCAGTGGGAAAGTACTTGCCTAGCATGCACAAGACCCTTGGTTCAATTCAAGTAGTACAAAAATAAAATGGATAATTAAATAAGTCCATTCTTTGGTTTTATATGGTTTTGTCTTCCAAGTGTCATGTTTTGGTCTTGGTCCCCATTTGGTGATGTGAGGGACAATGGGACCTTCATGTGGTGAAGCCTAGTTGGAATTGGTTAGGTCATTTAGGGTGCTATCCCCTAAGGGATTAAGGAAGTTCTGTGGGAACTCTTTTAGTTCCCAAAAATGAGTTGTTGCAAAAGAGTAAGTCTGACTCCTAAATCCCTCTCTGGCTTCTTGTCTCACTGTGTGATCCCTTTATAGGTGTTCCCACTATGATACCATTCACAATGAGACCCTCACCAGAGACCAAACAAATAGGACCACCCAATCCTGGTCTCTTGGCATCTAAAACTGAAAATAAATAAACCTCTTTTTTATGTTTTCCACAGTATCAACATCATTTCTCATCTCTCCAATGACTATTTTCCATCATCAATACATTCACCTTATTTTGTTATTCCTATATCAGCGGTAACATTTATGTTATCTGTCTTATGTACTTCTCTATTCTTATTGTATTCTACTTCATATTCATAATCAATATGGTGGATCACTCTTTCTTCCTTTTCTACCATACTCTTTTATGGTATTCTTTTGTATCACTGATCACTATTTTTAAATTTTTTATTTGTTCTTTTTTAGTTACACATGACCATAGAATGTATTTTGTCACTGACCACCTTTTTAAAGTTCTTTTTACTGAATAATCTTTTTATGTTTTACCAAAGCCTCATTTTTGTTTAATTCTCTTTTTAATCCTACCTTATACAAATGATTCCAATCATTTCCATGGATTTAAAGCAAATCCCTTTGCATAATACCTATATCTCCAAATGCAGAACATTTCTTGGACTTTAGGTCACATTTCCAGTAGGTGCTATATTTATATAAATCAAAGGAAAATATAAACCTTTATACTTAAATCTCTTAAATTTGTATTGTGCTTAGAATAAAATTTCAATCACAGTATTTTACAAAACCAAAGAAACTAGCTCTCCAAGCTCAACTCTTATTTTTCACCTTAGCTCTCCCATACCCAAATTCTTCTGGCCTTTCTCCATTTTCTTGACTATGCCATATTATTTTTCATTTTGAGGATTTTGTTGAATGTCCTCCCTTCTTTACTTTTGGAATGCTCTTAAACCATTATGGCTGGCTTTGATCCTTTATAAATACTCCCTAACTCAGTGATTATCATTGTCATTTATTCAATTCTTCAATCGAGAAATCTATGTTGCATCTTTGAAATTCCCCATTATGTCTCTCAGAACTAATCAAGCACCACATTCTTTAGATTTTGCCTTCTAAATATTTCTTGACTGTGTTTTTTCACTCTCTCTCTACTACCACTATCTTGTCATTCTTTTCTTAAATGTCCCAAACCTGCTATTTTATGTTCTTCAATATGTGCAAAAAGCCACAATGAATTGAAAGCCTGAATCACTACAGTTTATTTATGACAACTTCAAGTAATTACAGATCCATAGGTTATTAATATTGAAGATTAAACTTTACCTCAGCTGCAGAGGGGAAGAAGAACTTTATGTGGACATAAGATAGTAAACTTCAAAAATAATATTTGAAAGGGATTCTATGATGGCATAACTAACTATGTTTCTACAAGGGAATATATTTTACAGAGGCTAAATATATTGTCCAGGAGAGTAAAACATTACTAAAGTCTAAAGTATATGCAGATGCTTAAGTCAAGTCCTTGATAAACAAATTAACTCCATTTAAGGCATTCTTCCAAAAGAAGTTTGTATAGTAGCTGAAATTTTTACTCTTAGTATCCCTTTAATGGAATTCCTTTATTTATCAAGGTCTTGACTTCAGCATCTGCATCTACTTAACCCTTCCTCCATCCACATGGTTCTCCACCATACAACCAAAGTGATTTTCAAATTGGAAAACCATAACCATCACCACTACAATGTTTCCAAATCTCATTAATGGATTTTTTACTTTGCATAGGATAAAAGGCCAAAAATCTAACTAGACTATTAAGCCTGCATTTGAAACCTCACCTCAAAATATTTCTTCTCTTTAGCTTCTGGTTTCTTTTTAGCAAAGCTAACCTTTTAGTTATTTGAACTTAACAAACCTCACTTAGCTTCTTAAGTTCAATACAAGAAACATTCTAGGTCAGGGCTGATGGCGCACACCTGTTAATTCCAGTGGTGTGGGAGGCAGAGGCAGGGGGATCAGGAGTTCAAAGCCAGCCTTATCAAAAGCGAGGTGCTAAGCAACTCATTGAGACCCTGTCGCTCAATAAAATACAAAAATAGGGCTGGGATGTGGCTCAGTGGCCAAGTGCTCCTGAGTTCAATCCCAGTACCCAACCCCTTGCAAAAAAAAAAAAAAAATTCTTTTCCTTCTACTTGGGATATTCCTTACCTCTTCCCCTAATAAACGTCTATTCATAGTTCAAATTTTGGTTCAATGGCTGACGTATGGATTAGGTCAGATCCCCTGATTTCTTTCATGACTGCCCATATCATCCTTCTTATTACTCATTAGTATTATGGAAAATGCCTATTTTGCTCTTTATTGAATCCTTATTCTCAGTATAACATCCAGAAGCTATAATGTATGAATTCAATAAGTGTGGTGAGCCGCTTCTGCCGTTTCTGCAGACTATGGTCGCCATTACGAGATGGCGCTGGCTCCGCTGTGGTATGTGACAAACAACTCCTTATCTGAGAGAGTTGGCACATGATTTTTCACCACCCTGTGAGAGAGTTCCACGCGGCAGCTTTGCATTGGGGCTTGGGATGCTTTATTAAGGCTGGGAGGGCATCCGGGAGAAGAGAAGAAGAAAGAATAATAAATATCAAGGGCCCGAATAAAACTACTGAGAGAAGATTTCGGAGTTGCGTCTTCCTTGCGGGCAAGGGGTCGCGACAAGTGGTGCCGAGACCCGGGAAAATCAGAACTCTCAGTAGTCAGGGGTGGTGCACCGGTTAGTCCCAGGTAAGTGGGATCCGCGTTCAAAGCGGGGTCAGTCCCCAGGTAAGGGGGATCCGCGATTAAAGCGGGGTTAGTCCCAGGTAAGTGGGATACGCGAAGAAAGCGAGGCAGCTCCTCTGTCTGTAATGAAAGAGGAAGCCTTGCATTTTATTGCAGCCGCGCCGTGTACTTTTGCGTCTACTTTCGCTTTTGCTTTCTGTGTCTCTTTCGCTGTGTCAGTGTGTTTCTGCTGTCTGTATTTTTTTTGTCGTTGTGTCATGGGTGCCACATCTTCAAGTCCGCTTCTTCTGGCCCTAGATGGCCTGTTACGTTCCAAGGGACTGGAAGTGAAGCATAGTACACTACAGAGATTTTTACAAAAGGTAGATATCGCTGCACCGTGGTTTGCATTTTCGGGCAGCCTTACTGCGCCTAGTTGGGATAAATTAGGCAAAGATCTTGATTTTGCATCTGAGCACGGCATGTTAGAGGGTGGGGTGATACCCCTTTGGAAAATGGTCCGTGGTTGCCTTACGGATGGCAGATGCCAGGAAGCACTTGCTAAAGGACAGGAGGTTTTAGAGCGATTACATGAGGAAAAGTCGGAGACGGCAGAAAGCGAAGTGACTCGAGAAGAGGGGAGTGTGCGGAGCATGACACGGGGGAGGAGACGGTTGTATCCAGATCTCAGTACGCTGCGTACACCCCCATGCGAAAGTGGGTCAGAGGAGGAGGAGGATGAGGAGGAAGAGCTCGGGAGGCTGTCTTGTCAGCTAGGGAGTTTAGCTACAGAAGAAGGGAACAAAAAGAAACAGGAGCTCAGGAAAAACGATCCCCCGGATCCACCGCCGTATGGTGGGGGCACTTCGGGGAGAGCTTTCCATGCCCAAACATGGAGGGCTGTTCACGCTGAGATGGGTCTTGCTTATCCAGTTTTTCAGGATGACAACAGGGGAAGAGTCCATGAACCCTTAGATTTTAAAATTGTAAAGACCCTGGCGGAGTCTGTGCGCACTTATGGGGTGGATGCCGCTTTCACACTGACTCAGGTGGAGAATCTATCTAGATACTGTATGACTCCCTCTGATTGGGCTAGCCTTGTTCGGGCTTGCGTTTCCCCGGGTAAATATCTGGACTGGAGAGCATTCGTGCTAGAGGGCGCAATAGAGCAGGCCGCCCAAAACCATGCGGCGGGACATCCCCATTGGGACAAGGATATGCTCTTAGGGCAGGGTAGATTTGCAAATCAGCAGACAGGATTTCCTCTTGAGGCATATGATCAAATTAACAACATTTGCATTCGGGCATGGAAGTCGCTTCCAAATAGAGGAGAGGTGTCTGGTAATTTGACCAAGATTCTACAAGGCCCTACAGAACCCTTTTCAGATTTTGTAGCAAGGATGGTGGATGCCGCTGGAAAGATTTTTGGGGATCCTGATAGAGCCATGCCCCTTATCAAGCAATTGGTCTTTGAGCAGTGCACTAAGGAATGTAAAGCAGCAATCACTCCTTATAAAAATAAGGGCATAGAAGCATGGATGAAAGTGTGTAGAGAGATTGGAGGACCTTTAACTAATGCAGGTCTTGCAGCTGCTGTCCTTCGGATGGCAAAAGGGGGCAGTCCTGGTGCCGGAACATGCTTCCATTGTGGTCAACCTGGTCATTTCAGACGTGAATGTCCTAAAAAAGATAATTTTACTGGACCCCCTCGCGGTGGCCCTTCCAATGGCCTTCGTCAACCGGGGCTGTGTCCAAAATGTAAAAAGGGAAAGCATTGGGCAAAAGAGTGTAGATCAGTGTGGGACATCTATGGACAGCCTGTTTCAGCTGGGCCAAAAAACGGCCGAAGGGGCCCCCGACCTCAGGGCCCACAAATATATGGGGCAATGGAGAATGTCACACCCAAACCCGAGACATGGCCATCTCTACGCCATCCCATGAGACGCGGAGAGCCACTACAGGTGCCGCGGGATTGGACCTCTGTTCCACCTCTAGACTCGTACTAACACCTAAGATGGGAGTCCAATTGGTGGAAACTAAATTCAAAGGACCTTTACCACCTGGCACTGTAGGCTTGCTAATTGGACGTGCATCCTCTATATTACAAGGTCTTCATGTCTTTCCTGGAGTCATTAGTCCTGATACTGTAGGATCAGTAAAGGTTATGGTGGAAGCTCCAAGGGGTATTGTGTCCATTTCCCCAGGAGACCGGATTGCTCAATTGCTAATTCTACCCAGTCTGCATACCCGCTTTCCTGCTGATTCCTTTTCAAGGACAAGTGATGAGATTGGAGTCACTGGAGGGAATTCTGTTTATTTGTCCTTAGATATGAATGACCGTCCTACTTTAACCTTAACCATAGAAGGCAAATCAATTTTGGGATTGCTAGATACTGGAGCAGATCGTAGTATAATAGCACAAAAGGACTGGTCAAAGGGGTGGCCGGTGCAGCTCTCAGATCAATCACTAAGAGGTTTGGGATATGCCCAAGCCCCTCAAATCAGCTGTAGACATCTATCTTGGAAGGACCCAGAAGGACACAATGGCACCTTTCAGCCTTATGTACTTGATTTACCTATCTCTTTATGGGGTCGTGATCTGATGAAAGACATGGGGATTACTCTTAGTAATGACTATTCTCCGGTGTCTCAACGGATTATGCAAAATATGGGGTATAGGCCAGGTCTAGGACTAGGAAAACACCTACAGGGGTGTAGGCATCCTGTGCAAGGTCATCAAAAGCTTAACAGATTTGGTCTGGGTTTTTCCTAGGGGCCACTGGGGCTCAAATACCCATAACATGGCTCACCGAGGAGCCTGTTTGGGTGCCTCAGTGGCCTCTTCCCTCGGTTAAATTGGCAGCGGCCCATAATTTAATCAAAGAACAACTAAACTTGGGTCACATCCAACCTTCTACTTCTCCATGGAATACTCCCATATTTGTTATTAGGAAAAAATCAGGAAAGTGGCGCCTACTACATGATTTACGAGCAGTTAATGCTCAAATGCAACTTATGGGGCCCATTCAAAGAGGGCTACCTCTGCTCTCCTCTATTCCTCAGGGCTGGCATATTATTGCTATTGACATTAAAGACTGTTTCTTTTCTATTCCTTTGCATCCTAAAGACTCACAACGTTTTGCTTTCACCCTTCCCTCGTGTAACCACGAGGAGCCAGATCTTAGGTTTGAGTGGGTAGTGTTGCCACAGGGAATGGCTAATAGTCCCACGATGTGCCAGATGTATGTGGGGAAGGCACTTGCACCTCTCAGACATAAGTATCCCTTCATCAAGATTATTCACTATATGGATGATGTGTTATTGGCCGCTAAATTAGAACAGATAGTTAATGAGGCCTATAAAGACTTAGTAAAGCTGTTAGCTCAATATGGGCTACATATTGCACCTGAAAAGGTTCAAACGGGGAATTCTATTGAGTATTTGGGAGCAATAATTGGGTATGATAAACTAAAACCACAAAAAATCACCATAAGAACTCAAGATCTCCAAACTCTGAATGATTTTCAAAAACTGTTGGGAGATATTAATTGGATAAGGGGATATTTACATATTCCTAATGGTGTGCTCCAGCCTTTGTATGCTACCCTTAAGGGTGATCCAGATCTTGCTTCTCCTCGTAGCCTCACCAAAGAGGCTAGAGCGGCCCTTATAACAGTAGAAGAAGCTATACAACATGCTACTCTATACAGGCTCCAAAGTGATAAATCTTTCCAGTTATGTGTGCTTGCCACTATGCGGCAGCCTACTGGAGTACTGTGGCAAGATGGGCCTTTACTATGGATCCATCCACATATATCCCCAGGAAAATCTTTAGAATACTATCCTGACGCTGTTGCAGCGTTAGCACTTAAAGGGATTCACCAAAGCATTCAATTTTTTGGACAATCACCTTCTTCTCTTATTATACCCTATACTAAGGCTCAACTTAATGTTTTGTGTGCTACTCTAGACAACTGGGCTATTCTATGTTGCTCGTTTCAAGGGGCTATTGATAATCATTACCCTTCCCATCCATTACTCCATTTTGTTAAAGAACATCCTATCATTTTCCCTAAGGTAACTTCACCCAATCCAATTCCGGGGGCTGTTAATATTTTCACTGATGGTTCCAAGTCTGGAATGGGAGCTTATGTAATTAATGATTCTCCCCCTGTTCAGCATCAATTTGCTCCTGGTAATCCACAATGGGTTGAATTGCAAATTGTTATTGAGGTTTTTAAACAGTGTTCTTTTCCTTTTAATCTTATCTCGGACTCCATTTATGTGGTACAAGCACTCAAAGTCCTGGAGGCCGTGGGAGCTATTAGTAATGCCCATAATGTATCTGCTTACTTTAATCAGCTTCAACAACTTATCTGTAGCCGCACTGCTCCCTTTTATCCAATGCACATACGGGCTCATACTTCTCTTCCTGGTCCGTTATCACAGGGTAATGCCTGTGCGGACTCAGCCACTAGAGGCCAGTTGATATGCTTGGCTTCCTCCTTAGAGGGGGCTAAATTATTTCACCAAAATTTCCATGTTAATGCTTTAACGCTGCGCAGGCGTTTTTCCATTTCAAGAGCGGATGCTCGTCAGATAGTATTACAATGTCCCCATTGTGTCACATTTCTTCATCCCCCTACTTATGGAGTGAACCCACGGGGATTAAAACCATTGGTTGTCTGGCAAATGGATGTGACGCACATACCTGACTTTGGTAACCTCAAGTATGTACATGTTTCTGTTGATACGTGCTCTGGAGTTATTCATGCCTCTGCTTTGTCGGGAGAGAAGGCACGTAATGTTATCACTCATTGCCTAGAAGCATGGGCAGCATGGGGTGCTCCTGCATCCCTTAAGACTGATAATGGACCTGCTTATACTGGCAGACAATTTACATCTTTTTGTTCTACCATGGGAGTGCAACTTACTCATGGTCTGCCTTACAACCCTCAAGGACAAGGCATTGTTGAGCGTGCTCATCGCACCTTAAAGGAAACTTTACAAAAACAAAAAGGGGGAATAGGAGCTGAACACACTCCTAAAGAACGCCTGTCCTTAGCTCTCTTTACCATTAATTTTTTAAATTTGGATATTCATGGTCGCTCTGTGGCTGATAGACATGTGTCCCCTCAGCCCTCTGTGATTGGTTATGTTAAGTGGAAGGATGTTCTTACAGGCCAATGGAACGGCCCCGACCCCGTGCTGACATGGGCACGAGGATCTGTATGTGTTTTTCCCCAGGATCGCACGGAGCCGTTGTGGGTCCCTGAACGCCTGACAAGAAGAGTCTTGACATCAACCGACCAGCAACAAGAGATACCACAGCAACCCTGTGATGAGGATCTTCACTCTGCTACGTGCTCTGGTTCTGGTGCTGGTGCCGATGGCACAGACGACACCAATGCAGTGGTGGGCAGTGGCACGGGCTTGGCCAATGCCGATGCCGGTTCATGGTAGTTCTAGTGTCCTCCCCACTCTTTTCTCTACCTCATGTGAGATGTCTGCTCCCTGTGCCTCTCCTAGAGGGGACGTGGAAAGCATTTTTAATCGATCTCAGGTTAATCTCACAGGAGTTTTTTGTTTCAGCCTTGGAAACGCTAATTGCATTAGCCTTAGGACCAAAAATCTGACTAACTGGGAGGACCCATTGCGGTCCAAGCAGGTCTCAGGGAGTATTATTAATGCTGTACTGAGCCAAGTAGTTTCGGGGAAGCAATCAGGTTCAGGGACCCCTGTAAATAGCTCTGCTTTAAACATAACTACCTTGGCCATGATCTCCAAGGTACTAATCCCAGTGCCTCCTTCTTCTAATAGTACTTACAATGCCACTCATTTCAAGGCCTCTCCTTACTGTACCCCTAATCTTGGTTTCCCTCCAACATTTACGCCTTGTCAGGATCATTCTTGGGAGAAACTTCAAGTTACTAAGGGTTTCTCCTTTTCCCCCTCTCTTAAGAGGTATGTTTATAATTTTAACCATAGTGCCAACTCCTCTACAGGAGTAGGTTGGTCCTGGTTTCAATGGCTGATTTCCAATGAGAAGGGGGCTTCAGCTGATATTTCTGCATTGGCTCAATTGCTAGGAGCCAAAACCTGGCTGGCTAATGTTTCTGGCACTGTTAGGAAAAGTGAACGAGGTAATAGGCTCACATCTGTTTCGCTCAACTCTTTGCTACATAATGCTACATTGCCTCCTGCAATGGTCTGCGTCCAATCCCCGTTCTTGCTCCTTTTGGCTAACAATACCTCGTCAGGGATGCTGGATTGTTCTAGTGTTACCTGTCTCTTATCTGAGTGTTGGAATGGTTCTTGGACTGTAGCAGTGGTTATGAAAATTCCAACCTTTGTCCCAATCCCAGTCACTGCGGACCCAGATAAATTCCCCATTGTTGAACTACTCAGAGTCCGCAGAGATTTTGGAATTACGGCAGCTATAGTGACAGCTGTGGCAGTGTCTGCTGCTGCAGCAGTTACAGCTGGAGTGGCCATGGCCAGTCAAGTACAAACTGCTGCCACTATTAATCAAGTTGTTCAACAAACTTCCACCATACTTGAATCCCAAAATTCAATTAATCAACATATTTTGTCAGGGATTTTAGCTGCCAACCAAAGGATAGATTTACTCCAAGCTCAGGTAGAAGAATTGGCTGACTTAGTGCTTTTGGGTTGTGTTGACCAACGTGCACATTTATGTATAACCTCTGTCAGATTTAATGATTCCAGAAATGCCTCCCGCATCATCGGGGAATATCTATCCGGAACCTGGTCCTTGGCAGCAGAAAACTTGATCCAGTCTCAACTAACTCAGATTGCTGTCTTGAACAGTACCCGTATCGAACCAGTGACTTTGGGTCAATTCACCGATTGGATATCTTCTGCTTTTTCCTTCTTCAAAGAGTGGGTGGGAGTAGGCATTTTTGGTGCAATGTGTTGCTTCAGTGTTATACTTTGTTTGTGGTTTCTCTGTCGCCTTAAAACTCGCCATGCACAAGAAAAGGCTATGATCATACAAGCTCTTGCAGCTTTAGAAAATGGCAACTCACCTCAAGTCTGGCTTGCGCATCTTAAACAGTAAACCTTTGTCATGGTCGTTGCACCCCAAGTTATTATAACATTGCACTGGGATCGACATGACTTTCCTTGTTATTCTCTTAGTGTTGGAAAGCCCTTGCACTCTGCCGGTCTTGCTGCCATTGCACGCAGATGGGTTTTCACACTAGTGCTTTTCTATCGCTTTAAAGTCCGTGCCTTTCTTTCAGGGTGCTGTCAACTTGTTTGTCATTAATAACAGCCACAGTTCAGCCTCAGCTATCCCCCTTCGTCCACCATCGTCACGATACAGGATGCGAGGCAAGGCACTGCACTTGAGTGATCCTTGACGTGGACCTCAAGGAGAGCATGTCCTATTGCATGCGGGTTAGACGCGTCCACGCCCCGCCCCACGAAAAAAGGCGTCGGCTGATATGGCCTCGGATCTGGGGAAGGGCCCTCCTTAGGACTGAGCCATACTATGCAGCCACTTCTGCACAGTGGGATAGGACCTCTACTCTCGCCTGTATTGTTTTAATAAAACAGAAAGGGGGAACTGTGGTGAGCCGCTTCTGCCGTTTCTGCAGACTATGGTCGCCATTACGAGATGGCGCTGGCTCCGCTGTGGTATGTGACAAACAACTCCTTATCTGAGAGAGTTGGCACATGATTTTTCACCACCCTGTGAGAGAGTTCCACGCGGCAGCTTTGCATTGGGGCTTGGGATGCTTTATTAAGGCTGGGAGGGCATCCGGGAGAAGAGAAGAAGAAAGAATAATAAATATCAAGGGCCCGAATAAAACTACTGAGAGAAGATTTCGGAGTTGCGTCTTCCTTGCGGGCAAGGGGTCGCGACAAATAAGTATTTGTAAAATGAATCGATATATTGATTTGCTTAATACCTTGCTTTTGCTGAGGCTGGCTTTGAACTTGTGATCCTCTTGCTGCAACCTCCTGAGCTGCTGGGATTACAGGCATGTGCCATCATTTCCAGCTCAATTTTTCTTTTTAAGAAACTAAAAATGGAAGACTAAATTAAATTCCCAGAGCAAGTAGAAGGGAAAACATAAAACAAAACTTGAATCACTGAACTTAAACCTGAAACAGTATGGGAAAATAAATTGTGTAAACAATAGCTAATTCCAGTAAATGACCAGTGAAATTAAAAAAGTTATTGCTAGATTACCAAGAAAAGATGAATGACAAATGTCAAGAGTAGAAAGTTATTATTGATGAAGGTTATCATTAAATCCCCAAATTCTAAGTAGGTACTAATGGAACATTTTGAATAATTTATCTCCACAAATTTGATTAAAAGAACAATATCATGAAGATCACAAACTGCTGCCTATTTAAAAAGTAGGTTACCTGAATCCTATCTATGTTTAAGAAATTTACTTAGTAGATAAGTTTTCACATAAGGAAAACTCAATAGTTTTCCCACATTGTTTCACTGGTGAATTCAGCCAAACATTAAAGGAAGAAAGTACACTATGAATCCAGCATATAAGACCATTCAAGAAAACTACAAATTACTACTTTTCATGAATATAGAAAAATTCATTTGGTCAAGTGGGATTTATCTTGGGAAATACTGACTATTTGAGCCTTTGAAAATCATTGTAATCAATAAAGAAAAAGCATATGATCATCTTAATTAGGGGAAAAGAGATGATATTTGACAAGATTAAATATCACTTATAATAAAAATTCAGGAAATCAGGAATGAAACAGATTCTTAAGCTGCCAATGTCCATAGAACCTATCTCCATTCTTGATGGTGAGATACTGAATAATGAAAGTCTTTCTTCTGAGACAGGCCGAGTTGAGAGCCACGGAGCTCTGGCAGTGTGGAGACACAGGGTTACAGATCCTTTAGGGCTGAAGCGTGCCAAACTGCGACCAGTGTCACCGCAAGGCACCTGGTATTTACCACATAAGTATGAGCTTAATGAATGCTTGATTTTATACTTTGAAAAGCACTGGCTCACTAGTCTAGAAACTCGGTGGACAGGGCCCATATTTGTTTTGTGTCCAACACCCAACAGTATGCTCTCACTAGCATTTCAATAAAATGATAAATAAATGACTATATTATTATTTTTTAAAAGATCTTTTTTTTTTTTTTTTTTTTTTAAAAAAAAGGGCCTGTATCTTGGTGCTGTATCTTGGAATCGAACACAGTGCCTCACACATGCCAGGCAAGCGCTCTACCACTAAGCCACAACCCCAGCTCCAAAGACATTATTATTAAGCGCTATTCTGTCACTCAGTTGCTGCACCACTACCTTCTGTGTCTGATAAATAAGATGGAGGAGGCTGGGAGAGGCTGAGTGGAGGGTGGGCGCAGCGGGTCGCTCCTAGCACTGTCCAGACTTAGAAGACCCCAGAAGAGGGCAGGTGGACCTAAAATCGACGACACGTGTGGTAATGAACACACAGACATCTGCTTATTTGCATTTGTCAAAACACACCTTTGAGGGAGAATTAACCAGTGACAAACCATCAACTGCGTGTACACAGTCAAGGAAGAAGAACTCCAAAGGGGGAGATGAGTTTTCAGAGTTTGAAGCAACTGATAAAACCACTCTGGCTAGGCCTCCAAAGGATGGGAACTTGAAAGTGCCATCGCACACCCTGGGGCATCACACCCTGCTGGTTCTGAAGCCTTGTGCTTCCCGCCTAAATTTGCAAGTTTCCCCGCCCACCCGCCTGCCTACCCCGGATGTGGCCTACGCCTAGCTCCGCCCCCCACGCACACGCACGTGCTCCGCACTCTCCAGGACCCCGGAAGGCCCAGGCGCCTGCGGGTAAGACAGCCCTCAAGACCCGCCCCAAAGGGCAGTTCCCACGAGTTGGCTTCTGGGCGGTCCTTCACCACGTGACTTCTCAGTTTCCAAGCCCTACTGCTGTGAGTCCTGTTCCTGTGCTGGCGTCCGTACCTCTGAGGGTCTGCCGCTCGCCTGGAGAGCTGGTAAGAAGCCCAACAGGTCGCCCTCCCTGTGGCTGCGAGAGCCTCCGCCCGCGCACCCTGGGTACACAGCCTCTCCTGTATGCTGCAGAGGACCGTGGCAGAGCCATGGAGGACCCTGGGAGCGCAGCGCAGGATCCTGGGAGTGCCACAGAGGACCTAGGAGTGCCACGCAGCTGCTAGGGGGCTCCTGCTGAGAGGACTTCTGCTGGGAGCTGCTGCTGGGTGTCATCCTCAAGGTGAGTCCGGGAATTCTTGAGTGGAGTCCTGGAATGGCTACTCTGTTCTCAGGAGTCAGCTCAATTCTGTTGACTCTAGTGATGAATTGGGTTAGACCCTGAAATCCCCTGATCTTTCCCTGTTAGCTGTAGGCCAAGTGAAAGCTTCTGAATGTTAGTGAGTTGAAATGACCCCAAGGATGTTTCAAGGAAAACTATGGGGAAGATGGAACCAATGTGTTAAGGGTGACTCAACGTCAGTTTTGAGTGATTTCATGATGTAGTATACCACTAACACAAATATTATAATAATAACAAAATAGAAGCTTTTACTTTTGTATTTCTATGTGCTACCCTAAGGAGGTTATACATATTTTCTTATATAACACAACAACTTTATTAGTAGGTCATGTATGCTGGAACTTAGAATGGTAATCAGCAAGACAGACAACAGAAATTGTATTATTTTCTAAGTAACAGCATCAGAATATTATTTCCATGTAAGTTAATCCTGGTGCTTCCATTTTAGAAGTGTGCCCCCCTTCAGTAAATTCATTCTGAACTACAAAAAAGTTGAGTTTGGGTTGTTTTTTCATAGAAACTCCAACAAAGCATGTTTTTATGAAGCTAATATTGTGTCTTGAGTCTTCATGAATACTGATTGAGCCACCTACTTTATGTGCCAACCACTTCTTACACTACTGCAGATAGAGGCTTCTAATCTCATGGAGCTTATACTTTAAAAGGAAAAGATAGGCAATAGATAACAATCAGGTAGTGATCACTGCTAAGGCAGTGCAATGCTAAGATCAATGCTAAGACAGTAAAACAGTGTCACATCATAGGGCTTCATTGATTTTGCCCATCACCTTTCCTGTTACCTAAGTCCTAGGCTAGAGGCCTAACTCTGTGGGTCCCAACAAATCAGACTTTACCACTTGCCCCAAATGGAGAACACAATGGGGAAATAAGGAAATAAACTTTAATAATCATTGTACCTGTATTCGGAAGACAAGTGATGTCAAGTGTCTCAATTCTGTCTTTCACGAAACTGATGTGCGTTTTACCTTCAGAGGAAAAACTGGGGTGGGAAACAAGAAGTATGTGAAATAAGCAGTCTTGGTCAAACTGTGGTGTGTTTTATGATTTTCTTGAATTTTGATCATACCACATGTTATTGGTGTTGAGGAAATTGCCAGCTGATCAAGGGGCAATTTCCACTTGCTTCATAGGATACTTATCTATTAGATCTGTGATTCTGGGATGTCCCATTCAGTTCCCATGGGCCTATATTGCTTCTGCTGAGAGAAGGCAATCTCTTCAGGGTTGATCTGCCTCCAAGACTGACTGAGCTAAAAGTAGGGTAAAGACTGAAGACTTCTGGGCACCACTCCAGGTTCCTGGAACAGGACATAGTAAAAGAAATCGGTCTGTAGAAGATATCTTCGTTTTTCTGACCTTGATGTCTTCAGCCTTGAAGGAAGTAAATTATCAGATGTAGACAAATATTCCTTAAATGATTAATATGCTTATGCTTATGTAAATTAGTAGAGCAGTTATGAAAATACTATGAGGCTCCTCAAAAAAAAAGAACCAAAAACCAAAAAGCAAACAAACAAAAAACACTGGGATGTGAGTCAGTGATTGAGCTCCCCTGGATTCAATCCTCAGTACCAAAACAAACAAACAAACAAAAAAGTATTGTTAAATGTTTGAGGGCCTTTTTGAGCATTTTGAAAATCTAGGACCTGTGATTGTTAAAACCTTGGGGAAAAATGAGAGAACATTTAACAATGAGCAAACTAAGACACAGAACATTTAGGAAACTAGTTCAATATTTTCTAGTGAGTCAGCATTAACTTCCAGAATGAAGTCTAGCACAACTCTTTTTTCATTCCTTGCTTAGGTTATACAATCATGATGCTTTCATTAATTCTGTTTTATTCCTCTACAAAAGGGTAAGTCCTCTAACAACAACAACCCAGTAACATTAACAGTAATCAAATCATGCCTTTGATAGTTCTTAGCATCTTCAACCCCAACCCAAATAAGCATGATTGAAGGACAGGTTAGTGAACAGATTATGTGTGGTATCCACTATATCTTGGTTTACTGGGTTACAATAGAATACTAGCTGGCAGCATCTACTGAGTCAGATATGAAGCTTGAGTAAAAGATGTGACCATAAGGGAAAATGTGTAGAGAACTCTACTTGCATACTTAAACTTAAACCTTTGGGCTAAGGTTAGGATTAAGTCAGTGCCCTCCACTGAGTTGAAAGCAATTTGGGTTTTTATTTTCCAAGAACGAAAAACTACATTTGACTATGATGTAATTATATTTCTGAGGCATTAAATTTACATAATAAATGTAAAACCCAGAGAACCCAAGAGCCTGAGAAGATATACCAAGGAGAGTGTACATTCAAGTATAGCAAGAAGTGTTTTACAGCACTGTTGCCCAGTCACCTCTGAGAATTGTCATTCCCTTTCAATACTAAAGGTAAGGTCACACAATAAAATATTTTCAAATAAATCTTTGAGGACACAGGTCAGAGATCGTAGATGGCTCTGCACTGAAATTTGCCTATGTGTCTTGTTTGACAGAGCAGTTCTTGTTTTCCTTTTTTGTTCATTTGTGATACTTACTGGGATTGAACTCAAGATCTTGCACATATTAGGAAAGCACTCTCTTACTGAGCTACATCCTCATCCCTTTATATATTATTTTATTCTACTTTATTGAGTAGGGGTTAATGTGTTTAATTTGCCAGAGCTGGGCTTAAATTCATGATCTTCCTGCCTTAGCTTCTTTAGTAGCTGTGATAACAAGCATGTGCCATTGTGCCAGGTTTTTATTTTATTTTACTTTGTAATTGAATACTTTTGCAAATTAGTCACAGCAGTTTTACCTTTTGCTCTCTGTCCTGCCTGAAAACTTTTATATAATCCACCTTGCTGGTTCCTGGAGCTTTTGAGTTTACAAGTGCTGGAATTTAACTTTTTGAGAGATTTTCACATAGGGAGTAGGTTATCTCAATAATAAAATTACACGAATCCAAAATGTTCCTCATGATTCAGCCAACATTGAAACCCTAGGAACTCTCTGTGACCGTCCACTTCCACTGTGTTGATGAGAACCCCAAGCCATCTCATACCCTAAGCTTACAAAGCATGGGTCTTTGTTTATATTTTGTAGTTTATCTATCTTTTATTACAGCAGAAAGTCAGAGTAACTTCCTTATTGCAGCTGAAGGATCAGATGGGTGCTTCTGGAAAGAGAGTAAGATGACACCAGGGTGCTCCTCAGCTCTGGGTCTTGCAGGCACAGGGCTTCCCCATCCTGTGCAGAGGATTTCTTCTAAAGAGGGCAACCGCATCTGGCTTCCCCAGTCAGCTCTTGTTAACAGCATTTATTTGAGTGTCATGGCAGCTGTCATTCTTAAGAAGTGTTGACAGATTTGTACTTTCTGTCTCTTGTTCTTTCTTTAGGAAAAGTGACATTGCCCTAGCCAGGTGAAGATCCTTGAAGACCATGAACAAGAAAAGAATCTCTGATTGGGTGGAGCCTGTTGGCTCTGTTTTGTCAATGGCTGCCTGGATGAAGTCTTGGAAAACCTGTTTGCTTTGAAAGGACTGATGACATTGGAGAGCTCTGGAGGTATCAGGTCAGTCTTTTTGTCCCTTAGTACTTGAATCCCTCCCTGCACCTGGGCGCATGCAATATTTTATCTCATGTCAGGTAATATGAGAGCTTGATAGTGACTAAATCTGATAGAATTCTGCCTGTTGACTTCTTAGCAGCCCCTCACCCCACCTTTTATGGGGGTTTGACTTTCCCTCTGTTGGTTGCAAAATGCCACATAGATATGACCCTTTTTCCTTTTCTGCTGTCTATGTAAACCACAGAGAACATTTTCATTTCATTCGTTTTGCTGTTTTTCAGAAGATAGAAATAATCTGGAGAGGAAGGAAGGATGAGAAACAAAATCACATACATTAGAATGCACATAGGGATTAGAAAATGTAGAGTGGTTCCTTCTGATATGTCTTAAAGGTAAGTGAGGTAGAATTACCTGCTAACAACTCGTTCCAAGAACACCCACTCCCCTGCCCAATCTTTAACCTTATTTTTTCTATTAAAAATCCAGGTATTTCTCTGACAATTCTAGTCCTTGAAGAAAATATAAACTTTGATACTGTTATTTGTTTCAAATTTCTTGCATTGAGAAGTTCAAAGTTCTTTGTATTACAAAAAAGAGCAGAGGTTACCTGCAACTGGGTTTTCTTATTCTTGTAGGTACTCACTTTTAAAGTTAAATTGTTTTTAATATGCCTCCAGTACTGTAATTTGTTAGTAAGCATTTTAAATATCATCTACTTAAATGATAGTTATGCTTAATCAGTGCCCCAAAATATCCGATAGCTTCACTGATCTCTTAATTGGTGTTGCTTAAACTCACTTTCTGAACTGGTGAATGGAATTGATGTGCCAAAGAAGGTATATTTCCCATCATAAAAACTAACACAGAGTTGGCCAACTACTTAAAAATGGCATTATGACATTTCTTAGTTGAACAGAACTATTGTATTGTCTTTTGGCTCTGATTTGAGAAATCGTTCTACCGACAATAATCTTATTCATATCTAGAATGGATCCCCTTTGCAAGTCCCTATATCTTTATCATAACTAGTCTTGGACGTGTGGTGAGAAAACTGTTAATTTGTTTTTAGTAACAGAAAATTCTACACTTGAAAGTCAGCCACACCCAAGACAAAAAATCAACAAATTGGAAAGGAATGAAAAGACACTTCACAGAAGAAGAAACCCAATAGATCAACATATGAATTTAAAAATGTATAATATCTGTATCCATTATAGAAATGCAAATCAAAATGACACTGAGATTCCATCTCTCTCCAGTCAGAATGGCAGTTATCAAGGATATAAGCAGCAGTAAATGGTGGTGAGGATGTGGGGGAAAAGGTACTCACATACATTGCTGGTGGGACTGCACATTTGTGCAAGCACTATAAAAAGCTTTATGGAGAGTCCTAAGACTCTCCATAAAGGAGAGGCAAGGGGGCAAGGGGTAAGAGCATAGTGAATGAATCAGTAACAGTACTGGCACCAAACCAGATATATGGAGGAATGTTAGGTTTCTTGAGTTCTTAATGTATTCTGGACAATAATGCTTGATCTGAGGTACATGTGGTAAAGATTTTTTCCCATTGTGTAGGCTCTCTCTTCATGTTCTTGATTCTGTCCTTTGCTGTGAAGAAGCTTTGTAGTTTGAATCCATCCCATTTATCCATTCTTGGTTTCACTTCTTGTACTTTAGGAGTCCCAGTAACAAAGTGTGTTCCTAAGCCGACATGGTGGAAATATGGGCCTACATGTACTAGGATCAGGCCCAGGGTCTCTGACCTAGTGCCTCCACCTTTGATCTGCTTTGAGTTGATTTTTATGCATGATGAGAGAGAGGCTTTTTATTTCTTTTTGGTAGGTATGGATTTCCAGTTTTCCCAGCACCACTTGTTTATGAGGCAGTCTTTTCTCCAGTGTATATTTTGGGTGCCTTTTTCTAGTGTGAGATAACTGTATTTTTGTCAGATTGTCTCTGTGTCCTTTCTTGTGTACCATTGGTCTCTGTATGTGTTTTGCTGCCAATATCATGCCATTTTCATTCTGTGAACCTCACGTGCAAAAAGACTGTACCTTGCTCCTTAGTCAGCGCATACTTTGCAGACAGTGACAGACCCAAAGGGTCCCCACTCTGTGTTCCTAAATGCTAGCTGAGCGAGAGCTGGTCCTACATTGAGGGTATAGGTCAAAATCAGGGCACCATCCACAGCTACGGAAGCTGGCATCCTTCATCAGCCACAGCAGCCACCTCAGCAGTCACTTCAGCAGTGTTAGCTGGGCCTCTCAGCATTCAAGATTCTCAGATTTTCTTTATCCATTCATCTATTGAAGGACATCTAGCTATTGTGAATTGAGCTTCTATAAACGTTGATGTGGCTGCATTACTGCAGTATGCTGATTTTATGTCCTTTGGTTATAAACCGAGGAGTGGGATAGCTGGGTCAAATGGTGACTGTCTCCACAGAAGAGGTCCAGAGTACCACAGAGCACGTGCTGCAAGTTAGATCTATTTCCATTAATGGAATGTGACAGATTTTACAAAACTCTGGGGCAGCAGGAGAGTTTGCTTTTCCACAGAGTCTCTTTTTTTAAAATTTTTAATTTGTTTTAATTAGTTATACATGACAGTGGAATGCATTCATGCCCTTTGGTTATCATTTATAGATGGGATATAATTTCTCATTTTTCTGAGTATGCATGTTGTAGGATCACATTGGTCTTTCAGTCATATATATACATCAAGTAGTAATGTCTGTTTTCTTCTGTTATCCTTCCTATCCTCATGTTCCCTCCCCTCCCTTCCCTTCCCTCTGCCAAAAACAAGGTAACTCCATTCTTCTCTAGTTCCCTGCCCTCCCCTTATTTTTAATTAAAATGCACATATTCCAGAAACCATTTTGCCTTTGGTTTATGGGGATTGACTTCTTTCTCTTATCATGATATTCTCCAACTCCATCCATTAACTGGAAAATGCCATAATTTCATTCTTCTTTAAAGCAGAGTAATATTCCATTGAATGTCTATCTCAGATTTTCTTTATCCATTCATCTATTGAAGGACATCTAGCTATTGTGAATTGAGCTTCTGTAAACGTTGATGTGGCTGCATTACTTCAGTATGCTGATTTTATGTCCTTAGGGTATAAAGCAAGGAGTGGGATAGCTGGGTCAAATGGTGGTTCCAGTCCATGTTTTCAGAATACTCTCCATACTGCTTTCCATAGTGGTCATACAGTTTGGAGTCCCAACAGCAATGTATGAGTGTACCTTTCCCCCCACATGGAATCTTAGTGTAGTTTTGATTTGCATTTCTTTAATTGATAGAGATGTTGAACACTTTTTCTTACATTTGTTGATCGATTGTATTTCTTCTTCTGTGAAGTGTATATTCATTTCCTTAGCTCCTTTATTGATTGGGTTATATGTGTTCTTGGTGTTAAGTGTTTTTTAGTTCTTTCTGTATCCTAGAGATCAATGCTTTGTGAGAGGTACATGTGGTAAAGATTTTCTCCCAGTCTCTAGGCTCTCTTCTCACATTATTGTTTCCTTTGCTGATAAGAATCTTTTTTATTTTAATCCATCCCATTTATTGATCCTTAATTTTACTTCTTGCACTTCAGGGGTCTTGTTACGGAAGTCTGATCCTAGGCTGACATGGTGAAGATTTGTTTCTACTTTTTCTTCTGTTAGGTACAGGGTCTCTGTTCTAGTGGCTAAGTCTTAGATGCACTTTGGGTTGATTTTGGTGTGAGAGAGAGAGAGGTTTAATTTCATTTTCCTTCATGTGAATTCCCAGTTTTGCCAGCACTATTGGTTGAATAGGCTATTTTTTCCTCCAATAAGTTTTTGGCACCTTTGTCTAGTGTGAGATAATGTATTTATGTGGGTTTGTCTCTGTGTCCTCTTGTAGGGCATGACATGTGAACTTGCTCCACCCCTCTGACCTTTATCCTGATTGGCTCCTGCACATTATATTACCTGTGTGTACTTCCTCAATAAATGAGATCCTGCTTTGACTGGTATCCCTGGTGCTTCTGATTGTCCTCCAGTGGGGAGGACTGGGTGGGTGACCTGCCGACCCTCACCTTTCTTGATCCGTCCAGTTTGGGGCCTGTTCTCCTAAGCCTCTCTGTGGGACGGAGTGGATAGAAGAAGCTAAAAACCCCAACATCCTCTATTCTGTACCATTGGTTTACAAGTCTGTTTTGGTGCCAATACCATGTTGGTTTTGTTACTATAGCTCTGTGCTATGGTTTTACGTCTGGTATGGTGATGCCTCCTGCTTTACTTTTCATGCTAAAGATTGCTTTTCCTATTCTGAGTCTCTTATTTTTCCAAATAAATTTCATGGTTGCTTTTTATATTTCTATGAAGAATGTCATTGGGATTTTAATAGAAATTGCATTAAATCTATATAATGCTTTTGGTAGTAGAGCACATTTGACAATAATAATTCTGCCTATCCAGGATCATGGGAGATCTTTCCATCTTCTGAGTTTTCTTGACTTTCTTTAATGTTCTCTACTTTTCATTATAGAGGCATTTCACCTCTTTTGTTTGATTGATTCCCAGGTATTTTATTTTATTTTATTTTGAGGCTGTTGTGAATGGGGTAGTTTTCCTAATTTCTCATTCAGTGGATTCATCACTGATGTATCGGAATGCATTTGATTTATGGGTGGTGATTTTACATCCTCCGACTTTGCTGAATTCATCTGGTAGTTTCAGAAGTTTTCTGGTAGAATTTTTTGGATCTTTTAGATACGGAATCATGTCATCAGCAAATAGGGATAGTTTGGGTTCTTCTATACCTACTTGTATTCCTTTAACTTCTTTCCTGTAATTGCTCTGGCTAGAGTTTCAAGGATGATGTTGAATAGAAGTGGTGAAAGAGGACATCCTTGTCTTGTTCCAGTGTTTAGAGGGGATGCTTTCAATTTTTCTCCATTTAGAATGATGCTGGCCTTGGGTTTAGCATAGATAGCTTTTACAATGTTGAGGTATGTTCCTACTATTCCTAATTTTTCTCGTGTTTTGAACATGAGAGTGTGCCGTATTTTGTCAAATGCTGTTTTTTGCATCTATTGAGATCATATGATTCTTGTTTTCCAGTCTAGTGATATGATGATTTACATTTATTGATTTCTGCATATTAAACCAACCTTGGATGCTTGGGATGAACCCCACTTGATCATGGTGAACTATGTTTTTAATATTTTTTGTATGCAATTTGTCAGAATTTTATTGAGAATTTTTACATGTATGTTCATCAGGGATATTGGTCTGAAGTTTTCTTTTCTTAAAGGGTCTTTGTCTGGTTTTGGTATCAGGGTGATGTTAGTCTCATAGAATGAGTTTAGAAGGCTTCCCTCTTTTCCTGTTTCATGGAATACTATGAGAAGTATGGTATTAATTCTTCTTTGAAAGTCTCGTTGAATTTAGCAGAGAATCTGTCTGGTCCTGGACTTTTCTTGGTTAGTAGGCTTTTAAAAATATATTTTTATTAGTTTTAGATAGGCACAATGCCTTTAGTTTATTTTTTATGTGATGCTGATAATCAAACCCAGTGCCTCACACATGCCAGGCTGCACTCTACCACACAACCCCAGACTGGTTGGTAGGCTTTAGATGGTGTTTTCTATTTCATTACTTGCAATTAATCTATTTAAATTGTGTATGACCTCCTCATTCAGTTTGAGTAGGTCTTATGACTCTAGGAATTTGTTTATGTATTCTGTATTTTCTATTTTTTTGGAGTACAAATTGTCAAAGTAGTTTCTAATTTCCTTCTGCATTTTAGACATGTCCGTTGTGATATTACCTGCTTCATCTTCTTTTTCAGTAATCTTAGTTTTCTTTTTCTCTTCGTTAGCATGGCCAAGGGTTTATGTTTTTTATTTATTGTTTCAAAGAACCAACTTTGTGTTTTGTCAATTTTTCAATTTTTTTCCATTAGAGTTCCATTGATTTCAGCTCTGATTTTATTTTATTTTTTTATTTGTTGCTCAAAACACTACAATGATCTTGACATATCATATTTCTTACATTTGATTCAAGTGGGTTATGAATTCTTATTTTTACCACGTGTACAGATTGCAGGATCACATTGGTTATACATCCACATTTATACATACTTCCATACTAGTGTCTGTTGTATTCTGCTGCCGTTCCTGATTTTCATTAGTTTCTGTCTTCTATTGCTTTTGGTATTGATTTGTTCTTCTTTTTCTCAGGCTTTGAGATGTAGTGTTAGGTCCTTTATTTGTGCACAGTGCAGTAAACTTTCCTCTTAGTACTGCCTTCGTAGTGTCCCAGAGATTTTGATATGTTGTATCAGCGTTCTCATTTACCTTTAACAATTTTTTTATTTCATCCTTGATTTATTTGACTATCCATTCCTCATTAATTAATGTATAATGTAGTCTCCCTTTGGTAGAGTAGCTTCTGTTTTTTACTTGAGCGCTGATTTCTAATTTCTTCCATTTTAATATGATAGAATGCAGGGTAATTTCTTTGCTTTTTTTGTATTTACTAAGAATTGCTTTGCGGTGTAAGTTACGGTCCATTTTAGAGAAGAAGACAAGTGCTGCTGAAAAGAAAGTATATTTACTCGTTAATGGATAAAATATTCTATATATTTCTATTAAGTATAAATTATTGATTGTATTATCGTATGGTTTCTTTTTAAAAAATATTTATTTTTACTTCTTAGAACTTTATTTTATTTATTTTATTTTATATGCTGTGCTGAGAATTGATCCCAGTGCCTTATACATGCTAGGCAAGTGCTCTACCACGGAGCCACAACCCAAGCCCCTCTATAGTTTTTTCATTTAGTTTTTGTTTAGAACGACTGTCTAGTAGTGAGAGGGATGTGTTAAAGTCACCCAGTATTATTGTGTTATGGTCTATTTTACTATTGAAATAGAGAAGGATTTGTTTGATACATGCAGACGTCCATTGTTTGGGACACAAATGTTTATAATTGTTATGTCCTCCTCATATATACTTCTCTTAAGAAGTATGAAATATCCTTCTTTGTCTCTTCTAAATTTGGCTTGAAGTCTACTTTATCTGAGATGAGCATGGAAACCCCAACTTGTTTACACAATTAATGTGATGTTTTTTCCCATCCTTTCACCCTCAGGCTGTGGATGTCTTTCCCCATGAAATGAATCTGCCAGTCTGCATATTCTGATTGATGAGTTCGGACTGTTAATATTAAGTTTATTATTGAGATATGATCTGGGTTCCCACTCGTTTTGAATTATATCTGGTTATTAATGTGACTTAGTTTCTAGTTTGGTTGACTATTTATTTAGTGTAGATCCTCCCTTTCCTGTTTTTTTTTTTTAATTCATCCTCATGAAATATTTTGTTGAGAATGTTGTGTGTTGTGGGCATTCTAGTTGTAAATTATTTAGTTTTTGTTTATCATGGGGAACATATATCTGGCAGGGCTCTGAATGACATTCGTTGATGTACATCTCCCATCAAGGTGCCCTATGTCCCTCAGGATCCTCGCAGTGGAAGCTGCTGTCCGTGTTCACACACAGGCCTGCGTGCACACAAGGATTGCTGTTGGCATCAAGCCACGAGCACCTGTGACCAGGACTCACGCACCAGCCAGAATTTCCACACATGCAGACAGCAGAGGAGCATCTGCTACTTACACCAGCCCCAGAACTTTGGTAAGCTTGCTTTCTGCTCTTTAATTTGTTCAAATATATTTTTCATTTGTTCTGATCAGTTACACATGACAGTGGAATGCGCTTTGACACATCCCAAATCAGTGAAGTGTAATTTCTCCTTCGTCTGGTTGTCCATGAAGCAGATTTACACAAATCATGTAATCATGTGGGCCCATGCATTAGTAATGGCCAAATCATTCTACCATTGTTTCTTTTTCTTTTTTTGTAAATATTTATTTTTTTGGTTATACTTGGACACAATATCTTAATTTAATTTATTTATTTATATGTGGTGTTGAGGATCGAACCCAGGGCTTCGCACATGCGAGGCAAGTGCTCTACCACTGTGACACAACCCCAGCCCCTCTACCATTGTTTCTAACCCCATAGCGTCTTTTTTTTCAATTTTTTTTAAAGCTGTGTTTTTCTTTCTTCGTAATCAGGTATTGAACTTTTAATTAATCATTCACATATACTATTGTAACACCAAAGTATTGAAAAGGTAATCTGCAGCTTTAACAAAGCATGCTTTGAACAAACAAAATCCAAGTAACTTTTTATTTTTCATTTCTAAGTTATAATGACTGATGATATGCTTTGGAAGCTCCAGACACTACAAACAATACAAGGCTGTGGTATATTCTTTGTTTCTAATTGTGTCTCTTACTTTTTATGTAAAAGCTTAATATTTTGTTACTATTTTGTTTATTAAATTGGCCTCTGTTGTAAAGACAAATTTAATGTTAAGTGGTCTAGTTTGAAGTAAAGCTTTAATAACCATAGAAGTAATAATTAACAGTTTTATTCAAAACATTTTTATGTTAAGTTGTTTGTTTTTGATTTGGGAGTACCTGCTTTGAGTGCATAGTGGGTAAATTTTCAGGCATATCCAATTTACTTGCCTTTAAGACTTCTTCTACTTTAATACTTAATTTAGAAATGTCATTTAAAATGGTTCTTAAAGATCAAATGCACTTATACTAGAAAAAAAAGTCCCAGATTCTGTTAGTTGAGTGCCATACTCTGAGACCGACTGGTCCCATTATTAGAAACTCTAGGTTTGAATATAGGACTCCTCACTTTACTAGCTGTGACTAGAGGGATTTAAATTATCTGGATCTTGATTGTTTATTTGGTAAACTCAACTTTCAACTACCTGTTCTACTCATTTTATAAGACTTTTGTGAGAATGAAATGAGTCCACTTATTGCCTATACCCTGATTGGTATCAACTAGCAGACCCTTTTGATATGCATTTAGCTATTTCTGATTTTTTTAAAAAAAATAATGATTGCAAATGTAAGGCCATTTAAAAGTCTGGTTAACTTTTAAATGAAGAATAGCTAAATTTCTGGAGTTCTATTCCCTATACCACTCAACTGATCATTACCTTTTTCTAGAATAATGCAATGGATAAAGAGAAACATCCAGAGCAAACATTTAGTTTCTTAATTTAATTCCTGAAAAAATGCTAACACGAGAACACTTTGCTTTGAGCAGCACCAAGTTAAAATGCTCCATTAATAAAATGCATTTCTCATGTGCCCTCACTCCTCTTGGATCCTCTTAGTTCTATGCTCAGAACAGTGTCTGGAACATATGTCTAAATCAGCCATAATCACACTTTGTGCCCAAATGCAAGTTAAATACTTTATTTTTGGCATGGAGGAGTTACTATGGATTGAATTTAGTCAGGGGAACTCCATTTACAATAGCCTCTAAAAAAATAAAATACCTGGGAAGCAACCTGATGAAAGACGAAAAAGATCTATATAATAAAAATTGCAGAACCCTAAAGAAAGAAATCAAAGACTTAGAATATAAAAAGATCTACCTTGCTCTTGGATAGGCAGAATTAATATTATCAACTTCACCATACAACCAAAAGCACTATAAAGATTTAATGCAGTTCTAACCAAAACCCTAATGACATTCCTCATAGAAACAGATAGCAGTCATGAAATTCATCTGGAAAAATAAGAGACCCAGAATAGCTAAAGCAATCCTTAGCAGGAAGAGTAAAGCAGGTGGCATCACTATACCAGACCACTTAAACTATACTGCAGAGCAATAGTTAAAAAAACAACAACGTGGTATTGGCACCAAAACAGGCTGGTAGACCAATGGTACAGAATAGAAGGACACAGAAACTAACCCACAAAATTATAATTTTTATATTAGACAAAGGTGCCAAAAACATGCATTGGAGAAAAGATAGCCTCTTCAATAAATGGTGCTGGGAAAACTGGAACTCCCTATGCAACAAAGTGAAATTAAACCCCTATGTCTCACCTTGCACAAAACTCAACTCAAAATGGATCAAGGACTTAGGAATAAAACCAGAGACCCTGCATCTAATAGAAGAAAAAGTCAGCCCTAAAGCTTGCTTCTCTACATTCTGTTTTCACTCCTCATCCAGGCTTGCCTCTGCTGC